>NW_027507903.1:49859120-50289120 GCF_037356315.1 Lithobates pipiens | reverse complement strand
GACATCTTGTGTCATATTTCCTTAATTTTAAATTGCACGGGGAAGCAAACAGATCCATTTCCAGCAAGATTCCCAGAGACAGAATCCAAGTGAATACCTCGATGTGGAGAGACCATTCATTGTTTTCCAGGGAGAAGCTTGAGAGGAAGTCCGCCTGGACATTTTGAATTCTGGGAAGGTAAACAGCTGTCAAATTTGTCAAGTTCGTCTGAGCCCAGGACACAATCGGGCTTACTTCTTTCAGCAGAGAGACACTGCGGGTGCCCCCCTGTCTCTTGATATGAGATACTGCTGTCGTATTGTCCAGCCTTAGGAGAACCGAGGCTCCCGATATCAGGTGGAGCAAAGCTTGAAGAGCACGAAAGTCAGCTCGGAGCTCCAGAACATTTGAGACTACACCTCGGGTTGGGAAATCCCATTTACCTTGGGCTACCTCCGACAGACAAAGAGTGCCCCAACCTCTGTTGCTGGCATCCGTTGTTACCATGATCCAGGAGACAGGTGCTATGGAATGACAATTGAGAAGATTCTTACGCTGCAGCCACCAGGAGTGGAAGGAGTTATCTTAACAAGACGGACCTGAGACCCCGGATCCCACTGTTGAAGAAAACCCTTCTGAAAGGGCCACATTTTCCATTGTGCCCATTTCACCATGGAGGCTGTGGACACCATGGTGCCGATCACTGCATCACTGTCTGAAGACCCAATTATAGAGAGACTGCGTCTAGATGGACCCGGGATTTCAAGGTCAGCCTCTACAGCGGCTAGAGCTGTAACAGAAGGACGATTAAATGTCCGATCGGAATCTGTTTTGTTCAGAGGATCTTGAACCACCATCCTGACCAGAGCTTCTACTTGTTGGTCCCCAGCTCCTCTTTCCTTCATAGCTCTAGAATAACATGACTCGGAGAGGGATTTACCCTCTGGGAGCTGAGCTTTACAGCTCCAGCAAGCTTGACTCTCAGAGCGTCTGGAATGGCGGTGTGAATGGTGTCCAGATCCAGATCTTGACCAATCTTTGCGGTGTCTGGAGGATGACCTAGTGCGTCTAGAACTTGACATAGAATGATGATGTTGTGACCTAGACTGATCAATATCCCTGCGTGCCGACAATTGATGTTCAGACCTAGAAGGGCTGAAGAAAGGGAGAAAAAAGGAAATAACAGAAAAGAAAAAAGAAATAAAAAAAGAAATCACCCAAACAAACAAGCAGAAGGAAAAAAATTCCTACCTGCAGCGTAAGGGTTGGCCACTGGGGGGCGGTGACACGTCCATAGTAGAAAGCCTAGTCAATGGAAAGATCAACCCACCATAAAAACAGGGTAACATAAGCAAAGAAAAGATCTTTTCAGCCAACAGCAAGCCTACCTTCAAAACAGTGCGCCAGTGCGACATTCCCAAACAATAGGTGTATCTGACAGCTATTTAACTTTAGCTCCGATGATGACATCACCGCGCTCCCAGCGTCAGCATGCGCGACCGCTGCCATTTTCCAGAACTGCGCACGCGCGAAACCAAGCCTCAATCTCAGACGAGGTTTGCAGCTGCGCAGAGAGCACGGAAGAGGCGGCAGACTGGGGCGCAGATGCACTCCAGCCGCCATACTAGGGAGAAAAAAAAACAGGAAAAACGAACAACACACAAATACTGCTGCCATAATGTATAATGATATATAATAGCATACGATACCGCCACGGCACGATCCCAATCCAGCCTGATTTGGAGCACTCACTCACTGCACGACATTTTTAAAAAGAGGCCTCCTGTTAATAGCAAAGGACCTTTGGCCAAGTTGCCATTTGCCTGCCAATGGCAGGGCCTGTAAGCTCTTCATGGCATTGCATGTGTTGCCCCTATCCACCCTGCTAATAGTTGGGACTGCTGCATTCCAGAACCACCATCAAAATAGTCGGGCAACCAGGACTGGACCGAAGGAACTTTTCATAATGTAAGATACACTTTGGTCCTAGGAGGAGGATAAAAAAGGAACACGGTCTCTGACTGGAAGCAAAGATTTATGGGAGTGGGGTCCTATGAGGTATGCGAGGCGGGATTAACCCATACGTAGGCTGCCATGGAGTCTGTCAGGAAAAATAGTTTTTTTCAACATCTGGAAAGGTGTGTGCTTGGCCGGCTGTAAAGGGTGGTTGGAGGCCGGAATTATTTTTTTCATTTTAACATCTGGAAATAAAGGTGAGGTATGTAGGTAAGTATGTGTATGTGCATGAAAAACAAAACAAAAAAAAAGTTTAAATGAGTTATCTTATAAGTTAGGCAAGTATGTGTGTGTGTGAAAAAAAAACACCACAAAAAAAAAAAAAACTTTAAATTTGTTTTCTGATAGATAAGTTAGGTAAGTGTGTCGGTAAATACGTTAGGTAAGTATGTCGGTTAAATAAGTTTAACCACTTGTCAACCGCCTCACGATGATATACGTTGGCAGAATGGCACGGGCAGTCCGGTACGTTACTTGCCTCCCCCGGTGGCCGAGGCAGTTGGCATCGTTCTTTGCAGGTATGGTAAGTCTTACTGTTATACTGTAATGTTACTTTGTTTTATTGTTAACCATCATTTGCTTAGCAGGTACGCCATTCAGTTGCAGTGTGGATTCATTTATCTTGACAGCAACAGCGTTTGCTCCCACGATACATAAAGCTGTGATTCCAGCGCTGTAGGAGGTGATTTCACCACCACAGTTAAAATAAAAAAGAGCATATATGCCGAAGCATGGGGGCAGCAGGGGTGGAGGAGCCATTTGCTCCTACCTTTTGTGGGAGGATGCCCCCATGCTTCGGCATATATATATTTTAGGCACAGATTGTGTTAAAAAATTTGTTATTTTTTACAATTTTTTTGTATTTGCTTTGCAGGTATGGTAAAGTCTTATGCCCTGTACACACGGTCGGAAATTCTGACGGAAAAGGTCTAAAAGGTCTTATCGAAATTATATTGTCGGAAAATCCGATCGTGTGTGGGCACTAGCGGACTTTTTCCGTCGGAAATTCCGACAGAAAAAACTTGCGAGCAGGATCTCAAATTTTCCCACCAAAAAATCCGATCAGACTTTTTCATTTGTAGAGAATTCCGATCGGACAAAGTGCCACCCATGCTCAGATCAAATTGCGAGGCCAAAGCTATTGGCTACTAGCCCCAACGTTGTCCCGTCATAATGAAGGAACGGCATCACGTTCCGAACAATCAGATTTTCCGACAGCTTTGTCCGACCGTGTGTATGCAACACCAGTTTAGGACAAAATCCGTCTGAAAAAATCAGACGGATTTTGTTGTTGGAATGTCTGACCGTGTATACAAGGCATTACTGTTATACTGTAATGTTACTTTGTTACTTTGTTTTATTGTTAACCATCATTTGCTTAACAGGTACGCCATTCAGTTGCAAAAATTTATGTCAAATATGTCCCCAGTGAGGAGATGGTCCCATACTTTCTGTACTGGTGACACCAGGGCCGTGTTGGTTAGGAGGAAGTCTCCACAATGGTGACACAGAGAGGAATACACCCTGAGAGAGCCAATCCGGATATGCAGTCCCCCCACCTCATGACTTCCTGCTCCTCATTCCCTTCACTCTCCATCTCGCCCTCCTCCCCAGACACTGGACTGACCACCGGACACTACAACCCAGCCACTAAAATGCTCAATTCTCCACAGCAAAGTAAAATTCGCAATGACTACACATCAACTGCTTCTGCCTGGAGCGTTCCACTGCCATAGATCAGGTCTGGCCAGTCATGTGACGCTCTGTCCTACAGTGTGAGTTGTGGGTGGGGCTTATGTGTAGTCTCAGAGGGCTGATTGGCTTTCCTTTCCAACATACCCATCTCTCAGTGTTACACTTCTTGGCTGTGCCCATGGTATACATCTCTCCCAAACCACCCCTGCCCATTGGAATGCATAGGCAGCGACGCTACATGGGTGCTTTTAACCCCTTTTTAACCGCCTGTAAGGGTTAAAAGCACTCCGCTTTCCTGCTATCGCCCCAGTGTGAAAGGGGTCTTAGTGGTTTTTACAGACTTACCATTGTGGAGACTTCTCCCTAATCAACACAGCCCTGGTTGTTACCAGTACAGGAAGTGAGAGGTCATGTCCTCACTTAGGGACACATTTTACTTCAAGTAGAATTTAAAGCTAACTGGTAATCTTCTGCCTGACTCTGGGACACAGCAAAAGACCACCTTAGCAGGAAAGTGACTGAGCAAGTGACAATCCGCATCTGATGACAGGCAACGTGGCAAGTGACAATCCGCAACATGTGGCAGGTGACGTGGCAAGTGACAATCCGCAACGTGTGAAAGGTGACGTGGCAAGTGACGATCCGCAACGTGTGAAAGGTGACGTGGCAAGTGACAATTTGCATCTGGTGACAAGTGACGTGGCAACTGACAACTATTGTCCCCAGAACTAGTGACCCCCTGCACTATTGTCCCTAGAACTAGTGTCGCCGTGCACTATTGTCCCTAGAACTAGTGTCACCTTGCACTATTTTCCCCAAAACTAGTATCACCCTGCACTATTGTCCTCAGAACTAGTATCACCCTGCACTATTGTCCTCAGAACTAGTGTCGCCCTGCACTATTGTCCCCAGAACTAGTGACCCTCTGCACTATCGTCCCCAGAACTATTGACCCTCTGCACTATTGTCCCCAGAACTAGTATCGCCGTGCACTATTGTCCCCAGAACTAGTGACCCCCTACACTATTGTCCCCAGAACTAGTGTCACCCTCCACTAGTGTCCTTAGAATTAGTGTCACCCTCCACTATTGTCCCAAGAACTAGTGTCAACGTGCACTATTTTCTCTAGAACTAGTGTCACCTTGCACTATTTTCCCCAAAACTAGTATCACCCTGCACTATTGTCCCAGGAACTAGTGTTGCTGTGCACTATTGTCCCCAGAACTAGTGATCCCCTGCACTATTGTCCCCAGAACTAGTGTCACCCTGCACTATTGTCCACAGAACTAGTTTCGCCGTGCACTATTGTCCCCAGAACTAGTGACCCCCTGCACTATTGTCCCCAGAACTAGTGTCGCCATGCATTATTGTACCCAGAACTAGTTACCCCCTGCACTATTGTCCCCAGAACTAGTGTCACCACGCACTATTGTCCCCAGAACTAGTGACCCCCTGCACTATTGTCCCCAGAACTAGTGTCGCTGTGCACTATTGTCCCCAGAACTAGTGACCCCGTGCACTATTGTCCCCAGAACTAGTATCACCCTGCACTATTGTCCCCAGAACTAGTGTCGCCGTGCACTATGGTCCCCAGAACTAGTGACCCCCTGCACTATTGTCCCCAGAACTAGTATCGCCCTGCACTATTGTCCCCAGAACTAGTGTCGCCGTGCACTATTGTCCCCAGAACTAGTGACCCCCTGCACTATTGTCCTCAAAACTAGAGTCACCGTGCAGAGCCATTTTAATAGCATCATGGGCCCCTGGGCAAAGTAATGCCATGGGACCCTTATAAGCCTGCCCAATTTACGAACCTACTCCTAACAATTAAAGTACAATATTTCCTACTTTCTGCTATGAAACATATCAAATTACAAACATTTAAAACATGTCTTCATTTTAGGCCAAAATGTATTCTGCTACATGTCTTTTAATTAAAAATCCTTGAGAGAGCTGTACTCTCCAAGCCCCCTCACACCTGTACGCTCTCAGCCCCCTCACACCTGTACGCTCTCAGCCCCCTCACACCTGTACGCTCTCAGCCCCCTCACACCTGTACGCTCTCAGCCCCCTCACACCTGTATGCTCTCAGCCCCCTCACACCTGTACGCTCCCAGCTCCCTCACACCTGTACGCTCTCAGCCCCCCTCACACCTGTACGCTCTCAGCCCCCCCTCACACCTGTACGCTCTCAGCTCCCTCACACCTGTACGCTCTCAGCCCCCTCACACCTGTACGCTCTCAGCCGCCTCACACCTGTACGCTCTCAGCCGCCTCACACCTGTACGCTCTCAGCCCCCCTCACACCTGTACGCTCTCAGCCCCCCTCACACCTGTACGCTCTCAGCCCCCCTCACACCTGTACGCTCTCAGCCCCCCTCACACCTGTACGCTCTCAGCCCCCCTCACACCTGTACGCTCTCAGCCCCCCTCACACCTGTACGCTCTCAGCCCCCCTCACACCTGTACGCTCTCAGCCCCCCTCACACCTGTACGCTCTCAGCCCCCCTCACACCTGTACGCTCTCAGCCCCCCTCACACCTGTACGCTCTCAGCCCCCCTCACACCTGTACGCTCTCAGCCCCCCTCACACCTGTACGCTCTCAGCCCCCCTCACACCTGTACGCTCTCAGCCCCCCTCACACCTGTACGCTCTCAGCCCCCCTCACACCTGTACGCTCTCAGCCCCCCTCACACCTGTACGCTCTCAGCCCCCCTCACACCTGTACGCTCTCAGCCCCCCTCACACCTGTACGCTCTCAGCCCCCCTCACACCTGTACGCTCTCAGCCCCCCTCACACCTGTACGCTCTCAGCCCCCCTCACACCTGTACGCTCTCAGCCCCCCTCACACCTGTACGCTCTCAGCCCCCTCACACCTGTACGCTCTCAGCCCCCTCACACCTGTACACTCTCAGCCCCCTCACACCTGTACACTCTCAGCCCCCTCATACCTGTACACTCTCAGCCCCCCTCACACCTATACACTCTCAGCCCCCTCACACCTGTACGCTCTCAGCCCCCTCACACCTGTACACTCTCAGCCCCCTCACACCTGTACACTCTCAGCCCCCTCATACCTGTACACTCTCAGCCCCCTCATACCTGTACGCTCTCAGCCCCCTCACACCTGTACGCTCTCAGCCCCCTCATACCTGTACGCTCTCAGCCCCCTCACATCTCTAGGCTCACAGCCCCCCTCACACCTGTACACTCTCAGCTACTCTCTACACTCTATCTGACTCATGAGTGTTCCCGGCTGGGCTATCTTCCCACTGGTTATATTGTGAACTGTCATTGCATTATTTAAATAAAAGTTATTTTATCACAATTGGACTGTGTGTGTTATTGCCTCTTCACTGTGGGATCCCTCTAGAAGCTGGAAATAACTGTAGTAGGTACTACTAATCCAGTGATCTTTACTTGCTTCTGGGTCCTGTGCTGAGCAGCTGTCCTGCTGCATTCTGAACACAGGTCGGCCATTCAGCAGGGGTGCCATTCAGACAATGTTTTCTCAATGAATGCAAACCATTCTCTGATTGGGTGAGGTGGAGAGCGTGATGTTATGGCCCTGCCTCTCCACCGAATCCAATCAGAAAACACTTTGTATCCATTGATGAGATGCAAAGCAATCTCCTGTGATCTGAATGCAGCAGGGCAGCTGCTTGGTATGGCATGGGACCCAGAAGCAAGTGTAGATCACTAGATTAGTGGTGTCTACTACAGCAATTTCCAGCTTCTAGAGCAGTGATGGAGAACCTTGGCACCCCAGATGTTTTGGAACTACATTTCCCATGATGCTCCACTACACTGCAGAGTGCCAGAGCATCATGGGAAATGTAGTTCCAAAACATCTGGGGTGCCAAGGTTCGCCATCACTGTTCTAGAGGAATCCCACAGGTTTGGTCTATACATGGTTACACTGGTCCAAGCTGGACTAGACAGCAAATATACCTGGAATTCATATTTAACTTGGGAATGGTGGGATGGAAAGGTATCACATCATGGGACACAAGGTGGTTTAAACATGGTTTCCAACTCCATATTTGATATCAAAGGTTAGGCATATGTCATTTGATATAATAAAAGGTAAGTTGAGTATTTTAGGCAAACATGGATAGATGCAGTTGAGGAGAATAGGAAGGGACTTTAAGAAAAGCATAGGTGTGATGGGGAAGAATGGTAGGTAGAGGGGATAAAGGATGGGAAGAAGAGATGGAATAAGGGAAAAACCAAAGAAAAAGGTGGGGATGGGGGTTAAGGGGAGGGGCGTGGCCTAATAGAAGGTAGAAGGGGAGAAGGAACTGGGGGTTGGAAAGTCCACAATTTTAATTATAGGTAAAAGAGAAGAGGAATTGGAGGTGTAAAGTCCACAATTTTGGGAGATTCTTTACAACAGACATTTGATACTTTTAAAAATAACCAAGCTGACTTCTTTCACACTGGGGTGGCGTCGGTGGTAAAATGCTGCTATCTTTACCGCCAATTTTGAGGCGCTATTCGGCCGCTAGCGGGGTCCTTTTACCCCCCCTAGCAGCTGAGAAAGGGTTAAAACCACCCAAATCGCTGTTGCATTGATTAATAGCTGTGCTGCCCCATTGATTTCAATGGGTAGGAGCGGTTTAGGAGCGGTGTATACACTGCTCCTTCACCGCTCCAAAGATGTACCTAGCAGGATTTTTTTTTACTGTTCAGCCAGCACACCGCTCCTGTGTGAAAGCCCTCGGGGCTTTCACACTGGAGACACAGCAGCGGCTCTTTCAGGGCACTATTTTTAGCAATGTATTGCCTGCAAAGCGCCCCAGTGTGAAAGGGGTGTAAGAAAAAGTCGCCTGCAATAATGCTCAACCATATACCATAACTGTTTGCATTTTTTCTCTAGAATTTCACATGAACGAGATCTCTTTGTAGATAAGGATGTGTCATTACTTCCTTTTCCAGAAAAGTGTCTGTAAAGGAAATTCTAGATCCAGAAGAACTATATTTGTACTTTAGTATACGTTGGCTTAAAGGACTTTTACAGGCAGGTTTTTTTTTATTGAATGCAATCTATGCATTCAGAAAAAAATATATATTTTGTGTGTAGCAGCCTCCCCAGCACCCCCTAATACTTACCTGAGTCCCATCTCTCTCCAGCGATGTCCACGAATGTCTAATGCCGTGTACACACAATCGAATTGTCCGGCGTACTTAGTCCGATGAATCGCATTTCACCGGACAATCCGATCGTGTGTGGGCTTCAGCGGACTTTTCCAGCGTAAAGTCCGGCGGACAAAGAAAGTAGTTTTGCACTCCAATCTTTCCACCAGACTTGGGTTTCAGCGGTCAATACGTTCGTGAGTATGCTAGTCCGGCGGACTAAGAATGACGCATGCCCAGAAAGCATTTACAGTCTACTTTCTCCACTGTGGGTGGTGCTCATCTGGAGCAGCAGTACAGTTGGAGAGGAAGTCAAGGGGGACATGGCTCCTCTATGGCTTCCTGGTTTTTAGGAAAAAAAAAATCTGCATTACTGGTCAGCATTTCTCATTTTCATATGCACATCCCACTGCCCACATATATTATTTGAATTGCTGGCATTCTGGAAGCTAGAAGAAATTTTACATGTGCATATGCGTGTACACGTGTGCACTATATCAGCCATGTTTGCTGATTTTATGCAGAAACTTTCTGCCAGGAAGATCTGAGCTTCATACATCGGTATCGTATACAAGGACACTGAGGCCGCGTACAGACGGGCGGACTGTCCGCCCAACTAGGTTCGTCAAACAGTTTGACAAACAGTCCGTTCAAAATTTGCATGAGCAGACTTGACCACACACGACGAACGAACAGTCTGCTGAAAACTTGCGCGATGACGTGAACGGCACGTACGACGGGACGAGAAATTCGGCGTCCGATACACTGCAATGCAACCTTCGCCGTGTAAATTCTTTCTGAGCATGCGCGAGACTTAGTTTGCCGAACAAGCCTACACACGAGCGGAAACCAAGTTTCAGCGGACAGTCTTACGGAAATTCCGAAAAACTTTGTTCGTCAGACTGTCCGCTGAAACTGTCCGCTGAAGCTGGACGAACAGTTGGAAACAGTTGGACGAACAGTCCGCCCGTGTGTACGCGGCCTTAGGGTGTCCATTCTATTAAGCTGAAGTCAATTCAGTCTTATTTGTGTGGTGGTACGGCCAGGTGTTCAGGTGGAAAAGTGGAAAAATAGTGCTGGACCCATAGGGTTACCTCACTGGTATTGTTTTTTTAAAGAGGAAGTAAACCCTGATGAGTTTACTTCCTCTTTCATTCCCTGCAAAGGCAAAGCATAATGGACTACTATGCATCGCATAGTAGCCCATTATGTGTCACTTACCTGACACAGGAGCCAGCGAAGTCGCCGCTGTCCCCTGTAGTCCGCCGCATCCATCTTGGCGGAGCCGGCGGAGCCGCGATGACGTCACTCCCGCGCATGCGCAGGGAGCCGACACGCGCGGCAGATCCATTGTTGGAAATGCTGCGCTCCGCGCGCCTGCGCGTCGCTGTCTACGGCGCATGCGCCGTAGACAGTGGTGCCTGTCTTCAGGCAAATATCTCCTAAACCGTATAGGTTTAGGAGATATTTCTTGGACCTACAGGTAAGCCTTAATCTAGGCTTACCTGTAGGTCAAAGTGGTTTGTAAGGGTTTACAACCACTTTAAAGCGGTTGTATAGTCAATTTTACAACTTTTACCTACAGGTAAGCCTATAATACGCAGCCCAAGCTATCAGTGGGAGGAGTCTGAGTTGTTCTTTTCCTGCGCTGCTTGAGAGTGTGTGAAGGAGAAGAAGTCAGCCTACTCTTCTCTTAAAGTGTTGGAGAGAAGATTTTTGAGAATATACCATGATCCGGGTATGCAGTCTGTGTCAGGACCCAGGATGCCTACTGAAAGGGCTTCCACAGGTATGCAGATGCCCGGTACCGTGCTGACAGACACGGGCATTCGCCTGCTGCCGCAGGGGCGGTTTGTGCTATATACTGCAGGAGATGTTGAGGGCCTTGACATCTTATGCGGGAAGTGTGACGGCCTGATTGCCAACCCTCGACCGTTTGCAAGATGCAGAAGGTGTGGAGAGTACACCTTTAAAGTGGAGAAGTCAATTGTACTACCAAGGGCCTACCGCGTGGACTGGGCCAAGGGCGTGACAACCGAGAAGTCAGCCATCTTCACCCCTTCGTTGAGACCTTCCACTGCGGTGACACCTGTCGTTGCTGACACCTCTGAGAGAGATGCCGCTACTTCTACCGCTGCTACTGCCGAAGAAACCACTTTGGAGCAGATGGACATTGCTTATATTACCGTTACTGAAATCACCATGCCTCCTTTGGAGAAAGTGGGGCGTACAAAGTCTTCCCGGAACCGACATGGAGGACCACCACCGAGTCTGGCTGGATCCAATTGGCTGAAGAAGGTTGCTTCGGGAAAAATTCTGACTGAGTAAACCTTTAGTGAATTATTTACCGGCAGAAGAATATCGAGATTCAGAGTAAGCCCTTGTACACACGGTCTGACAACCAAATCCGTTGGATTTTGTCCGACGGATTTTGTCTGAAACTGTTGCATACACACGGTCGGACAAAGTTGTCGGAAAATCCAATTGTACATAATGTGATGACGTTATTTCGTTATGACGGGACTACGTTCAGGCTAGTAGCTAATAGCTTTGGTCTAGGAATTTGTTCTGAGCATGCGTGGCACTGTCCGTCGGAGTAGGCTACACATGATCGAAGTATGTTGGATCGGAGCATATTGTCGGAAAAATTTATAGACAAGTTGGAAAACTTGGTCCGTCGGATATTCCGACGGAAACAGTCCAATGGAGACCACACACAGTCGGATTATCCGACAATACGGTCCGATCGGAGACACATTCCGTCAGAATCTCCGACCGTGTGTACAAGGGCTTAGAGTCTGTCAGATACTGGAGATGATGAGATTTTGGGGACATTGTCTCAGGAGTTGCTGTGGGCTGGATGGGACGATGTAGCTGCCACTTATACAGATGTTTTGGACTGGCTATCTCTAACCTCAGGGGGTGGAATGCCAAGTGCGGACAACCCCATCACGGTAAATGTGACTCTCTCTAAACCCGTGAATTTGCCCACACTTCAAAGGGACTCTGCCACGTTGGTACAACAGTCCCCAAACTCCTGTATACCACCTGGGGAAGGGAGTGCCAGTACACTGCCGAGACTTGCAAGGTCGCAGCGACTCCTTCATAAGAGAGTAGCTAATGAGTATGGGTTGGAATTCCCCTATATTCCAAGGGTCATTACAACCATTATTGATGAGACCCGTGAGGCATGGTATGAGGACGATGTTTGGAGCTATTTAAAAGTACCAAAGCCGCTTTGCAACAAGGCTTTTTCACCGGAGTTGTATGAACGGTTTGTCGGATGTCTGCAGCATTGGAGTTATGGTCGGCACATTTATGGAGACAAAATTGTGATTTGCAGACCGGACAAAGACAGTGCTTCTATTTTATTACTACTGTGGATGCACAGGGAAAACTGTTCCTGAGTCAAGTCTTTGAATTTGCAAGGAGAGTTTCTCTTGGTCTTTATCTCTTTGCATTTTCCTTTGGAACTACTGAACTGTGGGGTAGTTAGACAGAGTCAGTTACACAGAGAAAGCAACATCCACCATGTCAAGATCAGTTTACCGGACACCGAGTCTGTTCTAATAAGAGACTGCACCTTAGCAACGCATACCACTAGGTGGCATGAGTCGGCGCAATTAGCACTGTTTTATAAGTAGGGGAAAAAAAGGATTTTAAAAGTTTTAAAGTTTAGAGGAGAGGGATCCATTGAGATTGGATGGCATCCTGCCTTCTAATAGTCTGTGTACAGTGTATTGTTTACATGTGTTTTTTTCTTCTCTTTCAGGATTCACCAAGGGGCATCTATCAAGCTGCCGGAGAATGGATGGTTTAGCTAGACAGGCTTGGGTGGTAATCTTTACTGTATAATAATTTTAGTGTTTAACAATGTCTTCACACAATACTGGAAAGTTCATTGTTTTCCTTTCCCTTTTCCCATTCCTACCCTTAACATTCAGGTACTCTAAGGTTTTTTGTAGAGCTAGTTTGTTATCTCTGAGTTTCTTTTTCCTGTTTTTCCCAGATGATGAGGACATTGTCTAAATAAGCAGGGGGGAGTGTGTAGCGGCAGCTCCTGAAGAGCATGCGCTATGGCGTTTTTTCAAAGTTAAAGTTATGCCTAAACTGCAGTTTGGTTTTGGTACAATTGTCTGAATTTAGATTTCAGCATCAGTCTGACTGGACTGTGAGATGTTCAGCCTGGCCACAGGGGGCACTGTCTCTTCTGGCAGGCATAGAACTATGGTCTGGTTAGGTGCTTAAGTTACTCTCTCTCAGAGCCCGCCCAGTGGGAGTGGCGCTCTCACTGTGCTTTCTGGGAGAGGGTATTTAAGATGCAGACGTCACGTGGTTCGGGGATTCCGGTCCCGAATGATGTGCTGACTTCATGGTCCTGGTCCTCCTGACCAGCCCCCAGGAAGGCTATGGCCTGGGGTGTGGATCCACCCGATTTAGATGTCTCGGGGCTGGCTAACCCAAGGGAAGGAAACTAAAGAAGGATTCTGAGGTGGTTGGGTGCCGTCTCCGGTTTGGGAGAGACCCAGTGACTTCAAGCATTCCAGGGGAGGACTCTTCAGAAGAAGACCACGTATGGGTTGGTTTCTTAGTGAGAGCCCGGAAGGGCTGAAATACACAAGAGAATCTGGTCTTGTGGATATCGCCAAGATGGCTGAAAGATCCAGGTATCCTACAAGTGTTTTCAAGCTTAGTTTCCCTACGTGTTCTACGTCTGTGGCGGAGACATTATCTTGTATGTTCTACAACAACGTCTGTGGCAGAGACTTGTTCCTGAGTAAGCACCTTGTTGGCTGCTAGGCCTTGTGAGAGAGGGACTGTCCAACCTGAGTGATCATCCAGTTGCGAATGGCTATTTTCTGGAGGCAGTCAAAGTAAGCAAGTTCTTCAACATTTTGACTTTGACACTAAGAGTACCTGAATTTCCTTTCCAACCATCTGATCCCAATTTAAGAGATTGTTCATTGTCTACATTTTGCAAATAAAATCCATTCAAGTGGATCTGTTGTCGGTCTCTCAAGTTACTGTGCCATTTACCACGGGACACCCCTAGACGTGCAACCAGTGGCGGCTGGTGAAGTTTTAGGATGGGGGGGCGCAAGACCCCGCCCATCCAGGGTTGGCCCCTCCCACTTCTCATAAGCCACACCCAGAAATTTCCAAGATTATAGTATGGAACTTGACAGATGTTTTTTGGTTGATCATACATGAGAACGGTCAAACTGGCATCTCTGGGATCAAAGGGGTGTTGACAGAGGCCATCTGATCAATTAAGCCTCTGAGGAGTGGCCATCAAGTTTATGACTGTATCATGGCCCTCCCTTACACACAGTTTTATATTAATATTAATATTCTATTAATAATAATATCGTTCGACATGTGCAAATTGCATTCTAAAAACCTGTAGATTATTGTTCAGCATTCAATTTTCTGTCCAGTAATACTAAACAAAGAGTATTTCGGTTGGGCCTGTGACCCAGGGTGACTGGATCGGACAGTGAGAGCTCCAGTACAGGTGGGAAAAGCAGGCAAACAGTACTACACTGCAGCCCTGATCACTGCTTTTCTGCCCAGCCGACATCAGAGCTTTCCTCTCTTCCGAATCTCACTCCTTGGGCAGACTGAAGATAACAGATGACAAATAGCAGACTGCTTTCTCTCCCCCTGTGAGGCCTGACCTGCTGTTCCTTCTAGACTGTACAATGCTGTGCTGTAATCCTGTGCTGGGCATGTTTACTAAAGAGAAATGTCTTTGAATAGGTTATAACACACACACTGACACACACACACACACCTTACCTGACTGTGTGCTCTCCGCAGCCGCTCCTCACACCGCTCTACTCGTCTTACTTCCTGTTTCCTCTCTCAGGTGAGATGGGAGAGAGAAGACAGGAAGTGACATCTGAGTCAACTCAGATGTCAATCAAACTGCCCGCCCGGCCGTAGTAACACATACTACAGCGCCGGGCGGAAGCTACTCAGCGCTTCAGAAAGCGCCCTGAGGCGGGCTAAACGCCCGCAAATGAAGCGCCACGCCTGCAATCTCATGATTGCATTGGCGTGGCGTTTCCCGGCGTGCAGTGTGACCGGCGCTCGAGCGCTTCCTTAAAGACCGTTTTTTTTTAAAGGGGCAGTTTTAAAACTTTTTTTTTTTTTTGACATTTTTTTTTTTTTTTTTTTTTTACCACACAGGGGGGGCGGCGCCCGGGCGCCCCCTATGGACGGGCCGCCACTGCGTGCAACGAGGAAAACAGAAGGTAACAGTAAGCCCAAATCTAACCAGCAGCTCCTTCGGGGGTTAGTGCTACAATTGCAAGTATAGGCCTTAGCAGCTGTTTTGGCAGTCTGACAACAGTGAGCCCTTCCTGTGTATTGTGTGCTGAAATGGACACTTGTAGTGTCTATTGGAAATCTATGTGAAAGGATGAAAATACAGGGGCATGATTGGAAGACAGGACGTTGTCACCCTACATCATGAAGTGCCTACAAGTACCTTTATGGAAGGATTACAAGGTTTTATTTTATTATAAGCTGCAGCTTAAAAAATATTTAAAATGGCTTTTGAAATTACAAAAACACATTAACGTCCCGTTCATATCAATGCCAATTGTTATGGGATTTCACAGGTTCAAATTGCATGACAAGTGGCACTCTAATGTCAGCAATTAACTAGATGCCAACCGCCGGCTGTCAAATGACGGCCAGGCGGCACACCTATTGTGGCGGGAGGCCGTCATATGACGGCCTCCCGTTTAAACAGGGAATGCGCGCGATCATGCGCGCGCATCCCTGTTTCTTCGGTGGCGGCGTGTCACGGAGACACCGCTCGCCACCGAAGGGGTTGAACAGCCATTCGTTATGGCTGTTTACCACGTGATCGGCCGTGATGAAGTCACGGCCGATCACAGATGGTCACACCCTGAACGTGCACGGCGCATGCGCGCGATCGCGGGCTCGCTGCGCGTGCACGTCGGTGGCGGCGTGTTCCCCGGGAACACTGCTCGTCACCGACGCTGGTAAACAGCCATTGGCCGGCTGTTTACCCACGTGATCGGCTGTGATCCTTTCACAGCCGATCACTAAAATGTAAACAAACCGCGGTAACGGGATGTTACCGGGTTCTCCTCCTCACACACCGATCGTGTGTGAGGAGGAGATTGCGGTAACATCTCATACCGCATACAGTGTACACCAATCATACTGATTGCCCCCCCAATAAAGAGGACCTGTCACCACCCCTCATAGTACCTGTCAATCATAGTCCATCAGAGTACCTGTCACAGTCCATCAGAGTATTTGAGTACCTGTCACGGCCCATCAGGGTACCCGAATACCTGTCACGGTCCATTAGAGTACCGAGTACCTGTCACAGTCCATTAGAGTACCGAGTACCTGTCACAGTCCATCAGGGTACCCGAGTATCTGTCACAGCCCATTTGAGTACCCGTCACAGTCCATTAGAGTACCGAGTACCTGTCACAGTCCATTAGAGTACCGAGTACCTGTCACAGCCCATCTGAGTACCCGAGTACCTGTCACAGTCCATCAGGGTACCCGAGTACCTGTCACAGTCCATCAGGGTACCCGAGTACCTGTCACAGTCCATTAGAGTACCGAGTACCTGTCACAGTCCATTAGAGTACCGAGCACCTGTCACAGTCCATCAGGGTACCCGAGTACCTGTCACGGCCCATCAGGGTACCCGAGTACCTGTCACGGCCCATCAGGGTACCCGAGTACCTGTCACGGCCCATCAGGGTACCCGAGTACCTGTCACGGCCCATCAGGGTACCCGAGTACCTGTCACGGCCCATCAGGGGACCCGAATACCTGTCACGGTCCATTAGAGTACCGAGTACCTGTCACAGTCCATTAGAGTACCGAGTACCTGTCACAGTCCATTAGAGTACCGAGCACCTGTCACAGTCCATCAGGGTACCCAAGTACCTGTCACAGTCCATCAGGGTACCCAAGTACCTGTCACAGTCCATCAGGGTACCCGAGTACCTGTCACAGTCCATTAGAGTACCGAGTACCTGTCACAGTCCATTAGAGTACCGAGTACCTGTCACAGTCCATATGAGTACCTGTCACCGCCCTTCAGAGTACCCAAATACCAGTTACCAAACCATCAGAGTACCTGTCACCAGGCCATCAGAGTACCCGAGTACCTGTCACCAGGCCATCAGAGTACCCGAGTACCTGTCACCAGGCCACCAGAGTACCCGAGTACCTGTCACCAGGCCACCAGAGTACCCGAGTACCTGTCACCAGGCCACCAGAGTACCCGAGTACCTGTCACCAGGCCATCAGAGTACCCGAGTACCTGTCACCAGGCCATCAGAGTACCCGAGTACCTGTCACCAGGCCATCAGAGTACCCGAGTACCTGTCACCAGGCCATCAGAGTACCCGAGTACCTGTCACCAGGCCATCAGAGTACCCGAGTACCTGTCACCAGGCCATCAGAGTACTCGAGTACCTGTCACCAGGTCATCAGAGTACCCGAGTACCTGTCACGAGGCCATCAGAGTACCCGAGTACCTGTCACCAGGCCATCAGAGTACCCGAGCACCTGTCACCAGGCCATCAGAGTACCCGAGTACCTGTCACCAGGCCATCAGAGTACCCGAGTACCTATCTCCAGCCCATCAGAGTACCCGAGTACCTATTTGCAGCCCATGTCTCATAGAATATATGTTGGGGTGTTTTCTTTCCAAAATGGGGTCATTTTGTGGGTAATTTCACTGTCCTGGTGGTCCAGGACCTTCAAAAGTGTGATGGGTAGGAATGAAATGAGATGTGTCATTTATGCTCCTAGAACGCCTGAACGTACTACTTCAATGTTCGGCCTCTCTATGTGGCCAGGCTGTGTAAAAGTCCTACACATGTGGTATCGCCATACTCGGGAGGAGTAGCAGAATGTATTTTGGGGTGTGATTTTTGCTATATACATGCTATGTGTTAGAAATATCTTATAAATTGACAATTTTGTGTAAAAAAAAACGCGTTTTAATTTTTTTCCACATATTCCAAAAACTTCTGGAAAAAAATTAACCATTCAAAAGACTCATTATGCCTCACAGATTATACGTTGGGGTGTTTGCTTTCCAAAATGGGGTCATTTTATGGGAAATTCCATTGTCCTGGTACTCCAGGGACTTCAAAAGTGTAATAGGTGGTTGAGAAATGAGATGCATCATTTTTGCTCATAGAACGTCTGAAGGTACTACATCAATGTTGGTGCTCTGTATGTGGCCAGGCTGTGTAAAAGTCTCACACGTGGTATCGCCGTACTCGGGAAGAGTAGCAGAATGTATTTTGGGGTGTAATTTGTTGTATGCATATGCTGTGTGTGAGAAATAACCTGATAATATGACAATTTAGTAAAAAAAAATTAAAAAAAATAAAAAATCTTCATTTGCAAAGAATTGTGGGAAAAAATAACAACTTAAAAAAACTCACCATGCTACTTACTTAATACCTTGGGATGTCTACTTTGGAAAAAGGGGTCATTTGGGGGGTATTTGTACTTTCCTGACTTGTTAGTGTCTCAAGAAATGAGGTACACCTGATGTACTGAAGGCCTGATCAGAAGTGATCAATTTTCAGTGATTGGCACCATAGTTTGTAGACTCTATAACTTTCACAAAGACCAAATAATATATACTAATGTGGGTTATTTTTACCAAAGATATGTAGCAGTATAAATTTTGGCCAAAATTTATGAAGAAAAATTACTAATTAGCAAATATTTATGACAGAAACGAAGAAAAAGGCATTTTTTTCACAAAATTTACGTTTTATTTTATTTATAGCACAAAAAATAAAAAACCCACTAGTGATTAAATACCACTAAAAGAAAGCTCTATTTGTGTGGAAAAAAGGACGCAAGTTTCATATGAATACAGTGTTGGATGACTGAGTAATTGTCATTCAAACTGTGAGAGCGCTGAAAGCTGGAAATTGGTCTGGTCAGGAAGGGGGTGTAACTGCACTGTATTGAGGTGGTTAAACTGTTTAAATTGATGCATCACCAAACTTGGCTTTGAATTTGTGTGACTTCAAGTTAAGTTGCATGATTTCAAAGTTGGATACATTATGAACAAAAGCGAAAGCTTATATGAAATTGCATAGTCGTTTGCCAATACTTTTATATATAAATATTATAAATTGTTAAAATGTGTCTTTTTTGGGTTAGAATCCACATCATCACTACATCTTAATAGAGCTTTGATTTCATCTAGCCTATTTACCAAGGAAGACATTTTTGTGCTTAGTGACCACTAAATGCTGAAAAATGTATTGGGCGTATTATCTATTGCATTAATATTTATTTTATTACGCTATTTAGCAATTATTCCACATATAATCAAGTTTAAAGCAGAGTTCCACCTAGGTAAAAAAAAAATGAAAAGGCAGCAGCTACAAATACTGCAGAGGAATCCAATCCGTGGAACTTCGCTTTAAGAATACACGCAAGCAATTTTAGAAGTTTATTACACATTAGCCTTGGTTCACACCAATACGGTGTGCAAAAACCAGCAATCTGTGCGCACTTCCCATACCGCGTTGAAAAAATACATTTTAATGAATTTAAAAAACAATATTTACCCTAAGTTTTTGCAAAATGTGAAAGATGATGTTACGCCAAGTATATAAATACCAAACATATTACGCTTTAAAATTGCACTTGTGGAATGGCGACAAACTAAACTACTTAAAAATCTCCATAGGTGATGCTTTAAATGTTTTTACAGACTACCTTTTTAAAGTTACAGAGGAGGTCTAGCGTTGGAATTATTGCTCTCGCTCTAACGTTCGTGGTAATACCTTATGTGTAGTGTGAATACTGTTTACATATGTGTGCGCAACTTACGTATGTGTCCAATTTTGCACTCAACCACGGAGGGATGGGGCGAATAAATTTTTTTTATATTATTACTTTTATTTTTACACTGTCCCTTTTCTTTCCTTTTTTTTTTAATCGCTTTTATTTCTATTGCAAAGGATGTTTACATTCCTTGTAATACAAATAAAAGTTATAAAAAAAAAAAAAATAAGGCGATATCTGAGGTCTGGCTCCAAATCTTTAATTTAGCTTTAAAAGCAAAGAGAATAAAAAAAATAAAAATTGTTAACTTTCATCTTGGATCGATGGCTCCAAGGCCATAGAGATGATCAAAGCGGATCTACTCTTTGAACGCCTGTGTGACCAGCCGGTGGCACTGTCTGTAGCGGTAAACCTGAGGAACCGTGGCGTACCAACTTGGGGGGCGGTCCACCCCGGGCGCCACACAAACTGCGGGGGTGGGGGTCAATTCTGGTCTCCGTTGAAAGCCCATGGACAACGCACTAAAGCTATGGAGATTCATATCATTGATGTTCTAGCTTACATAAGACTTTAGTGTAAGGGTTTACATTATAAAAATGATACAGATAACAAATCTACTCTACATTGTCAGTGCTACAGCTTTTAGCCATAGACAACAACTAGAGAAAGCCCACAAACGATGGGCGCCAGCTGTTATTTCCAAAGAGTGTTGGCTGCCTGGATCCTGGGATGTGATCTCTGTTCTAACTGCATTTACTCTTAAAGTGGAATTTTATGGCAAAAAAAGGGGATGAACAGGCAGGATTTTTAATGCAGAAGACACATGCTATGTGTCTACTATATTAAAGTTACTTCTCTTCCGGTCCACCCCTGTACACAGTAGTGTATTTAGGTTTTGTGCTGCCCTAGGTCTGACTAAACTTGTGTACTCGCTAATTTAAATATGACCCACCCCTTCCTGTCAAGGTCATACCCATTGCTGTTTAAGACCTGCCCTGAAATTTTGGAGTAGGGACACTAGTTCTGAGGGCCTGGGGGGGAGGGCATTGGATTCCCTTAATTTGCATAGATTTCCTCTCACTTCCTGCTAGGCTGAGGGGCAGGAAGTGACAGGAAACCTCTACAATGGGAGGACAGGAATGGTAAAATAATAAACTGACAGCAGATTTAGGGTTATCTACTCCACTTCTACTTGGTTGCTGAACATTGATGCAAGACTCGCCTGAAGTCATCTCCTGTCTGCATATTAATTACACAAGGCTCATCTTTAGTCATCTTCTGGCAGGGTGGATATGATTTAAATAACTAGCAAAAAGGCTTTATTTAAATCACAATTTTAAAGAATAAAGAGCAACTGTCTTCTGTCCCCCAGTGACTCCTCTTATGACCCGCTGTTGACTCACCAACAGTCCCATTCATTTTATTGGAAGGACTGGTGATGTGGCAGTGACACAAGGTGAGGGACATGGTGGCAGCAAGTGAGTGGATGCCCGCTAACAGGCACTGCCATGATGGATCTTAACCACTTGCCTGCTGGGTACTTTTACCCCTTTCCTGCGCAGGCCAATTTCAGCTTTCAATGCTGTCTCAGCTTGAATGACAATAACGCGGTCATGCAACATTGCATTCATATTACATTTTTAGCATTTTTTTTTCCAACAAATAGATAATATATAATCTTAAAAATCATTTTTATTTTTTGCTAAACAAACATCCTTCATTGATGTGTGCTGATGAGGCTGCACTGATGAGCACTAATAGGCAGCACTGACAGGCACTGATGTGCACTGATGACACAGCATTGATGGGCACCGATGAGGCAGCACTGGTGGGAACTGATGAGGGGGCACTGGTGGGAACTGATGAGGGGGCACTGGTGGGAACTGATGAGGGGGCACTGGTGGGAACTGATGAGGGGGCACTGGTGGGAACTGATGAGGGGGCACTGATGAGGTTGCACTGATAGGCGGCACTGATAGTTGACACTGATGGGCACTAATAGGCAGCACTGATGGGCATTGATAGGCAGCTTTGATGGATGGCACTGATGAGCAGCTCCCGATGGACACTGATTGTCACCACTGATGGACACTGATTGGCACTGATAGGTAGGATTGGTTGACACTGTTGGGGTTGCACTGATTATCAGGACACGGATGATCAGTGCCCCAATCCTCAGTGTAAATGTCCCCTTTCACACTTAGCGTGGTTGACAAGTGGTTAAGGTAAAGAACACCCTACTAACTACCCCCCCACCCCTAACCACTTACCCGATTCCTCTCACCAATCCAGTCCTGTCCCGGGTACAGCACTGCTCTCCTCTCTCCCTGGTCTCACATGAGACACTCGCATCAGTGGGAGCCATGGCCTTTAACCGAACATAGGCCTGACAGAGAATGTACCTGTGACATATACAACCCATCAGTAATTATATTTGAATAGTTCTGTCACTGCTGTTACATGCAGTCCATTTTTGGATAGGGAAGGGTTGTGCTGTATTTGTTCCCTCCAGGGTGATTTATGCTGACTTCCTCTTCTAGTGTCAATTGACTGGGCATGAGCAAAATGGAAAGTTTCCCCTCTTCCACAACAAAAATTTGCACATTTCTCCATCAATGGGGAGGAAGAAATGAAGACAGTTTGGGCTTATCTAAATGCACATTGAGCACAGCATCAGCTGTCACTGATATGGCTTTGTTGGTAAAGCCAATTTCAGAATTCTAACCCATCTGCACCATAATATGTTATTGCTGTGTATCTGCTAGAGAGATTTTTTGCCTCAATTCCTGTCTTGGTGAAAAAAAAAAATTACTAGAATATGTGTTCTCATTGGTGGATTTATCCTCTTTTGTTCTAGGGGCAACTGGACATTTGAGATTTCCACTCAACTTGTGCCCTAATAACAGCGGTCACCAGTGTGGGCAGTGAGAGGCCTTCCCAATTGAGTCAGACAGCAAAAAAAAAAAAGAAAATCTGACCCTTCTCTTGTGTTCCTAAAATAAGTCTGTGGAACTGCTGTAGAGATGTTTTCTCCCTGTCCTAGTGTCATAGTTTGTAATATAAACTTAACATGGAACTAGGCTGTATCCACAAACTGAAAATACTTTTTGATTCATTTTCAATATTCAAAGCAAACTCACCCATCCATCTATGTCTCCATGCTTTAGTATGCTGAGAAATCACTTTGAAAAACACCCCATAGAACTTCTAGCCACAGCCATCTCAAGAAAGGGCTGATGATTCATGTATAGGGTTGAGCGAATCTGAACTGTAAAGTTCGGGTTCATATCAGACTTTTGGGTTTTTGGTACCCGGATCCGAACAATTTACTGTATGTTCAGGTTCGAGTTCGGTGTTCGGCAATGTAATGGCGCTTTTTAAAAAGCTGCAGGGCAGCCAATCAACATTTGTTTAACTCGTGTGCCCTTAGAAGCCATCACAGCCATGCCTACTAATGGCATGGCTGTGATTGTCCAGTGCAGCATATGGCCCAGCCTCTATATAAGCTAGAGGCACATAGCACAACACATCACTCTGCTTTAGATAGTGTAGGGAAAGGTTGCTGCTGCTGCTGCTTTGAGGGAGAGCATTTGATAGGAGTCCTGATTCAGAAAATGAATTACTCAGCGATCTACCTTGATTTTGTTGTGTGGGTGCAGTGCACAATCTTTTTACACTGCCCTGAGCCCAGTGCCAGAGAAAAGATAACTTTTATCTGTCTGTTAGTTAGGTTGGTGTCAGCGGGCATTTTATGCAAGCTCAGTGCACCAGCACTGCATATGTTACTGTGAGATACACCCTTTATACACTGTTGGTCTATTCTGCTATTCTAAAAACACCCATTTAGGGCCAAAAAATATATATTTTGCAGTGTTTTCCGCATATCTGTATGTGTGAGATACACACTTTAGATACTGTCCTTCTATTGTGCTATTCAAAAAAAGAATAATTTAGGGCAAAAAAATTTGTTTTGAATAGCATTTTCTGCAGATCTGTACGTGTGAGATACACCCTTTAGATACTGTTGCTCTATTCTGCTATTCAAAAAACACCTATTTAGGGCAAGATCCTAAATTTGAGAAATATGAGGAGAACGTCAAAGAAACGACGTCCCCCCGGTCATGGTGCTGCTGGTGGAGCTCCTGTTGCAGGGAGAGGACGTGGTTGATCTGTGCCAGCTACACGCACAAGTGAAACACCTTCCTCAGGTGCGAGTAGGCGACAGAGCCTGCAGCAGTATTTGGTCGGGCCTAATGCGGCTGTACGAATGTTGAGGCCAGGACAAGTACAGGCAATAGTAGATTGGGTTGCCGACAGTGCCTCCAGTTCCTTGACATTGTCTCCCGCCCAGTCTTCTGATGAAAGATCAGAGTTGGCACCTGCAGCCGATGTCCACTAGTCTTTCATATCACCCCCTTGCAAATCAGTCAAGCAGTCTGAGCCCCAAATCATGCAGCAGTCTCTTCTGCATTTTATTGAGTCTGTTAGCAGGGTTTCCCAGGGCCATCCACCTAGCCCTGCCACAGAAGTGGAAGAGATTGTGTGCACCGATGCCCAACCACTTCTGTTTCATGATGAGTACGTGGGAGGACCATCGCAGCACATCTCGGATGATGACGAAACACAGGTGCCAACTGCTGCTGCTTTCGCAATTGTGCAGACCGACAAGGAGGGCAGAGGTGAAGATAGGGTGGAAGATGATGTGGAGGACGATGAGGTCCTCGACCCCACATGGAATCAACGTCATGCAGGTGACTTGTGTAATTCGGAGGAAGAGGCAATGGTCGTACAGAGCCACCAGCACACCAGAAGAGGGAGCAGGGTGCAAAAGCAGAGCGTCCGTCCCCTAGACAGTACACCTGCTAGTGCCCAACGCAGCAAGGGACAGAGCAAACCAAAGCCAGATAATGTGCTGATGACAAGACACAAGTGGTTTGCACGCTGTGCAATCAGAGCCTGAAGCGAGGCATAAACATTCTCAATCTGAGCACAACCTGCATGACCAGGCATCTAAGTGCAAAGCACGATCTGCAGTGGAGTAGATACCTCAAAAACCAAGAAAGGTCTCTGGCTCCTCCTGCTTCCTCTTCTGCTGCAGTCTCTGCTTCTTCATCCACCTCTGTAGTGACAGTGGCACCTGACAACCCACAAACAGAGGATCTGCCAGCAACACTACCACCTAGGTTACCAACCATCTCCACAATGTCACATGGAAGCGTTCAGCTCTCTATCTCCCAAACACTGGAGCGGAAGAGGAAGTACCCCCCCTACCCACCCGTGATCCCTGTCCTTGAATGCCAGCATTTCAAAATTCCTGGCCTTTGAAATGCTGTCATTCCGTCTGGTGGAGACGCAGAGTTTTAAAAGCCTGATGGCATTGGCTGTCCCATAGTACGTCATGCCCAGCCACCACTACTTTTCCAGGCGAGCCATCCCTTCCCTGCACAACCAAGTGGGGGACAAAATCAGGTGTGCACTGCGCAACGCCATCTGTGGCAAGGTTCACCTAACTATGGATACGTGGACCAGTAAGCATGGTCAGGGACGTTATATCTCCCTAACAGCACACTGGGTAAATGCAGTGGTGGCTGGGCCTGAGGCGGATAGCAGTTTGGCGCATGTCCTTCCACCACCGAGGATTGCAGGGTGCTTCAGTTTACCTCCTGTTGCTAACGCCTCCTACTCCGCTTCCTCATCCTCTACCGCCTCCTCATCCGGTCACTGTAACACCTTCACCACCAACTTCAGCACAGCCAGGGGTAAAAGACGGCAGGCAGTTTTAAAACTTTCCTGTCTGGGGGAAAAACCCCACACCACGCAGGAGTTGTGGAGGGACATGGAACAACAGACCGATGAGTGGTTGGTGACAGTGAGCCCGGCCTAGTGGTGTGCGATAATGGGCGAAATCTCATAGCAGCTCTGGGCCTAGCCGGTTTGACGCACATCCCTTGCCTGGCGCATGTGCTGAACTTGGTGCTCCAGAGGTTCCTTAAAAATTACCCCGATATGCCAGAGCTGCTGCAGAAAGTGTGGGCCATCTGTTGACACTTTCGGCATTCTCACCCTGCTGCTGCTTGCATGTCAGAGCTGCAGCGTAACTTCAGCCTTCTCGCTCACTGCCTCATATGTGACGTGCCCACAAGGTGGAACACCACTTTGCACATGCTAGCCAGACTGTGCAAGCAGCAGCAGGCGATAGTGGAGTTTCAACTGCAGCACGCACGCGTGAGTTGCTCTGCGGAACAGCACCACTTCACCACCAATAACTGGGCCTCTATGCGAGACCTGTGTGCCTTGTTGCGCTGTTTCGAGTACTCCACCAACATGGCCAGTGCCGATGACGCCGTTCTCAGCGTTACTATCCCAGTTCTATGCCTCCTTGAAAAACCGCTTTGGGCAATGATGGAAGAGGATGTGGCACAGGAGGAGGAGGAAGTGGGATCATTTCCAAGGCTTTCAGGGCAGTCATTCACAAGTGGCTATGAAGGTGGGTTCCTGCACCAACAAACACCATGTACACAATTGTCCAGCAAGGGCACAGTTCTGAAGGATGATGAGGTGGAGGAGGAGGAGGAGGAGGAGGAGGAGAAGGAACCATGTTCACAGCAGGGTGGCACCCAGACCAGCTCATGGCCATCACTGGTGCATGGCTGGGGGGATACAGAAGACACAGACGATACACCTCCCACAGAGGACAGCTTTTTGTTGCCTCGGGGCAGCCCAGCACACGAGCGATTACATGCTGCAGTGTCTCCGCAACGACCGTCGAGTTACCCACATTCTAACTGGTGCTGATTACTGGGTGGCCACGCTGCTAGATCCCCATTACAAGGACAACGTCCTTAATTCCCTCACTGGAGCATGATCGTAAGATGCGCGAGTACAAGCGCACACTGGTAGACGCGCTGCTAGTCGCAATCCCACCTGACAGCGGGGGCATGGTGGAAGCACAAGGTGAAGGCAGAGGAGGAGGAAGAGGTCGCGAACACAGCTGGGGCACCGCCAGCACCTCAGAAGGCAGGGTTAGCATGGCCAAAATGTGGAAAAGCTTTGTCAGCACGCCACAAGAACCAGCACCACCAGCTGAGATGGAACGTCTTAGCAGGAGGCATCATTTCACCCATATGGTGGAGCAGTATGTGTGCACACACCTACACGTACTGAATGACGGGTTTGCCCCCTTCAACTTCTGGGTCTCCAAATTGAGCTCATGGCCTGAGCTTGCCCTTTAGGTGCTGACCTGCCCTACAGCCAGTGTATTATCTGAATGTGTATTTAGCACGGCAGGGGGCATTATCACAGACAAGCGCAGTTGCCTGTCCAGAGCCAATGTGGACAAGCTCACATTCATTAAACTGAACCAGGCATGGATCCCATAGGCCTTGTCCGTACCTTGTGCAGAATAGACATGTATACCGGTGTTCTTACAAAAACTGTTCAGCCATTGGATAGTGTCCTCCCCGTACTGCGCAGGTGCAGAGCTTGCACAGTATAGAGGACAAGGAGATTCCGAAAATCTCCGGAGATGAATGACGCCTGTGCAGTGAGTGCAGGTTCATATTTGGTAAATTGTGTTGGAAGGGGTTTGTCCTTCCAGAGTTTTGGTAGGAAGTGAGAGATCTGTCCAAATCCGAACTTTTCTGAGGCGGGTAGGTCTAACTTTTTGTTCCAGTAGGATAGGGTGATGGGGCCTGTCATTGTAAAGAAGTGTCCGATTCGGTATAGCCCCTTAGCCAACCACCATTTAAATGCTAGGATATTTTCTCCTGGTGGAAAGGCTGGATTGTTGAAGATATGTGTCAATGGTTTATATGCAGAAACTAAAGCTGAGCTCGAACGTAAAGAGTCCCAGAGAGCGTACATGTGAGAGAGGGTGGGGACCATTATCGGAGGGTGAGTTTTCGGGTTTGACCAGAGAAGGTAGTCAAGGGTGTATTGTGGTACTGTCTGCTTTTCTATTTGCACTCAGTCTGGTTTCTCATACCTGGAGTAAATTACTGACATTTGGGATATTCTGGCTGCCAAATAGTATTAATGTAGGTGGGGTAATCCTAGATCCCCTATTTTTCTATGTAAATAAAGAGTCTGTTGTGGAATTCTATAGCCCATTTTCCCCCAGGTGAATTTGAGGACTTTGCTTTGAAATGATTTGATATGGTCTTTTTTAATAGGGATTGGAAGGGGGCGAAACAGGTAAAGGAGTCTGGGAAGCAGGGTCATTTTAACAGAATTAACCCTCCCAATCCATGATAGGTTGTGTTTAGACCATGTTGTGAGATCTAGTTTGAGTTTCCGGTACATGGGAGGGGGATAATTGCTGTGATAGAGGTCTTCTGTTTTTGCTGTGAGGTTGATTCCCAGGTATTTAATGGAAGAGGTTCTCCATTGAAAATAAAAGTTCTTTTGTAGGAGGTTTACAGTGTCTGGTGGGTAGGGAAATGTTGTGACTTTGAATAAATTACTCGTAGGCCTGAGATCTTGGAAAATTCATCTAAGGAGTAGCAAAGATTGGGGAGAGAGGTTATAGGGGAGGTAAGGAATAGAAGTATGTCGTCTGCAAACAGGCCACATTTGTGAACCTGAGAGCCAAATTGAACTCCTTGTATGTTGGGGTCCCGGTAAATGGAGATGGCGAGTGTCTCAATTGCTATTGCAAAGATTAGCGGAGATAAAGGACAGCCTTGTCTGGTGCCTTTGGCTATATGTATTGGTTTGGAGTAGTGGCCTTGAAGCCTAATATAGGCTTTAGGATTTGAATAAAGAGCTCAAATCAGGCCCATAAACTTGTCGCCAAAGCCCAGACGTTCAAGGATTGTAAAGATGTATGACCAGTAGACCGAATCGAAGGCCTTTTGAAGATCCAGTGATAAAAGCATGCCTGATTGTTTTGGACCTCCTGGCCAGTTTGTCTGGAGGATGGAGACTATGTCTATGGCTCTTCTGATCTGATCAGGGCCCTGTCTGCCTGGGATTAACCCCACTTGATCCTTATGAACATATTGGTTAATGAAGGAAGCTAGATGATTTGCAAGGAGTTTGGTAAGGATTTTTAAGTCACTATTGATGAGGGAGATGGGTCTATAATTACTGACTTCTTCCAGGTTTTTATCTGGTTTTGGTATTACTGCAATGTAGGCTGTGTTTAGGTCAGGATCAAGTGGGGTTCCCTGTGTCTTTGCGTTAAAATTTTATGTCAAATGTGGAGTCAGGGTGGTGGTAAATGTCTTGTAATAGGGGTTAGGGAGACCATCGGGCCTGGAGCAGAACCTGATTTGAGGTTCTTAATGACTTCCTGTACCTTTTCTTCTGAGAAGGGGGCCTCCAGCATATTCTTTTTTATTTTTATGTATTTTATGTTATTTTAAGTTATTTCCCTATCCACATTTGTTTGCAGAGCACTTGGCATGCTCTTAACATTTTGCTGCCATTTGCAGCCCTCTAGCCCTTTCCATTACTTTTTTAGAGCCATTTTAGTCCTCAAAAGTTCGGGTCCCCATTGACTTCAATGGGGTTCAGGTCCGCGTCAAGTTCGGGTCAAGTTCGGGTCCCGAACTCGAACTTTTTTGCAAAGTTCGGCTGAACCTGTCGAACCCGAACATCCAGGTGTCTGCTCAACACATGCTCAACTCAGCTCAACTATTCATGTAGCATTTATTTATTGGAATCTATCTTATATTAGCTCAGACATGTAAGCATTAGGGTCTGCTTAGCTGAAAAAGCCCCCTACCCTTCTCCAAAGAAACAAAAAAAAATCCATAAAGACTCCCGGGATGTATGGCCTAGGCCTTAAGTCAAGGTACCCTTTGAAACTATGCACAATCTCAAGGCACCACAATATAAAGTAAATAATGAAACAAATAGTTTTACATATCGCAGCATCATTAGACACCCAATATTAATGTAGATCTATTCCTCCACCTGTGCACACTGGTACTGACTAGTATGCTGGCATTTCTCTTCTCCCTCAGTTTCTCTTCCATTCTTTGCAAATGTAAGCCCAGTGCTGGCAAAGGGGCAGTAGAGGGGAAAACTAGGATGCTGTGCAGCCACCCATGTTAACCAATGACATCATTGTTAGGATGTGAGTAAGTGAGGTGGGGTAGATGGCGCTACCTATATGTGGGGAAAAAACCTATTCCCTAGTTTTCAAACAAATATGTGCACCCTAACACACTAAAGTGCTCAAATACTTTAATGGTGGTGCTACAATCATAGATATCAACATGTGATCTACAAATACTAATTCAACCAAACCAAATCATAAATGACAAATATATAATAAGTGACCAAAATTAATTACTCCTGTGTATAAAAAAATTATTATGAATACCAGAAAATGATTCCCAAATTCATCAAAAAAGTAAGTCAAGAAATGAATATGTTACATAGTTAGTCAGGTTGAAAAAAGACACAAGTCCATCCAGTTCAACAACAAAAAAATAAATAATAATATTATTATTATTATTATTATTATTATCATACAATCCCTTATACCCAATTCTATACCCACAGTTGATCCAGAGGGAGGCAAAAAACCCCAGCAGAGCATGATCCAATTTGCTAAAGCAAGGGAAAAAATTTGTTCCTGATCCCCGAGAGGCAATCGGATTTTCCCCGGATCAACTTTACCTATAAATATCAGTACCCAGTTATATTATGTACACTTAGGAAATAATCCAGGCCCTTCTTAAAGCAATCCACTGAGCTGGCCAGAACCACCTCTGCAGGGAGTCTATTCCACATTTTCACAGCTCTTACTGTGAAGAAACCTTTCCGTATTTGGAGATGAAATCTCTTTTCCTCTAGATGTAAAGAGTGCCCCCTTGTCCTCTTTGTTGACTGTAAAGTGAATAACTCGACACCAAGTTCACTATATGGACCCCTTATATATTTGTACATGTTGATCATATCCCCCCTTAATCTCCTCTTATCAAGAGTGAATAAATTCAGTTCCTCTAATCTTTCCTCATAGCTGAGTTCCTCCATGCCTCTTATCAGTTTTGTTGCCCTTCTCTGCATGTTTTCCAGTTCCCCGATATCCTTTTTGAGAACTGGTGCCCAAAACTGAACTGCACTGCAAACTGGTGCCCAAAACTGAACTGCATATTCCAGATGAGGTCTTACTAATGATTTGTACAGGGGCAAAATGATATCTCTCTCTCTCTGGAGTCCATACCTCTCTTAATACAGGAAAGGACTTTGCTCGCTTTGGAAACCGCAGCTTGGCATTGCATGCTATTATTGAGCTTATGATCTACCAAAACCCCCAGATCCTTCTCCACTATGGATTCCCCCAGTTGTACTCCCGCTAGCATGTATGATGCATGCATATTCTTAGCCCCCAAGTGCATAACTTTACATTTCTCAACATTAATGACATCTGCCACATAGTCGCCCAATTAGACTGCATAGCTTGGTGTCATCTGCAAAGACGGAAATGTTACTTTTGATCCCAGACCCAATATAATTTATAAAGGTATTAAAAAGTAAGGGTCCCAGCACTGAACCTTGGGGTACACCACTGATAACCTTAGACCATTCAGAGTAAGAATCATTAACCACTACTCTCTGAATTCTGTCTTTTAGCCAGTTTTCTATCCATTTACAAACTGATATTTCCAAACCTGTAGACTTTACCTTACACATGAGCCGTGTGTGCAGAACTGTATCGAACGCTTTTGAAAAATCCAAGTATACCACGTCCACTGCCACCCCTCTGTCCAAGGTTTTGCTTACCACCACATAAAAAGAAAGTCTTTCATGAAACCATGAAGTCTGTTGCTTAAAATATTTTTTTCCTGCAAGAACTCGTCTATGTGGTTTTTTATTAATCCCTCCAGTATCTTCCCAACTATAGAAGTTAAACTAACAGGTCTATAGTTACTTGGTAAAGACTTTGTTCCCTTTTTAAATATAGGCACCACATTGGCCCTGCGCCAATCCAGTGGTACTATTCCTGTCATCAATGAGTCCCTAAAAATTAGATACAATGGCTTTGAAATTATAGAGCTCAATTCTTTTAGGATCCGTGGGTGGATGCCATCAGGTCCACGTGCTTTATCCACCTTTATTCTGTCCAAATATTTCTGGACCATATCACTTTTGAGCCATTATGGATTTGGGGCTACGTCACTACCACCCCCATTATGGACATGAGCTCCCCCATGCTCCTTTGTATACACAGAGCTGAAGAAAGTATTTAATAAGTTAGCCTTCTCTTTGTCCCCAGTCACCCACTCCAGGTTATTTTGTAAAGGGCCTACATGCTCAGACTTGACCTTTTTACTATTAATATATTTGAAGATTTTTTTGGGGTTTATCCTACTATCTTTTTCAATCTGTCTTTCATTTTGAATTTTTGCATCCTTGATTTCCTTTTTACATATTCTGTTATATTCTTTGTAACATTTAAATGACACTAGCGTTCCTTCCTTTATATATTTTTTAAAAGCTCTTTTTTATAGTTTATAGCTTTTTTAACTTTGGCCGTGAGCCACATCAGTTTTATTTTTAGCCTTTTAAAACGTATTGCCCATGGGAATATACTTTGCCGTGAGATCACAAACAGTCTTTTTGAAGAATTCCCATTTCTGTTCTGTGCCCATTGATGCCAATATTCTCTCCCAGTCTAGGTCCTGGAGAGCAGCCCTCATCCTTGAAAAATTTGCTCTCTTGAAATTAAGTGTTTTTAGCTTTCCCGTATGTGATTTTTGCTTACAGCTAACATCAAATGAAATCATGGTATGGTCACTGCTACCCAGTTGTTCCTTTATCTGAACATTAATAATACGTTCTGCATGGTTTGAGATTACCAGGTCCAACAGAGCATCGTTCCTAGTTGGGGCCTCAATAAACTGGACCATAAAATTGTCCTGTATTAGGTTTATACATTTTTGCCCTTTAACTGTCCCAGCAGTGCCATTACCCCAGTCAATTTCTGGGTAGTTAAAATCCCCCATTATTATCACTGTCCCAGCCCTTGCAGCCCTTTCTATCTGTGCAAGGAGCGGAGTCTCCACCTCCTCATTAACATTGGGTGGTCTATAACAAACTCCAATGATTAACTTTGAACTACGCACATCTGTATAAAGTTCCACCCATAATGCTTCAGACTCATCACACTCTCTGTCCACCAGGTCCTCTTTCTCACTCGCTTTGAGATCACTTCTCACATACAGACAGACCCCTCCACCTTTCCTTTTTACTCTGTCTTTCCGAAAGAGTGCATAGCCAGGAATATTAATAGCCCAGTCATGTGAGGAATGAAGCCAAGTTTCAGCAATACCGATTACATCATAGCTCTCCTGATGCACCAGAGCTTCCAACTCACCTATTTTGCTTGGCAGACTTCTGGCATTGGTGAACAAACATGCATTAATATATTTTGACTGGTCACATACTATCCTCTTGGGTGTTCCAAGATTACAACTATGACTTGCTACTATATTTACCTTGGGTTTATGTGCTTTGGTTACTCTACCACTAATGCCCCTAATATTACCCTCTGGAATATGCTCCATACTGACTATCTCTAGCTCTGGATCCTCCCCCCATCGGCTAGTTTAAAAACCCCTCTAACTTTTTGGCCATCCTTAATCCCAGCTGATCTGCACCCTCCTCATTTAGGTGCAGTCCGTCCCTTCTATACTACTGGTTATCGACTGAGAAGTCACCCCAGTCCTCCAGGAACCCAAACCCCTCCTTACTACACCAGCTCTTGAGCCACTTGTTTATTTCCCTAATCTCCCTCTTCCTTTCTGGTGTGGCTCAATGTACCGGTAGTATTCCTGAGAATACTACCTTGGAGGTCCTTTTCCTCAATTTAGCTCCCAAGTCCCTAAAATCATTCTTTAGGACTAGTGATGGACGAACTTCCGACGGGATGTTTCGCGAACGCGGACCGCGAACGCGGCTGATAGTTCGCGAACCGGAACGTTCGCGGCGGGCCCCATTGACTTCAATGGGAGGCGAACTTCGCAAACCTACAGGTCAAATTTGCAGCCCCAAAATAATTAATAGCTGTGCAAACATAGTCCCGCCACATGGCCAATGACATAACACATGTATGAGGTGAATCTGAGATCGACAACTACAAGCATTCTTTTTTTAGATGGGAAATTGTTATGACAGTAGGAGGAGGAGGAGAAGAAGAGTCAGCCCTGCATGCAATCCGTGGCGGTAAAACCAAATCCATGGGTTACATGCTTGACGGCCGTCAGAAGGTTCACCCAGTGGGCAGTAAAAGTGATATACCTTCCCTGCCCGTGTTTGCTAGACCATGTGTCTGTGGTCAGATGTATCTTGGCACCGACTGTGTGCCAGAGATGCATTCACTTGCCGCTGAACATGTCCATATAGCTCTGGGATGCCCTTCTCTGAAAAATACTTCCTTCCTGGGACCTTCCATTGTGGTGTTCCAATGGCCACAAATTTGCGAAAGGCCTCAGAGTCCACCAGTTTATATGGCAGTAGTTGGCGGGCTATGAGTTCTGACAAGCCAGCCGTCAACCGTTGGGCAAGAGGGTTATCCGGCGTCAATTTTTTTTACGCTCAAACATTAGGCCCACGGAAGCCTGCCTTTTTGCAGAAAAACGCGAGCTTGGCGTGATGGAAGGTGGAGTGGAGGACAATTGTGAGGAGAGAGGAGAAGGAGAAGTAGAAGACGAGGCTGGACAGTGAGAGCCTGCAGTGTGGCTTTGTGTGTTCCGTTGCTCCCACTCGGCTCGGTGATGGCTGCCCATGTGCCTTCTTAAGGCGGTCGTCCTTAGGTGAGTGTTGGGCTTACCGCGACTAATGCGTTGACTGCAAAGATTGCAGATGGCAACGCTATTGTCAGCAGTGGACACGTTAAAAAAAAGCCCACACATGTGCTGGTGTCCTGGGAGCGCGAGATGTGACCGTACATGGTCGATGACTCACTCCTGATACATTTGCAGTCTGCTTTGTCCCTCCTGTGCAATGTAAGTTATTCCTGCTTCTCCTCCCTATCTGCTGGTCCATATCTCCCTCTGAACTCCCCTCCTCTTCCTCTCTTGTGGGCACCCACGTGACATCACTAGACACGTCATCATCAATGTCACCTTCCCCACCACTATAAGTAGAGATCTCGGAGTAGGCAGCAACTCCGGGGACCAACCTCCTCCTTGGGCTGATCTGGGTACTATCGTCAGACTGCTGAGTAGCGGTTGTTGCTACCTCCTCTTCCTGATCCAATACCAAGAGTGGCTGCGCATCAGAAATGTCCTCTTGATATGGATCGGAAACAAATTCCTGTGACTCAAGCGGAAGGTATGTGGTGGTGGTGTTGTTGGTGGTAGTGTCTTTGGGGGTGCACATAGCAGAGAGTGAAGAAGAGGGTGCAAATCGAGAGGGTGAGGAGGGTGCAGAAGAGTAAGGCTGAGCGAGCCATTCAACCAAGTCTGGTGCGTCCTTTAAAGTAATTGAACGCACCTTCTGCAACTTCCCACTTTGACTCAAGCCTGTTGCTCCTGCCCTACCCCTACCACCCCTGCAGAAGGGCCTGCCTCTTACTCTGCCTGTCATTGTTTAAATGACCCTGTGACAAAACTCTCAGTCCCTATACCGATGAAGGACTGCTGCAGTATAGGGCAGCGGTCAGCAGTAGTGCACCTCAACCCTATGTATTGTGGACCGATACCAGTCCTTATAGAATAACAGACTGTACCTCACTCAACCCTATGTACTGTAGCACCCTAGACAGACCAAGTTACCAGTCCTTATAAGGACTTTTGTGGACCAAGTAGGTTGTGTGTGAGTGATTAGCAGACTGTACGTCAGTCCCTATACCGATGAAGGACTGCTGTAGTATAGGGCAGCGGTCAGCAGTAGTGCACCTCAACCCTATGTATTGTGGACCGTAGGGATGAGCCGAACACCCCCCGGTTTGGTTCGCACCAGAACTTTCGAACGGACCCCAAATTCGTACGAACGTTAGAACCCCATTGAAGTCTATGGGACTCGAACGTTCGAAATTAAAAGTGCTAATTTTAACGGCTAATATGCAAGATACTGTCCTAAAAAGGGTTTGGGGACCTGGCTCCTGCCCCAGGGGACATGGGTCAATGCAAAAAAAAGTTTTAAAAACGGCCGTTTTGGTGGGAGCACTGATTTTAATGACGATTAAAGTGGAAAAAAAAAGTGAAATATTCCTTTAAATATGGTACCTGGGGGGTGTCTGTAGTATGCCTGTGAAGTGCCACGTGTTTCCCGTGTTTAGAACAGTCCCTGCACAAAATGACAATTAACGGAAATAACGTCATTTAAAGCTGCTTGCGGTTTTAATGTTATATCTGGTTCCTGCAATATGGTTGAAAATCATTCAGAAAAATGGCATGGGTAGCCCTCCCTGCCCATTACCAGCCCCTTTGGGTCTTGTACGCATATTAAGAGGAACCCCGTACCCATATTAAAAAAAGGAAATGCGTGTGGCCCCCAGGCCCTATATACTCAGAACAGTAGTATACAGGCAGTGCAAACAAGACAGGGACTGTGTAGGTTTGTTGTGGTAAGTTGAATCTGTTTGTAATTTTGAACTGGTACATTTTTAAAGTGTAGCTGCAGTCAAAAAAAAATGTTTTAAGCTTTTTGGAAAACATAGGGAAGGGTTATCACCCCTGTATAATTTGTTTTGTCGTCCATCTTTTTTCATCTCACTTACTGTTGTCTCCTTCCGTTTGCAAGTAGATGTTTGTAAGTTGGATGTTTGAAAGTAGGGGCCTGCCCTATATGCTCTGCAGAAATGGCGGAACAAGGTGTTGGTTTTGCCACAACATTGTAAGCCCTCAAAGTGACTCTTGGTGGGCGCTGGAGCGCCCTGCTGTGAACGATTATATCAAGAATTGTAATTACATGCCATTGTTGAACAGTGGTAGAAAAATTGACCTTTGGTGGTTGTGGTGCTGGTGCCACAACACTACAAGTCCTCACAGTAACTCTGGGTGGGCACAGGAACTGGCCCTCCTGTGAAATATTATATCAAGAATTGTAATTACATGTCCCTGTTAAACAGGGGCAGAAAAATTGGGCCTTAGGCACTGGTGCTGGTGCCACGACACTGCAACCTCTCCCATATACTCTAGTTTTATTGCAGGAATTAGCCCTGCTGCAAAGCATTGCATCAAAAATTGTACTTAAACGCCCCTGTTAAACAGGGGCAGAAAAATTGGGCTGATGGCATCACCCAGAAACAGAAATGTTCTTCCAACATATCATCGGAGGAGGAAGAGGATAGACAATCAACATAACAGGACAGTCACTCAGCATCAGCATAGGCAGTCTTGAAGGGATGTGATATTTCAAAAAAAAATTATTCGGTTACATCAGCTTCAGGTGCTTGGTAGCTGTGGGTGATCCAAGACTGATTCATCTTGATGAAGGTCAGTCGATCAACTGATTCGGTAGACAGCCGCACCCTGTGATAGGTAACAAAGCCACCAGCAGCACTGAAGGTGCGTTCCGAAAGAACGCTGGATGCAGGACAGGCCAGTAGCTCAATTGCATACTGTGCAAGCACTGGCCAGTGATCCATCCTCAAGACCCAGTAAGCCAGAGGATTTTCGGTGGGAAAGGTGTCCAAGTCTGACCTTGCCCCTAGGTATTCCTGCACCATGTAAATCAGACGCTGGTGATGGTTGCCGGAACCGATCATACCTTGGGGCTGCGGACTAAAAAATTGTCTGAAAGCATCAGTCAGACGGCCACCTTCTCCACCGCTCCTTCTGACCGATGCCTCAGCAACACGTTGTCCAGGACCAGGAGTTTGTAACCTCCCAGTCTCTGGGAACGCGTTGCACAGACCTTTCTGCAAGGCCTCCCGGAGATGTCTCATCCTCTGCTCCCTCTGCGATGGCAAGATAAGGTCAGCAACCTTACCCTTGTACCGTGGATCAAGGAGAGTGGCCAGCCAGTAATGGTCCCTCTCCTTGATCCGAAGAATACGAGGATCCTTCCGCAGGCTTTGCAGGATCAGGGAGGCCATGCAGCGTAGGTTAGCTGAGGCATTCGGTCCGGAGTCCTCTGCGTCACTAAGGGCAACATGATCCGCAGCTACCTCCTCCCAGCCACGTACAAGTCCACGTGTTTCTTGGGACTGTAAATCATCCCTACAAGAGTGCTGATGCTGAGTGCCAGCCTCCACCTCCATGCTGACACAATCATCCTCCTCTTCCTCCTCCTCATCCTCTTCCTGTGTGATGGGTGGCACAGAAGGAACACTGTCTGGATAAAGGGGGCCTTGAGAGGCAAGGAAGTCCTCCTCTTCCTGCCTCTGTTCTGCCTCAAGTGCCCTGTCCATTATTCCACGCAGCGTATGCTCCAAGAGGTGGACAAGAGGTACAGTGTCACTGATGCATGCACTGTCACTGCTCACCATCCTTGTGGCCTCCTCAAACGGTGACAGGACAGTGCATGCATCCCTGATCATGCCCCACTGGCGTGGTGAGAAAAAAACAGAGCTCCCCTGACCCTGCCCTGGTGCTGTAGTCACACAGGTACTCATTTATGGCCCTCTGCTGCGTGTGCAGCCGCTGCAGCATGGCCAACGTTGAGTTCCACCTGGTGGGCATGTCACATATAAGGAGGTTCCTGGGCAGGTTCAACTCCTTTTGGAGCTCAGCCAGCCGAGCACAGGCATTAAATGATCGGCGGAAATGCACACAGACTTTCCTGGCCTGCTTCAGGACATCCTGTAAGCCGGGGTACCTGCCCAAGAACCGCTGCACCATCAGGTTAAGGACGTGAGCTACACAGGGCACATGGGTCAGTTGTCCCTGTCGGAGGGCGGAGAGGAGGTTGGTGTCATTGTCGCAAACCACCATTCCTGGCTTAAGCTGGCGTGGCGTCAACCACCTCTCGGCCTGCCCCTGCAGAGCTGACAAAACATCCGCCCCAGTGTGGCTCTGGTCCCCCAAACAAACCAGCGCAAGCACGGCATGGCATCGTTTTGCCTGCGTACTTGCGTAGTCCCTGGAACGCCTACGGAGCACCGCTGGTTCTGAGGACAGAGCACTGGAAGAGGCCATGGAGGAAGAAGAGGAGGGGGTGGAGGAGAGAGGTGTGTCACAACCAATAGTAGCATTTTGGAGGCGTGGTGGCGGAACAACCTCCAACACTACTGCACCTTGTCCTGCATCCTTCCCAGCTGCCAGAAGAGTGACCCAATGGGCCGTGAAAGACAGGTAACGTCCCTGTCCATGCCTGCTGGACCATGAGTCAGCGGTAATATGCACCTTACCGCTGACCACCCTGTCCAGCGAGGCAAGGACATTACCGGCATGTGGAAGGCAGAGAGCCGGAATCGCCTTCCGTGAGAAAAAATGGCGTTTGGGGACCTGCCACTGAGGAACCGCACATTATACAAACTCACGGAAGGGGGCAGAGTCTACCAACTGAAAAGGCAGCAGTTGAATTGCTAGCAATTTAGCCAAGCTAGCATTCAACCGCTGGGCATGTGGATGGCTGGGAGTGAACTTCTTTCGCCGGTCCAGCAGCTGGGGCAGGGGCATTTGCCTGCTATAATCGGACGTGGGTGTACTGCTAGCAGAATGCCCGGAAGCACTTGGCTGTGACACCTAATTCCACACCTTCATTCCTCTCAGAGCAGGTTTCAGAGAGGACTGAGGGTCTAGTGGGGTTAGAGATGCCAGCTGATGAGGAGCAAGGAGAGGTCCGCTTTGTTCTTTGGTGTGGGTCTTTGAGGTACGCTTGCCAACGAGCTGCATGGCAGGTCAACATATGTCTGGTCAAGCATGTGGTGCCCAAGCGGCTGATGTTTTGGGCACACGAGATACGCTTGAGACATATGTTGCAAATAGCAGCGGTGCGATCTGATGCACTCGTTTAAAAAAAGGCCCACACCAAAGAACTTTTAGAATAACGCGCAGAGGCAGCGCCCTGCACAGGCGGAGCTCTGCGGTGTGATTCAGTCGGTGTGCTGCCCCTAAGCTGGCCCCCGGAGGGCATCCTGCCTCGTTGGACATGTGCCTCCTCCTCCTCTCTCCTACCAGGCACCCACGTGGAGTCAGTGCCCTCATCATCCCCTCCCTCTTCATCGCTGTAGCAAACCTGGCAGTATGCTGCAGCTTGTGGAACATGACTGCCAGATTGCTGTCCTTCTTGAGCATCCCCTCTCTCTGCGCTCACGCTACTGCCTTCCTCTAGCTGAGTGTCATCAGAGCCTAAAAAACACTGGGCATCCTCCTGGAGCATGTACCCAACACTGTGCTCAAAGAGTTCAGGAGACTCCTCAGGAGGACGTGGTGGGTCTAGGGAAGGAGTCACTGATGATGACATTGAGAGGAGGGAAGACGATGCGTTGGCAGCTGCTTTGCTAGTACCCTGAGACTGGGTGAGAGGATGAGGAGGATGAAGAGGGCTTGGTCATCCACTCTACCAAGTCGTTGGCATGTTGCGGTTCAACATGTCCAGCTGCCGAAAAGGACAAGCGTGTCCCATGGCCACGTGCTGATGACAATGCACCGCGTCCACGACCAGCACTGTTGTCTCTAGACACAGAGCCTGCTTGCCCTCTTTTATCGGCTCGCGCCTGTGCCTCTCCTTGCTGGCCTTCCAGACATGGTAATGGCCTGAAGGGAGTTGGGTAAAACAGCAGTTGGGTAGTGTATATTGTGCTGGAGGCACACAAACACCCACTAACTCCTGCCAATCATGGCTCTCCTCGCTGCTGGCGCTGTGATTGGCCACAGTGCATGCTTGGCCAATCATGAGCCAGCAATGCACTGCGATGGCATGGGATGCCTGATGAAGTCACATGACGATACGCGTGGGAAGGAAGTGCTTGTGGATACAGGAAGCCACGTCAGAGACGAAAAGGAACATTTTAAACTGCTATCTGGCGTTTTTAAACTGGTTTGTGAGTACCTTTCCATTTGTTTGAGTTTTGTAATAAAAGTGTATACATACTTCACCATTTGGAGCCCTCCTGTTTCCTTCTCTGTGAGATCCTGCCTTAATGTGGGGAGAAGTCCTCCTAGCTTGGAACTAAGGGTACACCGCTGTCACCATCTGAGACCTTGGTCTCTTTATGCGGTTTGCCTTACAGCAGTAAGGTAAGGGGCCACCCTATATGTTAACTGCGGGACACTGAAGAGACACCAGAGTGTGAACAGTTTACATTGTATTGCACCTGCTACTACGAGAAGCACTTTACGGATTTTTTTGACACTTTTTTATTTTTGTTTGCAGTTTGAGATACTTCTACATTTGTCTGCACTGAATGTTTCACTATTTAATTTTGCTTTATACACACTTTGTGTGATACTTTATTTATTTGCATTTATCACTTTATGGGTATATGCGATTTCTTTTCTATTTATGCGATTTTATGTGTTTCTATTTACACCGAGTAAGAAAATCTATTTATTGGTATTCATCACTATCACTGTGATTTTATGCGATTCTTACTTTGGTCTATGCGATTTTATATATGTGGTTTCTATTTCTTTACATATATATATATTCGTTTGGAATGCTTTGTTGCTCTAGTCACTTTGATCACTGATCACGATTTATCACGGGAATCAGAATTTATGCACAGATAATTTGTTTTTATTGGTTAGCATTTTATGGATTAATATTTAGTTTAAGGGAGCGCAACACCATTTATTTGATTTGTTGTGACATGATTAATTTACCCCAGGTCACAGAGATTTCACACTTGGATGAATTCTCTGGCATGGCTGGGGCATGTGGTGAAATACCCTCTAGCAATAGAACCCTTCTCCTTGCTTCAGCAAGGATTGTTTCCTTTTTCTGTTTTGACCGCCCCATCCTTGCGGTCTTACACACAGCAACTTGCAACACACTTCACAGCAGAGAGGAAAAAATATATGCGATTCTCCTTTCACAGGTACACAACCTGCATGCAACACAGTCCATGAAATAAACGTCTGTGCAATGCTGTTCGCCTGGCTGCCACACACAGCTAGCAGTAGTTCCTGATGCGACTCATCATGGAGCAAGGACCCGGATTACACCGTCTACATGCCCACATTCGAGCACCACTTTGGCATTGGGGATTGTTCTGCCCAGTGATAGATGCATTTTTCTGTAGTGAGTCCACATCAAACAGGCATTTATAGTTAAGGGCCTGGTAGCCCACGTTTATTAGCCACTTAAGGACCGCCGCATGCCAATGTACGTCATCAGAATGGCATGTACAGGCACAAGCACGTACATGTACGTGCTTGCCTTCCAGCGGGTGGGGGGTCCGATCGGACCCCCTCCCGCTGAATGCAGTGGTCCGTTTCGCTTCAGGAGCAATCCGGGATGAGGGGGTGGCCATTGGTTTCTGGCCATCCCCTCTCGATCGCTCCTGGCGAATGAGAAGCTTCCCCCGCTGTGTATAGTAAACACAGGCAGGGAGGAAGTGATGTCATTCTCCTCGGGGCGGTCTTTTTGACCGGACTACAAGGAGAAGAGTGAAAGTAAGTGTGCACCAACACTACACTAACATGTAGGCACACATAGACACACAAACCCCACCCCGCCCCCCCTCCCCCTCCCAGTCACAGTGTCACTGAATGCAGTGATCAGAAAATAAATGATCACTGCATTCAGTGTCAGTTGTAAAAGTAAAAACTGTCAGGGCAGTTAGTGTTAGGTCCAGGGTAGCCCCCTACCACCCCCCAATAAAGGTTTAACCCCCTGATTGCCCCTAGAGTTAACCCTTTCACCCCCTTTTGCCAGCGTCACTAAGCGATCGTTTTTCTGATTGCTGCATTAGTGTCACTGGTGCCGCTAAGTAGCTAGTTATTTTTTTAGGTTCACCGCCAGGTTTTTATAGCGCTAGGTACCCCCATATACTACCCAATAATGGTTTTAACTCCCCGATTGCCCATAGTTAACCCTTTCACCAGCGATCACCGTATAAGTGCCACTGGTGACGCTGGTTAGCCAGTTAGTTATTTAGGTTCCCCGTCGGGTTTTTATATAGCGCCAGGGACCCCCATTTACTACCTAATAAAGATTTGAACCCCCCTGATTGCCCCTAGTTAACCCTTTCACCAGTGATCACCGTATAAGTGTTACAGGTGACTCTGGTTAGTTTGCCTTTTATAAACATGAGGGCACCCATCATTTATTACCCAATAAAGGTTTAACCCCCTGATCACCCGGCGGGTGATATCAATTAGGTTTTAGGGTCAGGGTCTGCGTCGCCCCAGGCAGCGCTAGGTTAGTGCCAATACCGCCAACACCCACGCGCAAAGCATACACCTCCCGTAGTGGCTAGAACCTGAACAGATCAATATCTGATCTGATCAGATCTATACTAGCGTCCCCAGCAGTTTAGGGTTCCAAAAAAACGCATTGTTAGCGGGATCAGCCCAGATACCTGCTGGCACCTGCGTTTTGCCCTTCTGCCCAGCCCACCCAAGTGCAGTATCGATCGATCACTGTCACTTACAAAACACTAAACACATAACTGCAGCGTTCGCAGAGTCAGACCTGATCCCTGCGATCGCTAACAGTTTTTTTTTTTGTAGTATTTTATATTTAAATCCGGAAGGCAGTGCTTGGTTTTCGGGGTCCCGTACGTGGCTAGACTCCCAAAAAGTCCCCCACATGTGGTATCCCCGTACTCGGGAGAAGCAGAATTTATTTTGGAGTGTAATTTCACTTATGCCCTTAGCATGTGTGAGCAATATATCATTTAGAGACAACTTTGTGCAAAAAAAAAAAAAAAAAAAAAAAAAAAATTGTAATATTCCTGCAACTTGTGGCAAAATATAAAATATTTCACGGACTCAACATGCCTCTCAGTAAATAGCTTGGGGTATCCACTTTCCAAAATGGGGTCATTTGGAGGCGTTTTGTGCTATTTTTGCATTTTATGGCCTTCGAAACTGTGATAGGTAGTGAGGAGTTAAATCAAAAATTTGCACCCTTAGAAATCCTGAAGGCAGTGATTGGTTTTCTGGGTGCCGTATGCGGCTAGACTCCCAAAAAGTCCCACATATGTGGTATCCCCGTACTCAGGAGAAGCAGCAGAATATATTTTGGTGTGCAATTCCACATATAACTATGGCATGTGTGAGCAATATATCATTTAGTGACAACTTTTTGTAAACTTTTTTTTTTTTTGTGTCATTATTCAATCACTTGGGACAAAAAAAAAAAATATTCAATGGGCTCAACATGCCCCTCAGCAATTTCCTTGGGGTGTCTACTTTCCAAAATGGGGTCATTTGGGGGAGGTTTGTACTGCCCTGCCATTTTAGCACCTCAAGAAATGAGATGGGCAGTCATAAATTAAAAGCTGTGTAAATTCCAGAAAATTTACTCTAGTTTGTAGACGCTATAACTTTTGCGCAAACCAATAAATCTACGCTTATTGACATTTTTTTTTTACTAAAGACATGTGGCTGAATACATTATGGCCTCAATGTATGACTAAAATTGAGTTTATTCGATTTTTCTTATAACAAAAAAGTAGAATATATTTTTTTCTCGAAATTTTCGGTCTTTTTCCATTTATATTGCAAAAAGTAAAAATCGCAGAGGCAATCAAATACCATCAAAAGAAAGCTCTATTTGTGGGAAGAAAAGGACGCAAATTTCGTTTGGATACAACATTGCATGACCGCGCAATTACCAGTTAAAGCAGTGCAGTGCGAAATTGTAATAAGACCTCTGGTCCTTAGGCTGTTAATTGGTCCGGGGCTGAAGTGGTTAAACAAAAAAAACTAAAAACAGTCCATAAGTCCACTAAGGACTCCCACGCAGGGGCTTCACGTCATTCAAACAAAACTGAAAATGCAAGCCCACCTGGCTACTGTTCAACATTGCTGTTATAGGTACTGGTAACTCAAACCACCAGATCTTCCAGGCCCACGGCTTGGGTGCACAAAGCTTTGGGCTCCTTACTCACTTAAGCCCAGGACCATTTTGCAAAATATTCCTTCCTGATCCCCGAAAGGCAATTGGATATTCCCTGAATCAATTTTACATATAAATGTCAGTACCCAGTTACAATTTGTACATTTAGGAAAGAATCCAGGCCTTTTTTTTAATGCAATCTACTGAGCTTGACAGAACCAGCTCTTGATGGAGTCTATCCCACATTTTCACAGCTCTTACTGTGAAGAAACCTTTCCATAGTTGGAGATAAATCTCTTTTCCTCCAGATGTAAAGAGTGCCCCTCTGTGATGATCTAAAAGTGAATAACTCAACACCAATTTCCCTATATTATGTATTTATACATGTTGATCATATCCCCCCTTAACCACTTGGGATCCGCGCCATTGCCAAATGACGGCATTAGCGCGGACCTACATTTCCGGGACTACGTCTATTGACGTCGTCCCGTGTATGAGCGGCCTGCGCGCCCCCTGAGGGGCGCGCGCGGCGCGCTCTGTGATCGGCGAGTCCATGAGACTCGCCTGATCACCGATCCGTGCAAGGGGTCGATCCCGACCCCTTATCACGTGATCAGCTGTCAGCCAATGACAGCTGATCATGTGATAGAACGGAGCCGGTAATCGGCTATTATTCCTCCTCGCGCTGACAGCGCGAGGAGAAAAAAAAAAGCCGATCACCGGCGGCCGTGATCGGGACATCAGTCCCGATCACGGCCAGCAATACAAGGGACCACCTGCCACCTGCCAGTGCCCACCTGCCTCCCGCAGTGCCATCCTGAATAAAAGTAAGTGCCCCCCGTCAGTGCCCATAGTGCCCACAGTGCCACCCACAGTCTGCCTCAAAGGTGCTGCACCCCAGTGCCGCCCATCAGTGCCCAGCAGTGCCGCCCAGCAGTGCCACCTATCAGTGCCCATCAGTCCCATCTATCCGTGCCACCCATCCGTGCCATCTTATCTGTGCCCATCGGTGCCGCCTTATCTGTGCCCACCAGTGCAGCCCATCAGTGCAGCCCATCAGTGCCCACCAGTGCAGCCCATCAGTGCCCACCAGTGCAGCCCATCAGTGCCCACCAGTGCAGCCCATCAGTGCCCACCAGTGCAGCCCATCAGTGCCCACCAATGCAGCCCATCAGTGCCCACCAATGCAGCCCATCAGTGCCCACCAATGCAGCCCATCAGTGCCCACCAATGCAGCCCATCAGTGCCCACCAATGCAGCCCATCAGTGCCCACCAATGCAGCCCATCAGTGCCGCCTAATCAGCGCACTTCAATGAAGGAGAAAAATGACCCGTTTGCAAAATTTTATAACAAACTATTAAAACATGATTTTTTTTTTTGCATCTTTTTTTGTTTGTTTAGCAAAAAATAAAACTGAGCTGTAACTAAATACCACCAAAAGAAAGCTCTATTTGTAGGAAAAAAAATGATAAAAATTTCATTTGGGTACGGTGTTGTATGCCCGCGCAATTGTCATTCAAAGTGCATCAGCGCTGAAAGCTGAAAATTGGTCTGGGACTGAGGGGGGTTTAAGTGCCCAATAAGCAAGTGGTTAAACTCACTATAAAGATACATCAGGTTAGTGCTTAATTCAAAATGCATGTGATCAGGCCTTTCTATTTCCTTTGTCTCAGATGAGCTGTCTGAGAGTTCAACGCTTTGACCTTCCACGCGTCTTTTATTAATTGACGGGCGTGGTTTATAAGGTCTTCAATGCATGCTTCTAGACCAGTCTCGTTAGACAAACTTTTTTCGGCATGATTTATCATGTTAATTTTGACATATCCAACATTTCCTGTACTTGTATCCATTTTGTCTGAGTACTCATATTACCACTAAGGGCTGACTCTTGATAATCCCCATCAACATAAAATTCACTTTGACCAGACATTTTTCTTGGCAAAAATATATATATATATTTTTTAAAGTTAATAATTAATAATTTCATGCAAAATATTATTCCTGTCACCACCGTAACTATGATTGATCCTGTACAAAAAAAAAAAAAAAAAAAAAAAAAAAAAAAAAACCGACGTTCTCACGCAGTGCCTCCATTTATATATGTTGTGCTTTTTAAGGACCTTTTCCTGCACAATATTTATTAAGTAATTTTTAACGAAGATATTTTTAAGATACAGAATCAGTCTATGACACAGGCTATATATGTAAAACGTATTCACGGAGACGAGTGATCATACAAAATAGTTACACTTATTGGTTGACAAAACAAATATTTACATGAATTAAAATACAGATTGCATTACTTGATCATTTTGACAATTACTGGAAACACCCTCAAACTGGGCGTAGTAGTTCCTTGGACACAATTATCACCATTATCACTTCTCGGTAGAATAACCTTTTGATAATTGACAATTAAACAGAATGTCTGTATTTCACACGTCCAACCGTTACTATACTGCAGGTAAGTAAGTGGTTAATGTGAAATAAATTAGACATTTGTTTGTCAATAAAATTGGCATCTATGCAAAAAGAAATTTATAATGAAAAAATTTAATTTAGAGAAAAATCTAAATGGCGGTTATTGATTCGGGAGAAATATTTTCAATAGAATATTCAAAAAAAAAAAAAAAAAAAAAAAATCAATATTTAAGAGAACATAGAATAGATGATAAACATATACTTATCAATGTGGTATATTTACCCATTCCGATTGGCTACTAGTGTGGATTGTTGGTTACCAGGAATTTTAAGATGGCTGCCGTGGCTTTCAACATGGATTCTCTTAGAGGAATTACTTTGTGTGACCTCCGAGTTCCAAGGAGCAGGGATCTTCATGAATGTAAAAACGTGTATTCATGCATGTCTTCCAGTGTCCCTTCTCAGGGGGGGTCCCTAAGCTTCCCCCTGACTCTCTCGCCCCAGCTTTCCTTTTCTCTTTTCCTTTCTCCTATGACCATCTTTCTAGTTTCTTAAATATCCTCTTAAAAAGATCATAAAATTATACCAAGTTCTGCCCAGAGGGTATGTGTCCCTTTCCTATTGGCAGGCAGACTTAATGATCACCTTTCCCAGTAGTCTCGTGATTTTAAGGTAATAGCACCTTCCACCACCAGGTGTCTCACATGTGTTTGGCGTTTTATTTCTTTAACCACTTGCCGCCCGCCCTATAGCAAATAGACGGCGGCAAAGTGGTTTCATAATCCTGACCGGACGTCATGACGTGATCAGGATTATGAGCCGCTGCGCGCCCCCGGGGGCGCATCGCGGCGATCACTGTTGTGGGGTGTCAGTCTGACACCCGGCAACTACGATCTCGGTAAAGAGTCTGACGGAGACTCTTTACCACGTGATCAGCCGTGTCCAATCACGGCTGATCACAGTGTAAATAGGAGAAGCCGGTGATCGGCTTTTCCTCACTCGCTGCTCCTCTGACAGGGGGGGGGGGGGGTCTGTGCTGATCGATTATCAGCACAGCCCCCGAGGATGCCCACACTGGACCACCAGGGACACCACCAGACCACCAGGGATGCCAAGGACAAGGTATGCCACCCTAGACCACCAGGGATTGCAGTCAGTGCCACAATGGATGCCAGTGCCCACAGTGGGCATCACTGATTGGCATCCATTAGTACAATATATTATAATACAATGCCGCCTATCAGTGCCTACCCATGCCCACCTGTGCCAATCCGTGCCACCTATCAGTGCCCATCAGTGCTGCCTATCAGTGCCACATATCGGTGTCCATCAATGCCACCTCATCAGTGCCACCTCATCGGTGCCCATCAGTGCCGCCTTATCATTGCCCATCAGTGGAAGGAAAAAAGAAAAAAAAAAAAAAAAAAAAAAAAACTTACTTATTTGCAAAGTTTTGAAACAAAAAAAAAAAAAAAAAAAAAAATTCTCAAAATTTTCTGTATTTTTTTATTTGTTTAGCAAAAAATAAAAACCGCAGAGGTGATCAAATACCACCAAAAGAAAGCTCTATTTGTGGGGAAAAAAAAAAATGATAAAAATTTCATTTGGGTACAGTGTAGCATGACTGCGCAATTGTCATTCAAAGTGCGACAGCGCTGAAAGCTCAAAATTGGTCTGGGCAGGAAGGTGTTTAAGTGCCCTGTATTGAAGTGGTTAAGTTAATATTTTTATTTCTATAATATGCGTTCGTTGTTTATATATGTTCCAACAAATATATCTCGAGTGTTCAGGAATGGTAGTATAATATAAAATACGCTTAACAATTTTGAATAATCACTTGCATAAAATGGCGATATATATGTATATCAATGTATATCTGTTAATCTTTAGTCCATTTATAAAGGACCCAGGTTATATTATATTAAACAAGATCACATACAATTATCTATATGGATACATGTATAATTCGGGTATCCAATCAATATTTGTTTATCTAAACATAGGTTAAATTCTTATACAGTTATAATCATGATTATATGTTTTTCATAATACTAATTCGTTGCTAAAACACTTCTACTTATGATCACACTTTCATATATAATCTCTCCATGACAAAGTTCCCCAGATCACTAGATACCAAACCACAATATCTCCTTGTTGTGACCTATATAGAATTTGAATGGCTTAGAAAAATATGGATGATACTGGTATATGAATCTTACTCCAACATTGTGACAACACCTCAGATATATGCACCTGTCATTCGACTCTCGGTTTTTATAACTGTTAGCATCCTAGCGTGTAAATCTCTCCTGCCATTGTCTTATGAGAAGCTAGGACAATACTGACTACTTGGGCTTATTGATCTCTCACTTTGAGACAATGGGATATTTGTTCTGGTCATTCAGGTTTAATGGCTGTTGGTCACAGGTACTCCTAAATATAGCCCAAACCTTGCCATATATATATTTGCATGGCCTTCTTTGACCATTCAAGGAGCGAGATAAGATTTTTTTCTGGTGTTTGTGACCAAACATCCCTTTTGTTCAGGCCACACATTTCTCAATACAGACTTGTAGAACTTTAAAAGATAGCTAATCCCTTTAACATTTGGAAAAACCTGTGAGATCTTGTCTTTGCTTTTTCAAGTTCTCCAAGAGGTCACAGTTCAATAATATCAAAACTATAGTTCATCCACCTTTTAGGCCTACTGAAATCTCTCATCTCTGCCAGCGAATATTAAATGTATTTCTTCATGAATTCACAACAGCGCGCTAGGCAATGCGGTCAGCGAGAGGGCCGTGCGTTAGGCAATGCGGTGGAAAAGTTTAGATGTATTTATTATATGTATTGTCATAAGAGTCCTCCTGTGTTTATTCTCCCCCAGCCCGCTCTAAAAGAGCCGACGCTGGTTGAGATCTGTTAGGTAGTGGCTAATATCTTGGGATTGGAAAAAGGTGTTTGCGGAGTGGGGGGGGGTATGTCTGCCAGCAAAAGGGCCCCTGTACATTGTACAGACGATGATCTGGGGACATATGCTTACTCTGCAGGGATTGGTTGTGTGCGGATGTGTGCTCATTGTCTCTGCTGTGTCTGATCAGCACATGGAGATAGGCAGTGCACATCTGTAGATAGCCTTCCATTCGCAAGAAGCTGTAGAATAATCCAACTATACATTGTTCCAGAGAACAATGTATATTAAGGATTTATATCAACAGAATTATAGTCATCGTTCATTGGTTTTGTATGGTTTCCATCATTGAAAGCATTTAGTCAGTTTGCGTCACTGACTATTTGAATGTATACATGTCTGTGATTGGTACCTTCTTCTCCTGTATTGTATTGTCCTTATATGGGCATTCACATCCTGTGTTACTGCTGTGAGGTCACACCCTTTGTGGGAGGTGTTCAGCTGTTGGAGGCATACCCTCCAGGGCATGGCTTCCAGTGGGAAAGGTAAATAAAGCTTTGGTCAAGGAGAGTAGTGATGGACGAACTTCCGACGGGACGTTTCACGAACGTTCGCGGCGGGCTCCATTGACTTCAATGGGAGGCAAACTTTGCAAACCTACAGGTCAAATTTGCAGCCACAAAATAATTATTAGCTGTGCAAACATAGTCCCACCACATTGCCAATGACATAACACATGTATGAGGTGAATCTGGGATCAACTACAAGCATTATTTTTTTATATGTGAAATTGTTGCGACAATTCAGGACTGTGGAGCGCATGAAGGCAATGGAGGAGAGGGAAGGTCAGGGTAGGCAAAGAAGAGGGTGCAGGAGATGATCACCAGCAGCGTGACATACAGCAATGACACCTGTACCGTGATAGAGTGATCAGACATCAGCAGCGTGACAGAGCAATGACACCTGCACCGTGAGAGCACTGACAGCAGCGTGACATACAGCAATGATACCTGCACCGTAAGCAGCCCCAGGAGGAAGTCAGCATAGCACAGGGATGGTGGGAGCCCCTCGTAATAAGCAGCCCCAGTAGAAATATGACACCGCTCAACCTCTTCAAATAGGAGGGTCCGGGCATATAGTACGGTGTGCTTTTTTTGGACAAGGAAGTGAGCCAAATGAAGCAAGAAGGTCTGTGTGCTGGATTAAAAAAAATTGTTTATAGACATATACATGGTCTACTGGTCACATGTGTTGAATTCCTCCAAGATCCATGCCTCATTCATTTTTAGAAATGTGAGGTAGTTAACACTGTCGCGAGCTAGGCGAGTACACTTAATCGGTCACGATCCCCCCTGCTGCGCTGAACGTCCTTTCGGACAGGACACTGGACGAGGGGCAAGCCAACAGTTCGATTGCAAATTGGGCAAGCTCTGGCCAGAGGTCAAGCCTGCCCACCCAGTAGTCCAGGGGTTCATCACTCCTCAGAGCGTCCACATCGGCCGTTAACCCAATGTAGTCGGACACCTGATGGTCTAGGCGTTCCCTGATGTTGGATCCGGATGACACCTGTCGATGGGTCGGCTGAAAGAATGACCTCATATCCGAAGTCACCAACACATTTTCAAACCGGCCTCTTCTTGCAGGCGCTGTTGGATTGGTACCCGCAACTCCTTCTCTGGGAGTGGGAATTGCTCCTCTGCCAGCGCACGCAAAAGCAGAATGCAGCATTTCTCGAAGCAAGGCCTGGAAGTGCTCCATTCTGACAGCCCTCTGTGACGGCGGTAACATTTCCGCCATTTTGTGTTTGTACCGGGGGTCTAAGTACGTTACCACCCAGTACTGGTCCTTGACCCTTATGCTTTTTATACAGGGTCCCTATTAAAACACTGGAGCATGAAGGCCCCCCATTTGCACTAAACTGGAAGCGGTGTGGTGGCCTGGCTCCTGATCATCATCCAGGATAATGTCATCCTCTTCATTCTCCTCTCCCCATCCACGCACAACAGGGATCCCAGAAAGGTTTAAAGCATGCTCTTCTTGCTCCTCCTCATCCGCCCCGGCACCATCCTCCTCTGACTCCTCTTCAGACTCCTGTTATTCACTTGTCTCGGATAGAGTAGCCCCCCCTGGGAATTCATCCAGCATTGCGACTTCCCCACCGCTATAAGTAGAGATCTCGGAGTAGGCAGCAACACCGGGGACCAACCTCCTCCTTGGGCTGATCTGGGTACTGTCGTCAGACTGCTGAGTGGCGGTTGTTGCTACCTCCTCTTCCTGATCCAATGCCAAGAGTGGTTGCACATCAGAAATGTCTTGATATGGATCGGGAAATAATTCCTGTGACTTAAGCGGAAGGTATGTGGTGGTGGTGGTGTTTGTGTTGGTAGTGTCTTTGGGGGTGCACATAGAGAGTGAAGAAGAGGGTGCAGATCGAGAGGATGAGGAGGGTGCAGAAGAGTAAGGCTGAGTGAGCCAACCAAGTCTGGTGCGTCCTTTAAAGTAATTGAACGCACCTTCTGCAACTTCCAACTTTGGCTCAAGCCTGTTGCTCCTGCCCTACCACTACCACCCCTGCGGAAGGGCCTGCCTCTTCCTCTGCCTGTCATTTTTTAAATGACCCTGTGACAAAACTCATTTCCTATACTGATAAAGGACTACTGCAGAATAGGGCAGCAGTCAGCAGTAGTGCACCTTAACCCTATATATTGTGGACCTATACCAGTCCTTAAGGAATAGCAGACTGTACCTCACTCAACCCTACTTACCAGTCCTTATAAGGACCTTTGTGGAACTAGTAGGTTGTGAATAGGGATGAGCCGAACACCCCCCGGTTCGGTTCGCACCAGAACTTTCGAACGGACCCCAAATTCGTACGAATGTTAGAACCCCATTGAAGTCTATGGGACTCGAACGTTCGAAATTAAAAGTGTTAAATTTTAACGGCTAATATCCAAGATACTGTCCTAAAAAGGGTTTGGGGACCTGGCTCCTGCCCCAGGGGACATGGGTTAATGCAAAAATAAAACTTAAAAATGTCCGTTTTGGCGGGAGCACTGATTTTAATGACGATTAAAGTGGAAAAAAAAAAAAAAGGGAAATATTCCTTTAAATATCGTGCCTGGGGGGTGCCTGTAGTATGCATGTGAAGTGCCACGTGTTTCCCGTGTTTAGAACAGTCCCTGCACAAAATGACATTTAACGGAAATAACATCATTTAAAGCCGCTTGCGGATTTAAGGTTATATCTGGTTCCTGCAATATGGTTGAAAATAATTGAGAAAAATGGCATGGGTAGCCCTCCCTGCCCATTACCAGCCCCTTTGGGTCTTGTACGCATATTAAAAAAAGGAAATACGTGTGGCCCCCAGGCCCTATATACTCAGAACAGCAGTATACAGGCGGTGCAAACAAGACAGGGACTGTGTAGGTTTGTTGTGTTAAGTTGAATCTGTTTGTAATTTTCAACTGGTACATTTTTAAAGTGTAGCTCCAGTCAAAAAAACTATTTTTAAGCTTTTTGGAAAACATAGGGAAGGGTTATCACCCCTGTATAATTTGTTTTGCCGTCCGTCTTTCAGAGCATGCAGACAGCACGCACAATCTCCTACCGCTGACTGAAAGCTCTATTTAAATTGAGCAAGATATTTAGCTATATAGGTGGATATAGCGGTGTATACTGCGTTCAGAGCACGCAGACAACAACCACTACAGAAGAGCAAGAACGAAAAATCGGCCGATAACGATCTTTGTTGAAGGTACACAGAACACTCACTAACTGCTACAGATGCCAACACACTATAAGGCCGCCAGCGTGGCGGCCTTATATAGTGTGGGGCGTGTACTACACAGCCTGAGCTATGATTGGCCACAGTCATCCTGCCTGTGGCCAATCATGGCTCTCCTCGCTGCCGGCGCTGTGATTGGCCAAGCATGCGGGTGTCACAGTGCATGCTTGGCCAATCATGAGCCAGCAATGCACTGCGCCATCGCAGTGCATTGTGGGCCGTGAGCGCCACACAAATTTGGGGCGAACGGCCCATAACGTTCAGGATTTGCCGAACGGGCGAACAGCCGATGTTCGAGTCGAACGTATGTTCGACTCGAACACGAAGCTCATCCCTAGTTGTGAATGATTAGCAGACTGTGCCTCAGTCCCTATACTGATAAAGGACTACTGCAGCAAAAGGGCAGCAGTCAAGTATAATATTCTTTCTATATTTGGAAGAAAGAATATTATACGTGTACAAGCCTATTACCATACCACTCCTGAAAAGAACCTTTGTGGACCTAATAGTAACAGCTACTGATTAAACTGACTGTCCCTCACTGCCACACAGCTTCCTGCCTGTCCCTATTTAAACTGACAAAACACAGGCTGCTGGAACAATTACTTGAATAGCACTCAAAACTATATCCTGTACCACTTTACCATACCAGTCCTGAAAAGGACTTTTGTGGACCTAATAGTAAAAGCTAATAATTAAACTGACTGTCCCTGCTGCACACAGCATCCTGTCCCTCTCTCTACACTGACAAGACAGGCTGCTGCAACAATCACTAGCACAGCAGTGCCTCAAACCTATATCCTGAACTACACCCAACACCTATACCATGATACCAGTCCTTAAAAGAACTTTTGTGGACCTAATAGCTAGCGATTTGGGTCACCGAAATCTCTCCCTGCTCCACACAGCAACCTCTCCCTATAGTGACACACGAAAGAATGTAAAATGGCCGCCGGATCGGGTCTATTTATAAGTTAAGGGGAATGTCCAAGTGTCCATGTGCTGTAATGTCTCTTGGCTGTCCTGTACCCCATGATGGATGTGTCATCATAGGTCAAAGTTCTTTTACACAGTAAACACGGAAGTCCGCCGGGCAAATGGCGGCAATAGTCTGCCAATCAGGCGGACGTCAAACAGCCGAAATTTGCCTCGAAAGGACCGCCGGGCGAACCGTTCGGCCATCCCTAAAGGTGAGCACAGACTTGCTGACCATTTGGAGAATGAAAGACTGCTGGTGATGGCTCTTTACTGGGGAACCAGAGGGGCCTGGCTGAGGAGCAGCCAGGCTGAAATAAGGATGTAGGTTGCATTGGGGATGTCTGGTCATTGGGATGAATGGGTTGGAAAAGGTAAGCTTAAAGTATTATATCATTAAGATGGAAATGGGTGCTTATTGGAAGCACAGCAGTAGATGGGGCTGTGTGCATAGCATACAGCAAAATTTCTACGGCAGCATGTGGTCAGCTAGACGCGCGTCAGGCATGTGGTCAGCTAGACGCTGACTAAGTAAAATAAAACCTCTGTTTTAATAAATACATTGTTTACTAAGTATTTGTCCTTTCCCTCTAAAGTCCTGCTGAGGCACCCCTCTCAAACATACCAACTAGGCTGTGGGTCAGGCCATTTTCAGACCATTTGAAGCACTTACCCCCCCTTTCTGGAGTCCATGGCGCAGAGATGTACGCTCACCCTTGCAAACAAACACAGCTCACGGAAACAAATAAGATAAGCTACCTGGGCTGTGAATCTGTGCACGGGGGCTTGACAGGAATTTGCCAAAGGATTGTGTAGGTAGAGCCTGTAGTCAGGGATTCCAGAAGTCAGGATAACGATAAACAAAGCCAGGGTCTGAAGCTGGGGTCCATTTTGGAACGCTGGAACTCTGCACCAGAAGACAGGCACACAAGACCACTTGGAAAACATGACAAAATGAACTGCCAAAGCCCTCAGCGTGAGACAGAGTTTTATACCCAGCTAATTAGATAACCTGCCTCAGCTGATCCAGGAGTGACAGGTACAAACAGAGAATTGCCCACAGTACTTTATACTAAATTAGGCATGGCTGGAAAGCAGGCTGAATAGAACTGAGGTGTGGCTCAGAGGTAAAGAAACAGGAGCAACAACTGACAGTCATGAGTTCAACACCACCCAGAGCCACTTGGGGCACAACCACGCCTGGCCGTCTAAAAGACACGGTAGGGACTGTGACTAGAGATTAGAGATTAGAGAGGGGTGCTGAGGGGGTCTGTGCCTGACATATATACTCCTCCATGTCTAATTCCTGCTGCGCTCTGTTCTCCACCTGGGTGGTGTGGCTGAACACTCTCCTCTCCAGCTGCCACCGGGTGCTTTTATGTACCCTAATGGGGGGTGTGGCTTTTCCTGGGGGTCTGTACTAATGTAGGTGGGGTGTCTTTTCCTAGGGGGAGTTGTACTAATGGGGTGTGCGGCTTATCCTACGGGGCTGTACTAATGGGGTGTGTACTAATGGAGGGGGTGTGGCTTCTCTGCATGGGTCTGTACTAATGGCTGGGGGTGTGCCTTTTCCGGGGAGGTCTGTACTAATGGAGGGGGTGTGGTTTGTCCTGGGGGGGTCTGTACTAATGGAGGGGAGGCGCTTGTCTGGAGGGGGGATGTTTGTCCTGAGGGGGGTCTGTACTGTAAAGGGAATTAGTAAGATCTGTAAGATTCTATTTATTTTCTTACATCAGGGGACACAGCGTCATAGTAATAACTATGTGGGTTATATCGGACCATCAGGTGCTGGACATTGGCACACCCCTTAAGGCGTGTACTTCCCCCATATAACCCCTCCCATTACTGGGAGTCCTCAGTTTTTTCTCAGTAGCGTCGGGCTCGTGTAAGGATGTGTGTACTGAACTCCGGATCAGATGAAAAGTAAAAAGTGCCTTTTATTTCTTCAAACTAAAATAACCTCACATCACACAAATAACAGCGTCGGCAATTTTGTTTTTCTTTTTCTCCCTTTGTTGCTGTTATTTGTGTGATGTGAGGTTATCTTAGTTTGAAGAAATAAAAGGCACTTTTTACTTTTCATCTGATCCGGAGTGCGGCTGTCCAGAGTTTGTTCATCCTTCATCTATTTGGTTTGTGCAATCAGCCTGCACCTGGGACCCTTACCTGCTTGGAGAGTGAGAAGTCTTTTGGTGAACTGACCTGGAGCGGTGGTCTTTTATTTAAAATGTACGGTACCCGGGCCTCGTCATCCAAAGACAAGGTTTTTCTTGCGAATGCCTTTAAGCTGGGCGCTGGAATCCAGTACTTTTTGGTAGTATCGGGTAATAAAAGTTTACTGTCAGGGTGTTCTCGCAGGTCCAGGATTGCGGGATTACCTGAGTGTACCTCTGTTCCTGAAGGCTTCCTTTCTCGGAGCCTACCGTGAAGGGCGAAGATTGGGCTTTTTATCTCTGATAAAGCCCTTGCGGCGGAAAGGTAGGGGAAATTTTCTGCAAAGGATCTCTCCTTCCATCTATTTATGTTGTCATGTCTATGTATCACCACTGGAGGCTGTATTGAGCAATCACCATTCTGACGCTGGAAACAGCAGAAGCTTTCACTCTCCTCTCCATTCAAGCCAGCTCAGGCCCTCAGGTATGTAGGGGGGTTCTGATCACCTCCTGGGCCCCCAGAGTGGTGGTTTCTGTTCCTTTGGATGCCAGCCCACTGCCTCTTTTTTTCTTAAAAGAAGAAAAAAAATGGGTAAAGAAAAAAAGTTTTGTTTTGGGGCAATTCGTGGCCGTTTTACCTCCCCGCCGCCAGCCACCATGTTGCCAGCACTCATACACTTCCCTAGTTGAAAGTGGAAGGGGGGGGCGTGGCTAAACGGCAGACGCGGCCACATGTGGAGGAAGTATTTTAAGCTATACAGGAAAAGCTGCAGTCTGGCAGTGGAGGGACAGAGCAGAGTGGTTGCTGGTCAGGTTTAGTGACACAGGCATCTCCCTTTTGTTGACAACATTGTACTGTATAGCTAGGACTAATAGCAGTAATTGTACTGTACTACAGTATATCCTAGCAAGTGTAACATTCTTTTGCTGGTACTGCCTCTGCTTTGTACTGTAAGCTATGAGTAACAAAGGGACCAGGAACCCCTCTAAGGGTTCTAATGGGATAATGGTATGCAAAAAACTTAACCCTTCCAAAAGAATGTCTTCCTCTCCTGAGAGGTAAAAATAAAAATACGGCCAGTCAGATGAAGCCGTCAAGGGTAGAACACTTCTGTCCCTGTATTTCATACAAACAGGTTTTTCTTCTACCATTTAAAAGATTATTGCTATGATGTCTCTCCATAGGAGACTAAACATAGCAGATTCCCACCTAGTCCTCTGGGCCCTTTTGTTGAGGTGCAGGAGGCTGGGGATCAGGTATATCTTCCCAAATATTGGAAGATACTTATTTTTCCTCTTCAGAGGATCCTAACAGGGAGGGAGTAGCCGCACAAGTCAGATGTTTGTCTACTCCCTTACTTAACCCTTTTGTTGCCTGCCACAGGTTCTTGAGGTATCTACCTCTAATAGGGTTGATTTGATTTATCATGGTGTCCTATTGAACAAGTTCTGTAGTGCAAATCTGCAAGATGCAAAAAGCACTAAAAATGCATAGCTATGTATTCTGAATGGGAAAATTTTTATGAAAGAAATGGGGGGGGGGGGGGGGGCAGGGGTCCAGCTATTAATGCTGCAATTACCTCAGTGAGCAGAGTCTCACATGTCCAGTGGATAATGCACTGATAAAGCGGAGGTCCACCCTAAAGTGGACCTTCCGCTCATCGGAACCCTCCCCCCCCCGGCGCCACAATTGGCACCTTTCAGGGGGGAGGGGGGTGCAGATACCTGTACAGTACAGGTATCTGCACCCACTTCCGGGATAGCTCTCTGCGGAAAGGGGCGTAGATTACGCCCCTTTCCACAAGTGCCCGCCCCTTTCCGCAAGTCCCCCGCTGCCTGCTGGGAAACAGATCCCAGAGGCAGCGGGGACCGTCCTTATTGCGCAGCGCGACTCGCGCATGCACAGTAGGGAACCGGGAAATGAAGCCGAAAGGCTCCATTTCCTGATTCCCATACCCAAGATGGCGGCGGCAGCACCCGAGAGACGATCTAGAGATCGGCTTCGGGTGCCGACATCGCGGGCGCGCTGGACAGGTAAGTGTCACTATTTTAAAAGTCAGCAGCTGCAGTATTTGTAGCTGCTGGCTTTTTTTTTTATTTTTTAAACGCGGAGTCCCGGCGGACTCCCGCTTTAAAGGATCCAGCAAGTTAAGGTTGGATTTTCCTTTTAAAGAAAAGATGCCTTTTGCCGTTCTGGCTGCAATTGGAGTAGCTCAGTCCATTAACCCCTTAACATCTGCTCCACTATTGTGGTGGAGCACATTTTGAGTCACGCCAATGCATTGGAATGTGGACTCCAAGGGGTTAAGAAACAGGTGTGAGATACCTGAAAGTTCTGCCTGATCAGCAGGCCCGGCAAGGGGCTGGTGTATTTGATGCACTGTGTCTCACAGTTGCTATGAAGGACTCGATCATTTAAGCTCTAATGGCTTATACTTGGACTAGTGCATTTTTGCAGAGGTCCGTGGCTGAGATATTGGTCAGCCAAAGCACCAGCTGAAAACCCTTAGCCATTTTGTGTCCCTTCCGGGGGTACGACTATTTAGAGTGGATAAGTACATCCAAAAGGGGTAAAGCTCCCTTTATCAGTAAAAGGAGGTTCAAACAGTTCTCCTTTAATCACGCAGCCTCTCCTATGCCTGGGATATTTGCCTTTAGGCAGTCTTGACGGTCTCAATCGTCAGGTTCAGGAGAAAGTTCCCAGGGGCAGCACCAGGATCTTAGGGGCAGAAAGCCCATGAATCAGAATGCTAAGGCCTTCCCATGAAGGAGCACCCCCACTTGTTTGAGTGAGGGGAAAGGTCCTGCGATTCTCAAAGTCTGGCAGGAACAATGTTAAGAGCATTTCTACGATTTTTTTTTTTCTCTCTAGGTTACATCTAGAGTTTCAAGAGCCTGGATGGCCCAGTCGGCTTTCGATCCAAGGGTCTGGGGTTCGGGTCCTGTTTGGGTGCTGCCTGTGGGGTCCTTGGGGCTGCTGATGCGGCAGTCTTATGCAAGAGTGCCTGTCTCCTCAAGGAATGCTCCTAAGGTTCCAGAGAAAAAAGAAAAAAAAAGGAGTAAGAAAGAAGAGAAGTGTCTCTTTCTGGTCTCTGGATCAGCTGTTATCCCAGTCCGTGATATCAGAGATTCCCTTAGTGGAACAGGGTTTTTTGGCTCAAACCTTTTAAAGTGGTTGTATACTCAAATTTTTAACTTTTACCTACAGGAAAGCCTATAATAAGGCTGCTTTCACACTGGGGCGGTATTCAGGCGTTACAGCGCTAAAAATAGCGCCTGTGTAGCGCCTGAAAAAAAACGGCCCCTTCCACTCCAGTGTGAAAGCCGGAGGGCTTTCACACTGGAGCGGTGCGCTGGCAGGACAGTGAAAAAAGTCCTGCTAGCCGCATCTTTGGAGCGGTGAAGGAGCGGTGTATTCACCGCTCCTACCCATTGAAATCAATGGGACAGCGCGGCAATACCGCCGGCATAGCGCCGCTGCAGCGGCGCTATGCGGGCGGTTTTAACCCTTTTTCGGCCACTAGCGGGGGTTAAAACCACCCCGCTAGCGCCCGCAGACCGCCGCTAAAACGACGGTAAAGCGCCGCTAAAAATAGTGGCGCTTTACCGCCGACGCCCGCACGCCCCAGTGTGAAAGGGGCCTTAGGCTTACCTGTAGGTAAAAAAAATATCTCCTAAACCTGTACGGTTTAGGAGATATTCCCCTCGGTATGACTGCAGCGGCGCATGCGCACAAGGGGATTCTCGGCCTGAAAATCCAGCAGTGGCCGGCCGGAATGAAATCTCCCACGCGCATGCGGGGGAGTGACGATATCGCGGCTCCGGCCACTCACAGCGCCGGAGCCGCGATACCCGGAAGAAACGCAGAGGGAGTATGTCAGCTCCCTCGGCGTGGATCGGGCCAGATGTCGGGGCCTCGTTCTAAGGTAAGTTTTTCATAATGAGCTAGTATGCGGTGCATACTAGCTCATTATGCCTTTTTTGCTTTGCAGGTTTAAAACTACCGCTTTAAGGTCCCAGAGCCAAGCAGAGAGGGAAGACCCACTCTAGATCTCGGAGATCTGAATCAGCACTTAAACATCCGATCCTTTCATAATTCGATCGGCTGTGCTCATCCTGCAAGGAGGGGAGTTGCATATCTCCATGTGCCAAAGTTTCCCATTTACCAGAAATATCTGCAGTTTTAAATATTAATATATAATTTTTTATCAATCATGGCACTGCCATTCGGCTTAGCCACAGCACTACGAGTGTTCTGAAAGATTCTGGCACCTCCTTTAGCCAGGTTAAAGGCTCAAGGCATAGCGGTCCTAGCCTATTAGAAGATCTACTTTGAGTAGATCATTCAGTCTCAGGTCTAAAGCCAGAGTCTGATCTCAGCTGTAGATGGCTGAAATCTCTAGGTTGGATTCTCAGCCTAGGCAGAATCTCCTTAACCACTTGCCGACTGCCGCACGACGATGTACGTCGACAGAATGGCACGGGCAGGCATATGGGCGTACATGTACGTCCCTGCCTTCCCGTGGGTGGGGGGCCCGATCGGGCCCCCCCCCCCGGTGCCAGTGGCGGTCAGTATCCGTTCAGGAGCGATCCGGGATGAGGGGGCGGCCATTCGTTCATGGCCACCCCCTCGCGATCACTCCTGACGAATGGAAGTGAAGCATGACATCACTTCCTCTCCTGTAATGTAAACACAGGCAGAGGAAGTGATGTAATCTCTCCTCCGTGTCGGTATTTTTCGTTTCGGCACCGAGGAGAGAGGATCGGTGAGTTGCACCAATACTACACTACACAGTAGAACATGCCAGGCACACTCTCACCCCCCCCTTCACCCCCCGATCACCCCCCTAATCACCCCTGCCCCCCCAGTCACAGTGACACCAATTGCATTTTTTTTTTTGTTGCATTGGTGTCATTTGTGACTGTAATAACTGTTAGGGCAGTTAGGGTTAGCCCCCTTTAGTTCTAAGGTACCCCCCTAACCCCCCCAATAAAGGTTTAACCCCGTGATCCCCCCCCCTGTCGCCAGTGTCACTAAGGCTGGGTTCACATTGCAGCGGTTTATGAGAACGGATGTGATTCGCACCGCACTGCAAATCACATCCGATCTCTGTGCGATTCGAGTTCAGCCATACAGATAGTATGGCTGAATTCGCGTCGCACCCACCGCAAACTCGCACGGGACCCTTTTTTTGGTCCGCAGCAGAATCGGATCGCATGGGTGTTCACACCATGCGATCCGAGTTTGCAGATCGCACTGCGATATGCGAACTGATCTGGGGGTGTCATTAACATTTCACTGACACTCCCAGCAGTTCGTATAGGGCAGTGTGAACTGCCGCCGGGAGGCATGCGATGCGGGAACCTGCCGCGGAACCCGCTGCTCCAGTGTGAACCCAGCCTAATAAGCGATTGTTTTTCTGATCGCTGTATTAGTGTCACAGGTGACGCTAGTTAGGCAGGTAGGTATTTAGGTTCGCCGCAGCTTTTTATAGCGCCAGGGACCCCCATATACTACCGCATAAAGCCCCCTGATTGCCCCCTAGTTAACCCTTTCACCAGTGATCACCATATAACTGTTACAGGTGACGCTGGTTGGTGAGTTATTTTTTTATAGTTTCAGGGCACCCGCCATTTATTACCTAATAAAGGTTTAACCCCCTGATCACCCGGCGGGTGATATAAGTTTGAGGGTCAGATAAGGTCTGCGTCGCCCCAGGCAGCGTCAGGTTAGTGCCAGTACCGCTAACACCCACACGCAAAGCATACACCTCCCTTAGTAATATCGTATCTGATCAGATCTATATTAGCATCGCCAGCAGTTTAGGTTTCCCAAAACGCATTGTTAGCGGGATCAGCCCAGATACCTGCTAGCACCTGCGTTTAGCCCCTCCGCCAAGCCCAGACCAGCCAACCCAAGTGCAGTATCAATCGATCACTGTCACTTACAAAACACAACACACATAACTGCAGCGTTCGCAGAGTCAGGCCTGATCCCTGCGATCGCTAACAGTTTTTTTTGTAGCGTTTTGATACAGTCGCTGACAGCCTAGGTGCTTTTTTACCTGTGAGTCTCACTAGTGTACCCCTAAATTTAGGGGTGTCTACTTTCCAAAATGGGGTCATTTGGGGGGGGGGGGGGTTTGTGCCATCTTGGCATTTTATGGCCTTCAAAACTGCGATAGGTAGTGAGGAGTAAAATCAAAAATTTACACCCTTAGAAATCCTGAAGGCAGTGCTTGGTTTTCGGGGCCCCATACGCGGCTAGACTCCCAAAAAATCCCACACATGTGGTATCCCCGTACTCAGGAGAAGCAGCAGAATTTATTTTGGGGTGTCATTTCACATATGCCCATGGCATGTGTGAGCAATATATCATTTAGTGACAACTTTGTGAAAAAAAAAAAAAAAGAAAAGTTTGTAATATTCCCGCAACTTGTGGCAAAATATAAAATATTCCATGGACTCAACATGCCTCTCAGCAAATAGCTTGGGGTGTCTACTTTCTAAAATGGGGTCATTTGTGGGGGTTTTGTGCCATCTTGGCATTTTATGGCCTTCAAAACTGTAATAGGTAGTGAGGAGTGAAGTCAAAAATTTACGCCCTTAGAAAGCCTGAAGGCGGTGCTTGGTTTTCGGGGCCCCGTACGCGGCTAGGCTCCCAAAAAGTCCCACATATGTGGTATCCCCGTACTCAGGAGAAGCAGCAAAATTTATTTTATAGGCAGTCATAAACTAAAAGCTGCGTAAATTCCAGAAAACGTACCTTAGTTTGTAGATGTGACAACTTTTGCGCAAACCAATAAATATACAGTTATTGACTTTTTTTTTTACCAAAGACATGTGGCTGAATACATTTTGGCCTAAATGTATGACTAAAATTGAGTTTATTGGATTTTTCTAATAACAAAAAGTAGAAAATATCATTTTTTTTCAAAATTTGCGGTCTTTTTATGTTTATATCGCAAAAAATAAAAATCGCAGAGTCAGTCAAATACCTTTAAAAGAAAGCTCTATTTGTGGGAAAAAAAGGACGCAAATTTTGTTTGGGTACAACATTGCATGACCGCGCAATTACCAGTTAAAGCAGCGCAGTGCCAAATTGTAAAAAGACCTCTGGTCATTGACCAGCAAAATGGTCCGGTCTGAAAGTGGTTAAAACCATCAAGGAGGTTACTTGGGAGCTGGTTATAGATACCATACAGAAGAAGGTATTCTTACCCCAGACGTGAATCAGTTCCATTGTAGGACTAAATCAACTTATCAGGATAAAGGAAAATTCCTTCATTTTGGCTGCAGGAGATTTTTAGGGGAAATGGTGGCCTCCTTCAAGGCCATCCCTTACGCGCAGTTTTATTCAGACTGTTTCAAGACACCATCCTGTTGGTCTGGAATAAAGAGGATTCAGGCCTTGTTTGTTTCCAATACGCTTGGCTCCCGACATAGGTCAGAGCCTAAATTGGTGGTTGTTGTCCAGCAGGAGGGAAAATCTTTATCCTGCGAGGTGTTAACAACAGATGCCAGCCTTCTAGGCTGGGGAACAGCCCTGGAAGATGATTCTGTCCAGGGGAGATGGTCCAAGTTAGAGGACCTTGCCTATCAACTTTGTTGGAAGTTTCAGGCAGTATACTGTATCTGGCCATAGAATCTTGGCGGTCAGATTACAGGACTGTCCTGACAGGATTCATTCTAAAAGAGCCACAGCGGGGGCTTACACCACAAATAAATACATTTTTTAAAAAAGAGGTGAATAATGTTCTAGCTTTGGCAGAACAACACTCCTTGCCTATCAACAATTTTAATATTTCAGGCGAACTACTAATTATTTCCGGGAGAATGATCTCTTCCCCCCCCGACATCTTCCTAGTAATATGTCAGATGGGGTACTCCGGACATGGACCTATTCGTGTCCACATTCAATAGTAAGGTCGACAACTTTATGTCAAACAAGACTATAGATCACAACCCGACAGCGCAAATCAAAGTAAATGGGACATTATCAGATAAAGTGATGATACATAACGGGACAAGACAGGGGTGCCCACTTTCACCCCTGCTGTTTATACTCACATTAGAACCACTGATACGCATGGTAAATGCATCGCCTTCTATACACGGCTTCCAAGTAGGAGACAAAACATAAATGCGCGGCCTATGCCGATGATCTATTATTTTTCCTATCTCAGCCACATATGACTATGCCCAACTTATGCAACATATTCACGCACTACAGTTATGTATCAAATTTCAAGATCAACTACAAAAAATCAGAAGCCCTGAACTTAACACTACGAGAGAACACACAAATAGACATGCAACAAAACTTCAAGTTTAGATGGGAACTCCACTTACTTAAATACTTAGGAGTCCATTTGACCCCTAGCTTAGACTCGATATACACTCAAAACTTCCAACCGCTCATACAAAACATAAAGAAGAATCTTGAGAGATGGTTGCTTAAACATTTCTCCTGGTTTGGTAGAGCAGCCATCATTAACCAGTTAAGGACCGCCGCATGTAAAAATACGTTGGCAGAATGGCACGGATGGGCACAAGCACGTACCTGTACGTGCCTGCCTTCCCGTTGGCTGCGGGGTCCGTTTCTCTTCAGGAGCGATCCGGGATGAGGGGATGGCCGTTGGTTTCTGGCCATCCCCTCTCGATCGCTCCTGGCGAATGAGAAGCTTCCCCTGCCTGTGTAAGTGTAAACACAGGCAGGAGGAAGTGATGTCACTCTCCTCGTGGCCGTCTTTTTGACCGGGCGGCGAGGAGAGAAGACATCCAAGTGCACCAACAGTCCACTGACACGTAGGTACACAAATCACCCCCCCCCCCCCCCCGTCACAGTGTCACTGATTGCAGTGATCATTTATTTACTGATCACTGAATTTAGTGTCAGTTGTGACTGTAAAAAGTGTCAGGGCAGTTAGTGTTAGGCCCCTTTAGGTCCAGGTTAGCCCCCTACCCCCCTAATAAAGGTTTAACCTCTTGATTGCCCCCCAGTTAACCCTTTCACCCCCTTTTGCCAGTGTCACTAAGCGATTGTTTTTCTGATCGCTGCATTAGTGTCACTGGTGCCGCTAGGTAGCCAGTTATTTTTTAGGTTCACTGCCAGGTTTTTATAGTGTTAGTTACCCCCATATATAACCTAAAGGTTTTAACCCCCTGATTGCTCCTAGAGTTAACCCTTTCACCATCACTGTATAAGTGTCACTGGTGACGCTGGTTAGCCAGATAGTTATTTTTGTTATTTAGGTTCCCTGTCAGGTTTTTATATAGCGTCAGGTACCCTCTTATACTACCCAATAAAGGTTTTAACCCCCTGATTGCCCCTAGTTAACCCTTTCACCAGTGATCACCGTATAAGTGTTACGGGTGACGCTGGTTAGTTAGTTTGCTTTTTACAGCATCAGGTCACCCGCCATTTATTACCCAATAAAGGTTTAACCCCCTGATCGCCCAGTGGGTGATATCAATTAGGTTTTAGGGTCAGATAGGGTCTGCGTCGCCCCAGGCAGCGCTAGGTTAGTGCCAGTACCGCTAACACCCACGCGCAAAGCATACACCTCCCTTAGTGGTATAGAATCTGAACAGATCAATATCTGATCTGATAAGATCTATACTAGCGTCCCCAGCAGTTTAGGGTTCCAAAAAAAAACACATCGTTAGCGGGATCAGTCCAGATACCTGCTAGCACCTGCGTTTTGCCCCTCCGCCCAGCCCACCCAAGTGAAGTATTGATCGATCACTGTCACTTACAAAACACAACACACAACTGCAGCGTTCGCAGAGTCAGGCTTGATCCCTGCGATCGCTAAGTTTTTTTGGTAGCGTTTTATACAGTCGCTGACAGCCTAGGTGTTTTTTTAATCGTGAGTCTCACTAGTGTACCCCTAAATTTAGAGCCCAAAATGGCAAAGCGAAGGTACACTAGTGAAGAGGCCTACAAGTTTCTGAGCATGACAGATAGTGAAGAGGAAGTCACTGATCTGTCAGATTCAGGCTCAGAATACAATCCTGTAGAGGACAGCGGCTCCATACAAAGATGAGGTCCCTGCTAATGTCAGCTGTACCGGACCCCGATCTTTTGATGTTGTTGAGGTGCAAGAACCGCAGGTCCCTCGTATGGAGCAGAGAAGAAGTACCAGAGCCGCTCATCCTTCTGGTGAACTGGCAAGCACCAGCGGCCTAGTACACCCTGGACGTACATCCAGCACTGCAGTATCACGTGGCAAGTCCCATAAGTGCAGTTCAAGCTGGCAAGCACAAGTAGTGTTCCGCTGCCACCAAGAAGAAGACAAAGGCATTCCCGTCGTTCCCATAGTGCCCTTCCTGCAGAATTTGCCAATCCTGATTGGGTGTCCACCACTTCTGCAGCACTAGTACTTCCCCCATTCACTGGCCAACCTGGTATTCAGGTGGATACAGCCGATTTTACGCCACTTGATTTTTATTCGCTGTATCTCTATAGATCTATTGTGGACCAATCTAATTTATATGCTGGTCAACACATCGCCGCTAATCCCCAGTTGCCTTCCCTTGCCAGAGATTGGAAACCAGTTACGGTTTCTGAATTTAAGAGCTTTCTGGGCCTTTCCCTCAACATGGGCACACAAATTCATGACGTTGCGGACATATTGGTCCATGCATCCGACTGACCACATGCCGTGTTCTCCAACTCCATGTCCAGGAAACGATGCGAGCAGATCTTGCGGTTCAATGACAGTGAACTTTGTCGTCCTCGTGGAGAATACGATCGGCTCTACAAAATTCGGCCCCTCATAAACCACTTCAACCAACGTTTTGCAGCCTTGTTTATTCCCCATCAAGTTGTCTGCGTTGATGAGTCCCGGATTACATTTTCTGGTCGCTTGTCATTCAAACAGTACATTCCCAACAAGCGTACCAGATACCGGGTCAAGCTCTGCAAGTTCTGTGACAGGGCCACAGGCTATACATGGAGCTTTATGGTTTATGAGGGAAAAGATAGTTACGTAGAGCCGGAGAACTGCCCTGACTACATAGGAAGCGCTGGCAAGATAGCGTGGAACTTGGTGTCACCCTTATTCGGAAAGGGGTACCACTTGTACGTGGACAATTATTACACGAGCGTGCCACTGTTTAGTCACTTGCTTGATCATCAGATTGGAGCATGTGGCACCGTGCGACCCAATCGCCGGTGCTTTCCCCAGCGGCTTGTAGATTCCAGTCTTAGGCTGGGGGAGAGAGCCTGCTTGTGGTGTAATAATTTGCTCACTATGACGTGGAGGGATAATAAGAATGTTTTCGTTCTTACCTCCCTTCATGCAGACACGACAGTCCAAATTCATACGGCGACTGGTATTGTGGAGAAACCCGTGTCCACGAATATAACAAAAATATGGGAGGGGTGGACCTCAATGACCAGTTGTTGGCGCCGTATCTAGTTGCCCGTAAGGCCAGACGCTGGTACAAAAAAGTGTCTGTTTACTTATTTAAATTGGCTTTGCTGAACGCTCATGTGCTATACAGAGCTATACAACCCCCCAAAGAAGATGTTGTGTCTGTACCAAGTGCGGATATAGGCGTGACACCCATTATTGTCCACGCTGTCCTGGCAATCCTGGTCTTTGCCTTGGTGAATTTTTTAAATGCTACCACACACTAGTGAAGTTTTAGCGTAGGGTACAGCATTTCACAGGCTAGGACACACTAACACAGGGTCTCCCAAGATGCCATCGCATTTTGAGGGACTGAACCGTTAGTTGTTACAGTTTACAGTTAAAAAAAAAAAAAAAGTAAAATAAAAGCCAAAAAAATATAAAAACCAAAACTAGTTGTTTTATTGTTCTCTTCTCTATTGTTGCTCTTTTTTACTGTATTCTATTCTGCAATATTTTATTATGTTTTATCATGCTTGTTTTCCAGATATGTAATTTTTTTTATACTTCACTGTGTTTTATTGTTAACCATTTCTTTTGTTTTCAGGTGCTCCATTCAGCTGCAGTGCGGATTTATTTATCTTGACAGCAATAGCGTTTGCTCCCACGATACATTAAGCCGTGACTCCAGTGCTGTAGGAGGTGATTTCACCACCACAGTTAAAAAAAAAAAAAAAAAAAAAAAAAAAAAAGAGCATATATGCCGAAGCGTGGGGGCAGCAGGGGAGGAGGAGCAATTTTGCTCCTAATGCCACGTACATACAGTCGACTGACGGAGGGCTTGCCCGTGTGTACACAGCATAACTTTTTTGCAGGAGGATGCCCCCATGCTTCGGCATATATGCCCATCATTAGAAGTGGGTGGATGAAGGGAGGTATTCTAATGGTGGGCATACCCACCGATCAATCTTTTTGACACACGTTGTGGGAAAAATTGTATTTTATTTTTTGCACAAAGTTGTCACTAAATGATATATTGCTCAAACATGCCATGGGCATATGTGGTATTACACCCCTAAATACATTCTGTTGCTCCTCAGTATGGGGATACTACACGTGTGGGACTTTTTGGGAGCCAACTGCGTATGGGACCCCAAAAACCAAGCACCACCTTCATGCTTTCTAAGGGTGCAAATTTTTTATTTAGCTCCTCACTGCCAGTTTTGGAGGCCATGGAATGCCCACATGGCAAAAACCCCCTCCCAAATGACCCCATTTTGGAAAGTAGACACCCCAAGCTATTTGCTGAGAGGTATGGTGAGTTTTTTGCAGATCGCTTATTGTCAGTTTTGAAATTTGAAAGAAAAAAAAAAAAAAAAAGCGGTAAAATACTCAGCATGACTCAGCAGATAGCTCGGGGTGTCTACTTTCCAAAATGGGGGTCATTGGGGGGGGGGGGGGGTTTGTGCCATCTTGACATTTTATGGCCTTCAAAATTAATGCACTTAGAAATCCTAAAGGCGGTGCTTGGATTTCGGGGTCCCGTACGCGACTAGGCTCCCAAAAAGTCCCACACATGTGGTATCCCCTACTCAGGAGAAGGAGCAGAATGTATTTTGGGGTGTAATTTCACATATGCCTATAGCATGTGTGAGCAACATATCATTTAGTGACAACTTTGTGCAAAAAAAAAAAAAAAGTTTGTAATATTCCCACAACTTGTGGCAAAACAAAATATTCCATGGACTCAGCATGACTCTCAAATAGCTTGGGGTGTCTTCTTTCCAAAATGGGGTCATTTGGGGGGGGGTTTTGTGCCATTTTGGCATTTTATGGCCTTCGAAACTGATAGGTAGTGAGGAGTGAAATCAAAAATTTGCACCCTTAGAAATCCTGAAGGCGGTGCTTGGTTTTCGGGGTGCCGTACGCAGCTAGGCTCCCAAAAAGTCCCACACATGTGGTATCCCTGTACTCAAGAGAAGCAACAAAATGTATTTTGGGGTGCAATTCCACATACAACCATGGCATGTGTGAGCAATATATAATTTAGTGACAACTTTTAGTAAAAAAATTATTTTTATTTTTTGTCATATTGGGAATAATAATAATAATAATAATAATTCAATGGGCTCAACATGCCCCTCAGCAATTTCCTTGGGGTGTCTACTTTCCAAAATAGGGTCATTTGGGGGGTTTTGTACTGCCCAGCCATTTTAGCACCTCAAGAAATGAGATATGCAGTCAAATTAAAAGCTGTGTAAATTCCAGAAAATGTACTCTAGTTTGTAGACGCTATAACTTTAGCGCAAACCAATAAATATACGCTTATTGACTTTTTTTTACTAAAGACATGTGGCTGAATACATTTTGGCCTCAATGTATAAAATTGAGTTTATTTGATTTTTCTTATAACAAAAAAGTATAATATATATCTTTTTTTCTTGAAATTTTCGGTCTTTTTCCATTTATATCGCAAAAAATAAGTCGCAGAGGCAATCAAATACCATCAAAAGAAAGCTCTATTTGTGGGAAGAAAAGGACGCAAATTTCGTTTGGGTACAACATTACATGACCGCGCAATTACCAGTTAAAGCAGTGCCGTGCGAAATTGTAATAAGACCTCTGGTCCTTCGGCTGACAATTGGTCCGGGGCTTAAGTGGTTAAGATGACGATCTTGCCTAGAATCTTGTATTATTTCCAAACACTACCCATTCTAATACCCACAAATTTCTATTGCTCGCTACATGCCTTAGAAGCTTTTTATGGGTATCCAAAAAAACACGTATAAGTTTAACTCTACTCACCAGAGACAAACAATTGGGGAATGGGATTTCCCAACTTTAAAAATTATTACATGGCCACGCACCTTACCAGAATTATAGACTGGACCTGTCATGCAAACAATAAAGACTGGGTAGCATTAGAAAACAGCGTTGACAATGTACCAGTGTCACTCACCATGGATCCCATGGGATTAATGCCCTAAACGGATAAAACAACATCCTCTTATAGGGACGACTCTTAAAATCCTACAGACAGTGATCCAAACAACGGGCCTGCCAACCTCTCCTAGCATGTTAACGCCAATAACGGCTAACCCGGATTTTCCACCCGGCATAAATGCACTAGCTCAGCATTTCACACTGGTCATACCGACAAATACATGATTACATCATGAGCCCACGGAGACAAACATTTTGCAAGACCTTTAACATCATTTGAGACTATCTGCTTCTTGGCTAACACAAATATGAAAAATACTTCCCTAACATACTTAGTTGCAGGCCTCAAACCTCCAAGAACCAAATAAAAATAAGATATTCTGGGAAACAGCTGTAAACATTTCCTTTACGAAGGATCAGTGGCTGCAGGCATGTATATTTGCTCATAAGTGTGCAATTAGTACACACTTACAAGAAACATCGTTCAAGCTATTAACAAATTGGTACAATACACCAACCAAATTACATAAATGGTACCCCACTGTTCCGGATCTTTGCTGGCGTTGTAACCAAGACAAGGGCACATTACAATTCATTTGGTGGGACTGCAATCTAATCCAACCTTTCTGGAATCAAGTAATTAAACATACAAAACAAATTACAGACATCCGGATTCAATTAAACGCAGCATGTTTATTACATGTCACCAACTGTTCGATGAAGTGCCACTGCCCCTTCAACCAAAGAAGGTTGAACAGAGGTACACCATCTTTACAAGATGGGAAGAGATTAGGGCAATAGCGCATGAAAATATAGACAAGTTCAAAGATACCTGGCAACCTTGGATCATTTTCAGGTACCGGTATTCTTCAACATTTGACTCTCTAATACAGACCTAAAGAAGGACCAAACATAGGTACCCAACCTATTACTGGCTCTCTTCCACTCTCCTGACCCCCCCCCCCCCCCCCACCCTTTATTTTTTCTCTTTCTCAATGTGTCATCCTTTAAAGGGTTGACACTATCTTTCACCTCTATTACTGGTTCTATAGGGCTACTTAGGCTCGCTTAAAGCATTTATAGATGATATTCTAAACATATGATTGATCACTAGTAGTTATATTGGGAAACATCCCATAAGGTGAGACATCCACTATTGAAACCTTCATAGTACAAATTGTTTTGTTTTATACTAATGATACATATATTCTGTAAGGTTTATACAAATGCTTTATGGATTGTATCCATGCTTACTTTTGAAATTAACTTTTAAAATGTTAAAAAAAATTTTTTATGTCAAACAAGGGGTCTGCTAGCAGGTGGAACAGACGCATTAGTCTTCCCAGGGGATCAGTTCTCACTGATTTATGCATTTCCTCCAGCTCTGCTACTTCCGCGCCTTCTCCGCAGGATTAAGCAGGAACAGAATGAGGGGACTCTGGTGGCCCCAGAAGATCTGAATTTATAGAGATCATAAGGAGGGCAGTTAAAGTCCTTTGGACTCTGCCATTATAGCCACACCTTCTTGCATAGGGTCTGGTATTTCATCCTACTTTACGGAAAAGGCGTTTAGAAGGTTTGACTGTTGAATCCCACTCTATAAAAGGTCGTGGGTGATCTCCTTCAGTAGTGTCTACTTTGACTAATGCCAGGAAGCCGGCTTCCAGAATCACCTACTATAGAATCTGGAACGCATAGGTTTCTTGGTATGGATCCAGGGGTTGGTACCCCAGGAGGTATGTCAATAGGCAGGATTCCTGCATATGGCATCTGAAATCAAGCTGGCCTTGATTTTTATCAAGAGCCAGATCCAGGCTGATGTCGATGTCTTTTCCTACAGCCTCTTGCTTCCCACTCTTGGTGCATAGCTTATTCAGGGGGTAACGAGGTTTATTCTCCCTATCAAGGCACCTCTAAATCCTTAGGATTTAAGATTGGTCTTGTTGACTTTGTTAAATCAGCCGTTTGAACCTTACTAGAAATTCTCTTGGTTCTTTGACAAGAAAGATCTTTTGCTTGCCATTTCTTCTGCTAGAAGAGTATTGGAACTAACGGCTCTGTCTTGTAAGAGCCATATTTCATTGTGTATAAGGACAAAGTGATTTGACGTCCTCATGCTGAATTCTTACCAAAAGGGGTAAGCGGTTTTCATTTAAACCAAGATATTATTCTTCCTCTTTTCTCCCCAAAAGCCTTAATCTGGGGAAGAGAAAGCACTACAGTCTCTTGATATAGTAAGAGCGATCAGAATCTATTTAAGGGCGACCGCTCAGGTCCGCAAAACACAGGGTTTGTACTGCCAGAGGGTCCAAGATATGGACAGGCAGCGTCAAGATCCACTATTTTCCAAATGGATTTGTCAGGTGGTTGATCAAGCTTCAGCTTAAAGAAGATTCTTCCTTCTCATATTAGGGGTACTCTCATCCAGAGCGATTAGTGCCTCTTGGGTGGTGCATCATCAGGCCTATATGGCTCTATGGATCTGTAAGACCGCAACATTGGTCTTTGGTTCAGACGTTTATCCGATTTTTATCTTTATCAATATTAAAAGTCATGAGGAGATTGCCTTTGGGCACAGCATACACTGCAGGCTGCAGTATGAGTCCTCTGGCCTCTTTCCTTGATTCCGTCTCCCCCTTCAGTTGCCATTGCTATGGGACATCCCACAGTTATTACTATGGCGCTGTGTCCCCTGATGCAAGAAAAGAAAATAGGATTTTTTAAAACAGCTTACCTGTAAAATCCTTTTCTTTGATGTACATCAGGGGACACAGAGGTTCCTCCCTTCTTATACACATTGATTGCTTGGCTACAAAACTGAGGACTCCCAGTAATGGGAGGGGTTATATGGGGGAAGTTCATGCCTTAAGGGGTGTGCCAGTGTCCAGCACCTGATGTTCTGATATAACTATGGTGCCGTGTCCCCTGATGTACATCAAAGAAAAGGATTTTACAGGTAAACTGTTTTAAACTATTTTTGTATGTCTTGCACAATGCTCTCACTGTGCACACGGCACTAATAAGGTTTTCATTATACACATTTCTGTCCTGGTGATAAAAAAGGGGCATATTATGGTCAGTAATGCACTACATACGCTAACAAAAAAAAACAATGTGTGTAGCAGAACCACAACATAATAATATTATCTGAAGAAGACTGTCACCTCATATTGCCCAGAAATTTGTTTTGCACTGTTGAAGAAAAAGGCCCAAAAAAAAAAAAAAAAAAAAAATCTAGTCGACACCTAAAACAAACCCAAGCAGTAAATGAAAACAATTATTGCAGTTTGAAAGATATACTTAAAAAAAAAAAAAAGCCTCAGACATTGTTTGGCATATCAATGGCCCCCTACCCGCAAAGTACTCCATGTATCTGACCTTGCGGGCACTTTGGGGGGGCAAGCCAGGACGGTCTGCTTCAAGTGCCGTCAGGTTGGAAAGTTCAGGAAAGTCTGCCTCAGGCCCAAATGGGGCCGCATAGTTTGGTGAGCATTTTTAAATTGTGCAAAATGCAGCAGGAAAGCACTATATAGTTCAGTTTATATTCCGCCATGTGGATGGGTGTCAAAAAAATAGGCGGAACTGGCTAGCCATTATCCCGAAAGTGTTCTCCACTCTTCTGGCTCTGGCCAGCCAGTAATTAAAAACCCTCTGGTCCGGGGTGAGGGTCCTCATAGGGAATGGCCACATGAGATGGTCCCCCAGCACAAACGTTTCATCCGCAAACGAAGATGAAGGGGAGTCCTTACATATTCTCCTCTGGAGGTGGAAAGCGCTGGAGAACACATACTCTCCAAAATGCTTTCACAATTTTGGCGAGAAAGGTACCAATCTGGTAATCTTGGTGGACATGTCTGATAGCTCAATGCTACTGGGCAAAAATATTCCGAATGGCCTCCACCCTTCTTAAAGAACCTTTTGACCCAGAACATGCTCTGGCGTTATTGAATCTCCTACCGAAAGACTGCACTAGGGCACAGAAACATTTGCTCCTCCAACTCATGACTGTGGCAAACCAAACAATTGCCAAAGCTTGGAAGACACCCACATTAAATTTAGCCGAAGTGAAGAATTTTCTGTCTCCTCATCTCCCCCCCCCCAGTCTCCCGCATACATGCTCTGTGTGTCCCGCTGAATCCCCCCCCCCTCTATCTTCAGTGCCATATGATGAGAGAACCCAGAGGAGGAGCACAGCTATTCTGCTCACAGGACATGCAGGGAGAGAGGCGAGTTGAGGGAGGAACATCAGTTTGGGGTGGTAAGCTGAGCACAATACCTGGCGAAGTTTAAGGCCAGGAGGGAAGTTTATGTGGAAATGTGTGAAGGGTTGGAATAGCAGCGAGTGTGTTGGAGCCCTGCAGAGTTTGCAGCCCCCCAAGCTAACATACATCTCCTAAGCAGGAACACATCCCTATCTCCCCAAGCATTTTGTCCAGATAATGTGCAGTTCATTTATGACCTTTCCATTTAACCCTGTGTTATCCAAACTCTGTTCAATGAAAAGTGTAAACTCACCACATAAACACTCTATATACAAAATACAATTCCCCAATAAAGATCAGAACGTGATGTTCACATTTGCATGGAAGCACAATTGAATGAATGCTGATTATTCAGAGAATTACCGTATTTATGTTTGAGGATTGTTTTTTTAATGTACTAATGATTAAGCTTCATACACACTATATGAAAAATACCACTTTTGAAGCGTTCGTGCATATTTTTTATTTTTTTGGTGGGGGGGGGGGGGGGGGGGGGGGGGGGAGTTAGGTGGAGCATGTTAACATGTTAAAGGCAGGTATACATCAGATTATATAGTTCAACCAAAACAATTTCAACCCTTAGATGGGGGTTCTAGGTTTGCAGGGATCAGGGTGGTAAGTACTGGGATGCAATAAACCAAGTCTCAGAGTGAGACAGAACTTAAAGCTGTAACCAATGTTCAAACAGCTTGTAATAGGTTGCGATCAGATTCCCATTGCAGGGACTGAAGATAAGAACAAAAAGGGGAGATATTGAGCTGTCAACGTGGCGGAAGAGATTTGGGGCTGGAGAAGGCGTCCTCAGAGATACACAATGGAGTTCCTTTGCGGACCGATGACCGGCCCGGCAGTTTACGCTTAGCATATGGGCGTTTGGCAGACCAGGCGGGAGTACGTGGTAGAGTGGTCTCAGATTGTTGTGTCAGGTGGAGAATCTCAAAATGTTGGAGGGATTCGGGGTGGTGCAAGAATGCTGCGATGATAGGCATTTTGATCTGCCCAAGCCACTTGGTCCCTGTGGGGTACCTTCTGCTCGGCCTTGTAGGATCGTAGATTCAATTCAGCATCACCTACTTGCTGCTATTGGGTTAGAGGCTTAGTCCCCACATGGAACGTGACTGCGATCCACCTTACTAACATCTTTTTCCATTCCAGCATAATCGCTTCTTGGCCTTTTGGCCATGATCAAGTGTCACGTTGACTTTAGCCCTTAGGGGTGTCCCTGATTCCCAGCTGGGACCACGATAGGCATTTTGATCTGCCCAAGCCACTTGATCCCTGTGGGGTAATCTCTGCTCGGCCTTGTTGGATCGTCTATTAAATTCGGCTTCACCTACTTGCTGCTATTGGGTTAGAAGCTTAGTTCCCACACGGAACGAGACTGCAATCCACCCTAACATCTTTTTCCATTCCAGCATTATCGCTTCTCAGCCTTTTGGCCATGATCAAGTGTCACGTTGACTTTAGTACTTAGGGTTGTCCCTCTTTCTCAGCTGGGAGGGCCGTGCGTTAGGCATGCGGTCAGCGAGAGGGCCGTGCGTTAGGCACTGTTGTGGAAAAGTTTAGATGCATTTATTATATGTATTGTCATAAGAGTCCTCCTGTGTTTATTCTCCCCCAGCCCGCTCTAAAACAGCTGACGCTGGTTGAGATCTGTTAGGTAGTGGATAATATCTTGGGATTGGAAAAAGGTGTTTGCGGAGTGGGGGGGTATGTCTGCCAGCAAAAGGGCCCCTGTACATTGTACAGACGATTATCTGGGGGCATATGCTTACTCTGCGGGGGATTGGTTGTGTGCGGATGTGTGCTCATTGTCTCTGCTGTGTCTGATCAGCACATGGAGATAGGCAGTGCACATCTGTAGATAGCTTTCCATTCGCAAGAAGCTGTAGAATAATCCAACTACACATTGTTCCAGAGAACAATGTATATTAAGGATTTATATCAACAGAATTATAGTCATCGTTCATTGGTTTTGCATGGTTTCCATCATTGAAAGCATTTACCGTATATACTCGAGTATAAGCCGAGATTTTCAGCCTCTTTTTTGAGGCTGAAAGTGCCCCCCTCGGCTTATACTCGAGTCATCGCTGTCTGCCCGATCAGCGTGTCGAGCAGACAGACAGCGGACATTCTACCCTTCAAACGCCGCGCCTCCGCCTTCGCCTGTGATAGGCGGAACACTGAATTTCCCAGCAGCCTGTGTTCCGCCTATCACAGGCGAAGGCGGAGGCGCGGCTTTTGAATTTTAGAATGGCCGCCGAGGCGCCGACGAAGAGCGGCGATCCTGGCAAGGCACGGGACGGAGGCAAGGCAAGGCACGGCACGGGACGGGACGGAGGCAAGGCACGACACGGGACGGAGGCAAGGCACGGCACGGGACGGAGGCAAGGAGGCAAGGCACGGGACGGAGGCTCGGGACACAGGCTCGGGTCGGCCTATACTCGAGTATATACGGTAGTCAGTTTGCGTCACTGACTATTTGAATGTATACATGTCTGTGATTGGTACCTTCTTCTGTATTGTATTGTCCTTATATGGGCATTCACATCCTGTGTTACTGCTGTGAGGTCACACCCTTTGTGGGAGGTGTTCAGCTGTTGGAGGCATACCCTCCAGGGCATGGCTTCCAGTGGGAAAGGTAAATAAAGCTTTGGTCAAGGAGAGTAGTGATGGACGAACTTCCAACGGGACGTTTCGCGAACGTGGCTGATAGTTCGCGAACAGTAACGTTCGCGGCGGGCCCCATTGACTTCAATGGGAGGTGAACTTTGCAAACCTACAGGTCAAATTTGCAGCCACAAAATTACTAGCTGTGCACACATAGTCCCACCACATGGCCAATGACATAACACATGTATGAGGTGAATCTGTGATTGACAGCTACAAGCATTTTTTTAATATGTGAAATTGTTGTGAGAATTCAGGACTGTGGAAGACATGAAGGCAATGGAGGAGAGGGAAGGTCAGGGTAGGCAAAAAGAGGGTGCAGGAGATGATCACCAGCAGCGTGACATAAAGCAATGACACCTGCACCGTGATAGAGTGATCTGACACCAGCGTGACATAAAGCACTGACACCAGCACCGCAAGCAGCCCCAGGAGGAAGTCAGCACAGCACAGGGATGGTGGGAGCCCCTCATAATAAGCAGCCCCAGTAGAAATATGACACTGCTCAACCTCTTCAAACAGGAGGGTACGGGAATATAGTATGGCGTGCTTTTTTTGGACAAGGAAGTGAGCCAAATGAAGAAAGAAGGTCTGTGTGCTCGATTAAAAAAATTGTTTATAGACATATACATGGTCTACTGGTCACATGTGTTGAAATCCTCCGAGATCCATGCCTCATTCATTTTTCGAAATGTGAGGTAGTTAACACTGTCGCGAGCTAGGCGAGTATGCTCATCGGTCATGATCCCCCCTGCTGTGCTGAACGTCCTTTCGGACAGGACACTGGACGAGGGGCAAGCCAACAGTTCAATTGCAAATTGGGCAAGCTCTGGCCAGAGGTCAAGCCTGCCCACCCAGTAGTCCAGGGGTTAATCACTCCTCAGAGCATCCACATCGGCCGTTAACCCGATGTAGTTGGACACCTGACGGTCTAGGCGTTCCCTGATGCTGGATCCGGATGACACCTGTCGATGGGTTGGCTTAAAGAATGACCTCATATCCGAAGTCACCAACACATCTTCAAAACGGCCTCTTCTTGCAGGCGCTGTTGGATTGGTACCCGCAACTCCTTCTCTGGGAGTGGGAATTGCTCCTCTGCCAGCGCACGCAAAAGCAGAATGCAGCATTTCTCGAAACAAGGCCTGGAAGTGCTCCATTCTGACAGCGGTAACATTTCCGCCATTTTGTGTTTGTACCAGGGGTCCAAGTACGTTGCCACCCAGTACTGGTCCTTGACCCTTATGCTTTTTATACAGGGTCCCTATTAAAACACTGGAGCATGAAGGCCCCCCATTTGCACTAAACTGGAAGCGGTGTGGTGGCCTGGCTCCTGCTCATCATCCAGGATAATGTCATCCTCTTCATTCTCCTCTCCCCATCCACGCACAACAGGGATCCCAGAAAGGTTTAAAGCATGCTCTTCTTGCTCCTCCTCATCCGCCCCGGCACCATCCTCTGACTCCTCTTCAGACTCCTGTTCACTTGTCTCAGATAGAGTAGCCCCCCCTGGGAATTCATCCAGCATTGCGACTTCCCCACCGCTATAAGTAGAGATCTCGGAGAAGGCAGCAACACCGGGGACCAACCTCCTCCTTGGGCTGATCTGGGTACTGTCGTCAGACTGCTGAGCGGCGGTTGTTGCTACCTCCTCTTCCTGATCCAATGCCTAGAGTGGCTGTGCATCAGAAATGTCTTGATATGGATCGGAAAATAATTCCTGTGACTTAAGCGGAAGGTATGTGGTGGTGGTGTTGGTAGTGTCTTTGGGGGTGCACATAGCAGAGTGAAGAGGGTGCAGATCGAGAGGATGAGGAGGGTGCAGAAGAGTAAGGCTGAGTGAGCCACTCAACCAAGTCTGGTGCGTCCTTTAAAGTAATTGAACGCACCTTCTGCAACTTCCCACTTTGGCTCAAGCCTGTTGCTCCTGCCCTACCACCCCTGTGGAAGGGCCTGCCTCTTCCTCTGCCTGTCATTTTTTAAATGACCCTGTGACAAAACTCAGTCCCTATACTGATAAAGGACTACTGCAGAATAGGGCAGCAGTCAGCAGTAGTGCACCTTAACCCTATATATTGTGGACCTATACCAGTCCTTAAGGAATAGCAGACTGTACCTCACTCAACCCTATGTACTGTAGTACCCTATACCTTACCAGTCCTTATAAGGACCTTTGTGGAACTAGTAGGTTGTGAATAGGGATGAGCCGAACACCCCCCGGTTTGGTTCGCACCAGAACTTTCGAACGGACCCCAAATTTGTACGAACGTTAGAACCCCATTGAAGTCTATGGGACTCGAACGGTCGAAATTAAAAGTGTTAATTTTAACGGCTAATATGCAAGATACTGTCCTAAAAAGGGTTTGGGGACCTGGCTCCTGCCCCAGGGGACATGGGTTAATGCAAAAAAAAAACTTTTAAAAATGGCCGTTTTGGCGGGAGCACTGATTTTAATAACGATTAAAGTGGAAAAAAAAGTTAAATATTCCTTTAAATATCGTGCCTGGGGGGGTGTCTGTAGTATGCATGTGAAGTGCCACGTGTTTCCCGTGTTTAGAACAGTCCCTGCACAAAATGACATTTAACGGAAATAACGTCATTTAAAGCTGCTTGCAGTTTTAATGTTATATCTGGTTCCTGCAATATGGTTGAAAATCATTGAGAAAATGGCATGGGTAGCCCTCCCTGCCCATTACCAGCCCCTTTGGGTCTTGTACGCATAATAAGGGGAACCCCGTACCCATATTAAAAAAAAGGAAATACGTGTGGCCCCCAGGCCCTATATACTCAGAACAGCAGTATACAGGCGGTGCAAACAAGACAGGGACTGTGTAGGTTTGTTGTGTTAAGTTGAATCTGTTTGTAATTTTCAACTGGTACATTTTTAAAGTGTAGCTCCAGTCAAAAAAACTATTTTTAAGCTTTTTGGAAAACATAGGGAAGGGTTATCACCCCTGTATAATTTGTTTTGCCGTCCGTCTTTTTCAGAGCACGCACAATCTCCTAACACTGACTGAAAGCTCTATTTAAAACGAGCAAGATAGTTAGCTATATAGGTGGATATAGCGGTGTTTACTGGGTTCAGAGCACGCAGACAACAACCACTACAGAAGAGCAAGAACGAAAAATCGGCCGATAATGATCGGTGTATACGGTACACAGAACACCCACTAACTGCTACAGATGCCAACACACTACACAAGGCCGCCACGCTGGCGGCCTTATATAGTGTGGGGCGTGTACTACACAGCCTGAGCTATGATTGGCCACAGGCATCCTGCCTGTGGCCAATCATGGCTCTCCTCGCTGCCGGCGCTGTGATTGGCCAAACATGCGGGGTCACAGTGCATGCTTGGCCAATCATGAGCCAGCAATGCACTGCGCCATCGCAGTGCATTGTGGGCCATGAGCGCCACACGAATTTTGCGTGAACGACCCATAGCATTTGGAATTCGCCGAACAGCCGATGTTTGAGTCGAACGTATGTTCGACTCGAACACGAAGCTCATCCCTAGTTGTGAATGATTAGCAGACTGTACCTCAGTCCCTATACTGATAAAGGACTACTGCAGCAGAAGGTCAGCAGTAGTGCACCTCAACCCTATATATTGTGGACCTATACCAGTCCTTAAGGAATAGCAGACTGTACCTCACTCAACCCTATGTACTGTAGTATCCTATACCTTACCAGTCCTTATAAGGACCTTTGTGGAACTAGTAGGTTGTGAATGATTAGCAGACTGTACCTCAGTCCCTATACTGATAAAGGACTACTGCAGCAGACGGGCAGCAGTCAAGTATAATATTCTTTCTATATTTGGAAGAAAGAATATTATACGTGTACAATCCTATTACCATACCACTCCTGAAAAGAACCTTTGTGGACCTAATAGTAACAGCTAATGATTAAACTGACTGTCCCTGCTGCACACAGCGTCCTGTCCCTCTCTCTACACTGACAAAAGACAGGCTGCTGCAACAATCACTAGCACAGCAGTGCCTCAAACCTATATCCTGAACTACACCCAACACCTATACCATGATACCAGTCCTTAAAAGAACTTTTGTGGACCTAATAGCTAGCGATTTGAGTCACCGAAGTCTCTCCCTGCTCCACACAGCAACCTCTCCCTATAGTGACATACGAAAGAATGTAAAATGGCCACCGGATCGGGTCTATTTATAAGTTAAGGGGAATGTCCAAGTGTCCATGTGCTGTAATGTCTCATTGGCTGTCCTGTACCCCATGATGGATGTGTCATCATAGGTCAAAGTTCTTTTACACAGTAAACACGGAAGTCCACCGGGCAAACGGCGGCAATAGTCTGCCGATCGGGCGGATGTCGAACAGCCGAAATTTGCCTCGAAAGGACCGCCGGGTGAACCGTTCGGCCATCCCTAAAGGTGAGCACAGACTTGCTGACCATTTGGAGAATGAAAGACTGCTGGTGATGGCTCTTTACTGGGGGAACCAGAGGGGCCTGGCTGAGGAGCAGCCAGGCTGAAATAAGGATGTAGGTTGCATTGGGGATGTCTGGTCATTGGGATGAATGGGTTGGAAAAGGTAAGCTTAACCACTTGACCAATGGGCACTTAAACACCCTTACAAACCAGACCAATTTTCAGCTTTCGGTGCTCTCACATTTTGAATGACAATTACTCAGTCATGCAACACTGGACCTATATGAAAGTTTTGTAATTTTTTTTCCACACAAATGGAGCTTTTTGGTGGTATTTAATCACCGCTGGGTTTTTTATTTTTTGTGCTATAAAAGAAAAAATACAGAAAATTCTGTAAAAAAAAAAATTAATTTCTTTGTTTCTGTTATAAAATTTAGCAGATTAGTAATTTTTTCTTCATAAATTTTGGCCAAAATTTATACTACTTGATATCTTTGGTAAAAATAAGTACAAATTGGTGGATATTTGGTCTTTGTGAAAGTTATAGAGTCCACAAGCTATGGCGCCAATATCTGAAAATTGATCACACCTGAAGTACTGACGGCCTATTTGAATTCTTGAGACCCTAACATGCCAGAAAAGTACAAATACCCCCAAATGACCCTTTTTGGAAAGAAGACATTCCAAGGTATTTAGTAAGAGGCATGATGAGTTTTTTGAAGTTGTCATTTTTTCCCCACAATTCTTTGCAAAAATCAAGATTTTTCTTCACTTTTTTTTCCCCACAAAATTGTCATATTATCAGTTTATTTCTCACACAGCATATGCATACCACAAATAACACCCCAAAACACATTCTGCTATTACTCCCGAGTACGGCGATACCACATGTGTGATACTTTTACACAGTGTGGCCACATACAGAGGCCCAACATGCATGGAGCGCCATCAGGCGTTCTGGAGCACCCAGGACAATTCTGACATTTCTCTCCTACATGTAAAAATCATCATTTATTTGCTAGAAAATTACATATAATGTTTTGGGATTCTATATGTTTTTTTAGCAAACACCCTGGAGAATACAATGGTGGTCATTGCAACTTTATCTCGCACGTTATTTGCGCAGCAGTTTTTCGAATTTTTTATTTTTTTTTTTCAAAAAAAAAAAAAAAAAAAAAAAAAACACACACACACACACAACAACACAGTTAGCCCAATTTTTGCATAATGTGAAAGATGAAGTTACACCGAGTAAATCGATACCTAACATGTCACTCTTCAAAATTGCACAGGCTCGTGGAATGGCGCCAAACGTCGCTACTTGAAAATCCCCATAGGCGACGTTTTTTTTTTTTACTGGTTATAGGTTTTAAGTTACAGAGGAGGTCTAGGGCTAGAATTATTGCTCTTGCTCTAACGTTCGCAGCGATACCTCACATGTGTGGTTTGAACACCGTTTTCATATGTGGGCGGGACTTACGTATGCGTTCGCTTCTGCATGCGAGCACATGGGGACAGGGGCGCTTTGAAAAAAAAAATAAAAAATTTTATTGTTCATTTTATTTTATTTTGACATTTTTTTCCCCAAAAATTAATTTTTTGATCACTTTTATTCCTATTACAAGGAATGTAAACATCCCTTGTAATAGGAATATGGCATGACAGGTCCTCTTTACAGTGAGATATGGGGTCAATAAGACCCTGCATCTCACCTCTAAGCTGGGAAGCCTGGAAAAAAAATAAAAAAAAAGAAAAGGAAAAGAAGATTCTGGATTTGATCGTATTGGCAAGTCGGTAGAAGCACCGGAGGGCGGCGGGAGGGGGGGGGGGGGGGGGTGTCTATGGCTGGGTATTGCAGGGTATCACTGACTATGGCTGGGTATCTCAGAGTATGGCGTTGCAGAGTATTGCATTGCAGGATATTGGAGGGTGTTGCAGAGCGTTGCAGGGTATTGGCGGGTGTTGCAGAGTAATGGCAGGGAATTGAGGGGTTAATTTTCGGTGAGCAGCGATTGTGGGCTGCATCTGCAGTGCCCACATCGCTGCTGACACCGATCTCTTCCCCCTCCGCTGTTCCGATCGGTACAGAGAGGGGGAGGGAGGAACCGGCGTCATAACATGACGCCGGTTTGTTTACAAGTGATCACTCTGTCATTTGACGGAGCAATCACGTGGTAAACGGCCGCTATGAGCGGCCGTGATCCGTGATGCACCGGGTCCTGTGGACCCGGCGGTCACGGATGCTCTCGAGTGCGCGCGAGAGCAGAATTCTGGGAGGACGTCATATGACGGCCTCCCAGAGTTATTCGGCTATAGGGCGGTTGTTAAGTAGTTAAAGTATTATATCATTAAGATGGAAATGGGTGCTTATTGGAAGCACAGCAGTAGATGGGGCTGTATGCATAGCATGTGGTCAGCTAGACGCGCGTCAGGCATGTGGTCAGCTAGACGCGCGTCAGGCATGTGGTCAGCTAGACGCGCGTCAGGCATGTGGTCAGCTAGACGCGCGTCAGGCATGTGGTCAGCTAGACGCTGACTAAGTAAAATAAAACCTGTTTTAATAAATACATTGTTTACTAAATATTTGTCCTTTCCCTCTAAAGTCCTGCTGAGGCACCCCTTTCAAACATACCAACTGGGCTGTGGGTCAGGCCATTTCCAGACCATTTGAAGCACTTACCCCCCCCCCCCTTTCTGGAGTCCATGGCGCAGAGATGTACACTCACCCTTGCAAACAAACACAGCTCACGGAAACAAATAAGATAAGCTACCTGGGCTGTGAATCTGTGCACGGGGGCTTGACAGGAATTTGCCAAAGGATTGTGTAGGTAGAGCCTGTAGTCAGGGATTCCAGAAGTCAGGATAACGATAAACAAAGCCAGGGTCTGAAGCTGGGGTCCGTTTTGGAACGCTGGAACTCTGCAACAGAAGACAGGCACACAAGACCACTTGGCAAACATGACAAAATGAACTGCCAAAGCCCTCAGCGTGAGACAGAGTTTTATACCCAGCTAATTAGATAACCTGCCTCAGCTGATCCAGGAGTGACAGGTACAAACAGAGAATTGCCCACAGTACTTTATACTAAATTAGGCATGGCTGGAAAGCAGGCTGAATAGAACTGAGGTGTGGCTCAGAGGTAAAGAAACAGGAGCAACAACTGACAGTCATGAGTTCAACACCACCCAGAGCCACTTGGGGCACAACCACGCCTGGCCGTCTAAAAGACACGGTAGGGACTGTGACAAGAAATAGATAGATAGGGGTGCTGAGGGGGTCCGTGCCTGACATATATATACTCCTCCATGTCTAATTAATTCCTGCTGCGCTCTGTTCTCCACCTGGGTGGTGTGGCTGAACACTCTCCTCTCCAGCTGCCACCGGGTGCTTTTATGTACCCTAATGGGGGGTGTGGCTTTTCCTGGGGGTCTGTACTAATGTAGGTGGGGTGTCTTTTCTTAGGGGGAGTTGTACTAATGGGGTGTGCGGCTTATCCTACGGGGCTGTACTAATGGGGTGTGTACTAATGGAGGGGGTGTGGCTTCTCTGCATGGGTCTGTACTAATGGCGGGGGTGTGCCTTTTCCGGGAGGTCTGTACTAATGGAGGGGGTGTGGTTTGTCCTGGGGGGGTCTGTACTAATGGAGGGGAGGCGCTTGTCTGGAGGGGGGATGTTTGTCCTGAGGGGGGTCTGTACTGTAAAGGGAATTAGTAAGATCTGTAAGATTCTATTTATTTTCTTACATCAGGGGACACAGCGTCATAGTAATAACTATGTGGGTTATATCGGACCATCAGGTGCTGGACATTGGCACACCCCTTAAGGCGTGTACTTCCCCCATATAACCCCTCCCATTACTGGGAGTCCTCAGTTTTTTCTCAGTAGCGTCGGGCTCGTGTAAGGATGTGTGTGCTGAACTCCGGATCAGATGAAAAGTAAAAAGTGCCTTTTATTTCTTCAAACTAAAATAACCTCACATCACACAAATAACAGCGTCAGCAATTTTGTTTTTCTTTTTCTCCCTTTGTTGCTGTTATTTGTGTGACGTGAGGTTATCTTAGTTTGAAGAAATAAAAGGCACTTTTTACTTTTCATCTGATCCGGAGTGCGGCTGTCCAGAGTTTGTTCATCCTTCATCTATTTGGTTTGTGCAATCAGCCTGCACCTGGGACCCTTACCTGCTTGGAGAGTGAGCAGTCTTTTGGTGAACTGACCTGGAGCGGTGGTCTTTTATTTAAATGTACGGTACCCGGGCCTCGTCATCCAAAGACAAGGTTTTTCTTGCGAATGCCTTTAAGCTGGGCGCTGGAATCCAGTACTTTTTGGTAGTATCGGGTAATAAAAGTTTACTGTCAGGGTGTTCTCGCAGGTCCAGGATTGCGGGATTACCTGAGTGTACCTCTGTTCCTGAAGGCTTCCTTTCTCGGAGCCTACCGTGAAGGGCGAAGATTGGGCTTTTTATCTCTGATAAAGCCCTTGCGGCGGAAAGGTAGGGGAAATTTTCTGCAAAGGATCTCTCCTTCCATCTATTTATGTTGTCATGTCTGTCACCACTGGAGGCTGTATTGAGCACTCACCATTCTGATGCTGGAAACAGCAGAAGCTTTCACTCTCCTCTCCGTCCAAGCCAACTCAGGCCCTCAGGTATGTAGGGGGGTTCTGATAACCTCCTGGGCCCCCAGAGTGGTGGTTTCTGTTCCTTTGGATGCCAGCCCACTGCCTCTTTTTCTTAAAAGAAGAAAAAAATGGGTAAAGAAAAAAGTTTTGTTTTGGGGCAATTCGTGGCCGTTTTACCCCCCGCCGCCAGCCACCATGTTGCCAGCACTCATACACTTCCCTAGTTGAAAGTGGAAGGGGGGGGCGTGGCTAAACGGCAGACGCCGGCCACATGTGGAGGAAGTATTTTAAGCTATACAGGAAAAGCTGCAGTCTGGCAGTGGAGGGACAGAGCAGAGTGGTTGCTGGTCAGGTTTGGTGACACAGGCATCTCCCTTTTGTTGACAACATTGTACTGGATAGCTAGGACTAATAGCAGTAATTGTACTGTACTACAGTATATCCTAGCAAGTGTAACATTCTTTTGCTGGTACTGCCTCTGCTTTGTACTGTAAGCTATGAGTGACAAAGGGACCAGGAACCCCTCTAAGGGTTCTAATGGGATAATGGTATGCAAAAAACTTAAAACCCTTCCAAAAGAATGTCTTCCTCTCCTGAGAGGTAAAAAGAAACATACGGCCAGTCAGATGAAGCCGTCAAGGGTAGAACACTTCTGTCCCTGTATTTCATACAAACAGGTTTTTCTTCTACCATTTAAAAGATTATTGCTATGATGTCTCTCCATAGTAGGACTAAACATAGCAGATTCCCACCTAGTCCTCTGGGCCCTTTTGTTGAGGTGCAGGAGGCTGGGGATCAGGTATATCTTCCCAAATATTGGAAGATACTTATTTTTCCTCTTCAGAGGATCCTAACAGGGAGGGAGTAGCCGCACAAGTCAGAGGTTTGTCTACTCCCTTACTTAACCCTTTTGTTCCCTGCCACAGGTTCTTGAGGTATCTACCTCTAATAGGGTTCATTTGAACCTCCCTCACCTGGGAGTCCATTTATCATGGTGTCCTATTGAACAAGTTCTGTAGTGCAAATCTGAAAGATGCAAAAAGCACTTAAAATGCATAGCTATGTATTCTGAATGGGAAAATTTTTATGAAAGAAATGGGGGGGGGGTCCAGCTATTAATGCTGCAATTACCTCAGTGAGCAGAGTCTCGCATGTCCAGTGGATAATGCACTGATGTCAAAGGCTCCAGCAAGTTAAGGTTGGATTTTCCTTTTAAAGACAAGATGTCTTTTGCAGTTCTGGCTGCAATTGGAGTAGCTCAGTCCATTAACCCCTTAACATCTACTCCACTATTGTGGTGGAGCACATTTTGAGTCACGCCAATGCATTGGAATGTGGACTCCAAGGGGTTAAGAAACAGGTGTGAGATACCTGAAAGTTCTGCCTGATCAGCAGGCCCGGGCAAGGGGCTGGTGTATTTGATGCACTGTGTCTCACAGTTGCTATGAAGGACTCGATCATTTAAGCTCTAATGGCTTATACTTTGACTAGTGCATTTTTGCAGAGGTCCGTGGCTGAGATATTGGTCAGCCAAAGCACCAGCTGAAAACCCTTAGCCAGTTTGTGTCCCTTCCGGGGGTACGACTATTTAGAGTGGATAAGTACATCCAAAAGGGGTAAAGCTCCCTTTATCAGTAAAAGGAGGTTCAAACAGTTCTCCTTTAATCACGCAGCCTCTCCTATGCCTGGAATATTTGCCTTTAGGCAGTCTTGACGGTCTCAATCGTCAGGTTCAGGAGAAAGTTCCCAGGGGCAGCACCAGGATCTTAGGGGCAGAAAGCCCATAAATCAGAATGCTAAGGCCTTCCCATGAAGGAGCACCCCCACTTGTTTGAGTGAGGGGAAAGGTCCTGCGATTCTCAAAGTCTGGCAGGAACAATGTTAAGAGCATTTCTACGATTTTTTTTTTCTCTCTAGGTTACATCTAGAGTTTCAAGAGCCTGGATGGCCCAGTCGGCTTTCGATCCAAGGGTCTGGGGTTCGGGTCCTGTTTGGGTGCTGCCTGTGGGGTCCTTGGGGCTGCTGATGCGGCAGTCTTATGCAAGAGTGCCTGTCTCCTCAAGGAATGCTCCTAAGGTTCCAGAGAAAAAAGAAAAAAAAAGGAGTAAGAAAGAAGAGAAGTGTCTCTTTCTGGTCTCTGGATCAGCTGTTATCCCAGTCCGTGATATCAGAGATTCCCTTAGTGGAACAGGGTTTTTTGGCTCAAACCTTTTAAAGTGGTTGTATACTCAAATTTTTAACTTTTACCTACAGGAAAGCCTATAATAAGGCTGCTTTCACACTGGGGCGGTATTCAGGCGTTACAGCGCTAAAAATAGCGCCTGTGTAGCGCCTGAAAAAAAACGGCCCCTTTCACTCCAGTGTGAAAGCCGGAGGGCTTTCACACTGGAGCGGTGCGCTGGCAGGACAGTGAAAAAAGTCCTGCTAGCCGCATCTTTGGAGCGGTGAAGGAGCGGTGTATTCACCGCTCCTAACCGCTCCTACCCATTGAAATCAATGGGACAGCGCGGCAATACCGCCGGCATAGCGGCGCTATGCGGGCGGTTTTAACCCTTTTTCGGCCACTAGCGGGGGTTAAAACCACCCCGCTAGCGCCCGCAGACCGCCGCTAAAACGACGGTAAAGCGCCGCTAAAAATAGTGGCGCTTTACCGCCGACGCCCGCACCGCCCCAGTGTGAAAGGGGCCTTAGGCTTACCTGTAGGTAAAAAAAATATCTCCTAAACCTGTACGGTTTAGGAGATATTCCCCTCGGTATGACTGCAGCGGCGCATGCGCACAAGGGGATTCTCGGCCTGAAAATCCAGCAGTGGCCGGCCGGCCGGAATGAAATCTCCCACGCGCATGCGGGGGAGTGACGATATCGCGGCTCCGGCCACTCACAGCGCCGGAGCCGCGATACCCGGAAGAAACGCAGAGGGAGTATGTCAGCTCCCTCGGCGTGGATCGGGCCAGATGTCGGGGCCTCGTTCTAAGGTAAGTTTTTCATAATGAGCTAGTATGCGGTGCATACTAGCTCATTATGCCTTTTTTGCTTTGCAGGTTTAAAACTACCGCTTTAAGGTCCCAGAGCCAAGCAGAGAGGGAAGACCCACTCTAGATCTCGGAGATCTGAATCAGCACTTAAACATCCGATCCTTTCATAATTCGATCGGCTGTGCTCATCCTGCAAGGAGGGGAGTTGCATATCTCCATGTGCCAAAGTTTCCCATTTACCAGAAATATCTGCAGTTTTAAATATTAATATATAATTTTTTATCAATCATGGCACTGCCATTCGGCTTAGCCACAGCACTACGAGTGTTCTGAAAGATTCTGGCACCTCCTTTAGCCAGGTTAAAGTCTCAAGGCATAGCGGTCCTAGCCTATTAGAAGATCTACTTTGAGTAGATCATTCAGTCTCAGGTCTAAAGCCAGAGTCTGATCTCAGCTGTAGATAGCTGAAATCTCTAGGTTGGATTCTCAGCCTAGGCAGAATCTCCTTAACCACTTGCCGACTGCCGCACGACGATGTACGTCGACAGAATGGCACGGGCAGGCATATGGGCGTACATGTACGTCCCTGCCTTCCCGCGGGTGGGGGGCCCGATCGGGCCCCCCCCGGTGCCAGTGGCGGTCAGTATCCGTTCAGGAGCGATCCGGGATGAGGGGGCGGCCATTCGTTCATGGCCACCCCCTCGCGATCACTCCTGACGAATGGAAGTGAAGCATGACATCACTTCCTCTCCTGTAATGTAAACACAGGCAGAGGAAGTGATGTAATCTCTCCTCCGTGTCGGTATTTTTCGTTTCGGCACCGAGGAGAGAGGATCGGTGAGTTGCACCAATACTACACTACACAGTAGAACATGCCAGGCACACTCTCACCCCCCCCTTCACCCCCCGATCACCCCCCTAATCACCCCTGCCCCCCCAGTCACAGTGACACCAATTGCATTTTTTTCTTTTTGCATTGGTGTCATTTGTGACTGTAATAACTGTTAGGGCAGTTAGGGTTAGCCCCCTTTAGTTCTAAGGTACCCCCCTAACCCCCCCAATAAAGGTTTAACCCCGTGATCCCCCCCGTCACCAGTGTCACTAAGGCTGGGTTCACATTGCAGCGGTTTATGAGAACGGATGTGATTCGCACCGCACTGCAGTGCAAATCACATCCGATCTCTGTGCGATTCGAGTTCAGCCATACAGATAGTATGGCTGAATTCGCGTCGCACCCACCGCACCCGCCGCAAACTCACACGGGACCCTTTTTTTGGTCCGCAGCAGAATCGGATCGCATGGGTGTTCACACCATGCGATCCGAGTTTGCAGATCGCACTGCGATATGCAAACTGATCTGGGGGTGTCATTAACATTTCACTGACACTCCCAGCAGTTCGTATAGGGCAGTGTGAACTGCCGCCGGGAGGCATGCGATGCGGGAACCTGCCGCGGAACCCGCCGCTCCAGTGTGAACCCAGCCTAATAAGCGATCGTTTTTCTGATCGCTGTATTAGTGTCACAGGTGACGCTAGTTAGGCAGGTAGGTATTTAGGTTCGCCGCAGCTTTTTATAGCGCCAGGGACCCCCATATACTACCGCATAAAGCCCCCTGATTGCCCCCTAGTTAACCCTTTCACCAGTGATCACCATATAACTGTTACAGGTGACGCTGGTTGGTGAGTTATTTTTTTATAGTTTCAGGGCACCCGCCATTTATTACCTAATAAAGGTTTAACCCCCTGATCACCCGGCGGGTGATATAAGTTTGAGGGTCAGATAAGGTCTGCGTCGCCCCAGGCAGCGTCAGGTTAGTGCCAGTACCGCTAACACCCACACGCAAAGCATACACCTCCCTTAGTAATATCGTATCTGATCAGATCTATATTAGCATCGCCAGCAGTTTAGGTTTCCCAAAACGCATTGTTAGCGGGATCAGCCCAGATACCTGCTAGCACCTGCGTTTAGCCCCTCCGCCAAGCCCAGACCAGCCAACCCAAGTGCAGTATCGATCGATCACTGTCACTTACAAAACACAACACACATAACTGCAGCGTTCGCAGAGTCAGGCCTGATCCCTGCGATCGCTAACAGTTTTTTTTTGTAGCGTTTTGATACAGTCGCTGACAGCCTAGGTGCTTTTTTACCTGTGAGTCTCACTAGTGTACCCCTAAATTTAGGGGTGTCTACTTTCCAAAATGGGGTCATTTGGGGGGGGGTTTGTGCCATCTTGGCATTTTATGGCCTTCAAAACTGCGATAGGTAGTGAGGAGTAAAATCAAAAATTTACACCCTTAGAAATCCTGAAGGCAGTGCTTGGTTTTCGGGGCCCCATACGCGGCTAGGCTCCCAAAAAATCCCACACATGTGGTATCCCCGTACTCAGGAGAAGCAGCAGAATTTATTTTGGGGTGTCATTTCACATATGCCCATGGCATGTGTGAGCAATATATCATTTAGTGACAACTTTGTGAAAAAAAAAAAAGAAAAGTTTGTAATATTCCCGCAACTTGTGGCAAAATATAAAATATTCCATGGACTCAACATGCCTCTCAGCAAATAGCTTGGGGTGTCTACTTTCTAAAATGGGGTCATTTGTGGGGGTTTTGTGCCATCTTGGCATTTTATGGCCTTCAAAACTGTAATAGGTAGTGAGGAGTGAAGTCAAAAATTTACGCCCTTAGAAAGCCTGAAGGCGGTGCTTGGTTTTCGGGGGCCCCGTACACGGCTAGGCTCCCAAAAAGTCCCACATATGTGGTATCCCCGTACTCAGGAGAAGCAGCAAAATTTATTTTATAGGCAATCATAAACTAAAAGCTGCGTAAATTCCAGAAAACGTACCTTAGTTTGTAGATGTGACAACTTTTGCGCAAACCAATAAATATACAGTTATTGACTTTTTTTTTTTACCAAAGACATGTGGCTGAATACATTTTGGCCTAAATGTATGACTAAAATTGAGTTTATTGGATTTTTCTAATAACAAAAAGTAGAAAATATCATTTTTTTTCAAAATTTGCGGTCTTTTTATGTTTATATCGCAAAAAATAAAAATCGCAGAGTCAGTCAAATACCTTTAAAAAAAAGCTCTATTTGTGGGAAAAAAAGGACGCAAATTTTGTTTGGGTACAACATTGCATGACCGCGCAATTACCAGTTAAACAGCGCAGTGCCAAATTGTAAAAAGACCTCTGGTCATTGACCAGCAAAATGGTCCGGTCTGAAAGTGGTTAAAACCATCAAGGAGGTTACTTGGGAGCTGGTTATAGATACCATACAGAAGAAGGTATTCTTACCCCAGACGTGAATCAGTTCCATTGTAGGACTAAATCAACTTATCAGGATAAAGGAAAATTCCTTCATTTTGGCTGCAGGAGATTTTTAGGGGAAATGGTGGCCTCCTTCAAGGCCATCCCTTACGCGCAGTTTTATTCAGACTGTTTCAAGACACCATCCTGTTGGTCTGGAATAAAGAGGATTCAGGCCTTGTTTGTTTCCAATACGCTTGGCTCCCGACATAGGTCAGAGCCTAAATTGGTGGTTGTTGTCCAGCAGGAGGGAAAATCTTTATCCTGCGAGGTGTTAACAACAGATGCCAGCCTTCTAGGCTGGGGAACAGCCCTGGAAGATGATTCTGTCCAGGGGAGATGGTCCAAGTTAGAGGACCTTGCCTATCAACTTTGTTGGAAGTTTCAGGCAGTATACTGTATCTGGCCATAGAATCTTGGCGGTCAGATTACAGGACTGTCCTGACAGGATTCATTCTAAAAGAGCCACAGCGGGGGCTTACACCACAAATAAATACATTTTTTAAAAAAGAGGTGAATAATGTTCTAGCTTTGGCAGAACACAACACTCCTTGCCTATCAACAATTTTAATATTTCAGGCGAACTACTAGAGACGCCAACAATTATTTCCGGGAGAATGATCTCTTCCCCCCCCGACATCTTCCTAGTAATATGTCAGATGGGGTACTCCGAACATGGACCTATTCGTGTCCACATTCAATAGTAAGGTCGACAACTTTATGTCAAACAAGACTATAGATCACAACCCGACAGCGCAAATCAAAGTAAATGGGACATTATCAGATAAAGTGATGATACATAACGGGACAAGACAGGGGTGCCCACTTTCACCCCTGCTGTTTATACTCACATTAGAACCACTGATACGCATGGTAAATGCATCGCCTTCTATACACGGCTTACAAGTAGGAGACAAAACATATAAATGCGCGGCCTATGCCGATGATCTATTATTTTTCCTATCTCAGCCACATATGACTATGCCCAACTTATGCAACATATTCACGCACTACAGTTATGTATCAAATTTCAAGATCAACTACAAAAAATCAGAAGCCCTGAACTTAACACTACGAGAGAACACACAAATAGACATGCAACAAAACTTCAAGTTTAGATGGGAACTCCACTTACTTAAATACTTAGGAGTCCATTTGACCCCTAGCTTAGACTCGATATACACTCAAAACTTCCAACCGCTCATACAAAACATAAAGAAGAATCTTGAGAGATGGTTGCTTAAACATTTCTCCTGGTTTGGTAGAGCAGCCATCATTAACCAGTTAAGGACCGCCGCATGTAAAAATACGTTGGCAGAATGGCACGGATGGGCACAAGCACGTACCCGTACGTGCCTGCCTTCCCGTTGGCTGCGGGGTCCGTTTCTCTTCAGGAGCGATCCGGGATGAGGGGATGGCCGTTGGTTTCTGGCCATCCCCTCTCGATCGCTCCTGGCGAATGAGAAGCTTCCCCTGCCTGTGTAAGTGTAAACACAGGCAGGAGGAAGTGATGTCACTCTCCTCGTGGCCGTCTTTTTGACCGGGCGGCGAGGAGAGAAGACATCCAAGTAAGTGCACCAACAGTCCACTGACACGTAGGTACACATAGGCACACAAATCACCCCCTGATCACCCCCCCCCCATCCCCCGTCACAGTGTCACTGATTGCAGTGATCATTTATTTACTGATCACTGAATTTAGTGTCAGTTGTGACTGTAAAAAGTGTCAGGGCAGTTAGTGTTAGGCCCCTTTAGGTCCAGGTTAGCCCCCTACCCCCCTAATAAAGGTTTAACCTCTTGATTGCCCCCCAGTTAACCCTTTCACCCCCTTTTGCCAGTGTCACTAAGCAATTGTTTTTCTGATCGCTGCATTAGTGTCACTGGTGCCGCTAGGTAGCCAGTTATTTTTTAGGTTCACTGCCAGGTTTTTATAGTGTTAGTTACCCCCATATATAACCTAATAAAGGTTTTAACCCCCTGATTGCCCCTAGAGTTAACCCTTTCACCAGCGATCACTGTATAAGTGTCACTGGTAACACTGGTTAGCCAGATAGTTATTTTTGTTATTTGGGTTCCCTGTCAGGTTTTTATATAGCGTCAGGTACCCCCATATACTACCTAATAAAGGTTTTAACCCCCTGATTGCCCCTAGTTAACCCTTTCACCAGTGATCACCGTATAAGTGTTACGGGTGATGCTGGTTAGTTAGTTTGCTTTTTATAGCATCAGGTCACCCACCATTTATTACCCAATAAAGGTTTAACCCCCTGATCGCCCAGCGGGTGATATCAATTAGGTTTTAGGGTCAGATAGGGTCTGCGTCGCCCCAGGCAGCGCTAGGTTAGTGCCAGTACCACTAACACCCACGCGCAAAGCATACACCTCCCTTAGTGGTATAGAATCTGAACAGATCAATATCTGATCTGATAAGATCTATACTAGCGTCCCCAGCAGTTTAGGGTTCCAAAAAAACGCATTGTTAGCGGGATCAGTCCAGATACCTGCTAGCACCTGCGTTTTGCCCCTCCGCCCAGCCCACCCAAGTGAAGTATTGATCGATCACTGTCACTTACAAAACACAACACACATAACTGCAGCGTTCGCAGAGTCAGGCTTGATCTTGATTGTTTTTTTTGGTAGCGTTTTATACAGTCGCTGACAGCCTAGGTGCTTTTTTACCTGTGAGTCTCGCTAGTGTACCCCTAAATTTAGAGCCCAAAATGGCAAAGCGAAGGTACACTAGTGAAGAGGCCTACACGTTTCTGAGCATGACAGATAGTGAAGAGGAAGTCACTGATCTGTCAGATTCAGGCTCAGAATACGATCCTGTAGAGGACAGCGGCTCCATGACAGATAGCTCTGACGACAAAGATGAGGTCCCTGCTAACGTCAGCTGTACCGGACCCCGATCTTCTGATGTTGTTGAGGTGCAAGAACCGCAGGTCCCTCGTATGGAGCAGAGAAGAAGTACCAGAGCCGCTCATCCTTCTGGTGAACTGGCAAGCACCAGCGGCCTAGTACACCCTGGACGTACATCCAGCACTGCAGTATCACGTGGTGACGTGGTGAGTCCCATAAGTGCAGTTCAAGCTGACGAGGTGGCAAGCACAAGTAGTGTTCCGCTGCCACCAAGAAGAAGACAAAGGCATTCCCGTCGTTCCCATAGTGCCCTTCCTGCAGAATTTGCCAATCCTGATTGGGTGTCCACCACTTCTGCAGCACCAGTACTTCCCCCATTCACTGGCCAACCCGGTATTCAGGTGGATACAGCTGATTTTACGCCACTTGATTTTTATTCGCTGTATTTCGCTGTATCTCTATAGATCTATTGTGGACCAATCTAATTTATATGCTGGTCAACAATCCCCAGTTGCCTTCCCTTGCCAGAGATTGGAAACCAGTTACGGTTTCTGAATTTAAGAGCTTTCTGGGCCTTTCCCTCAACATGGGCACACATAAATTCATGACGTTGCGGACATATTGGTCCACGCATCCGACTGACCACATGCCCGTGTTCTCTAACTCCATGTCCAGGAAACGATATGAGCAGAACTGCCCTGACTACATAGGAAGCGCTGGCAAGATAGCGTGGAACTTGGTGTCACCCTTATTCGGAAAGGGGTACCACTTGTACGTGGACAATTATTACACGAGCGTGCCACTGTTTAGTCACTTCTTTGATCATCAGATTGGAGCATGTGGCACCGTGCGACCTAATCGCCGGGGCTTTCCCCAGCGGCTTGTAGATTCCCGTCTTAGGCTGGGGGAGAGAGCCTGCTTGTGGTGTAATAATTTGCTCACTATGAAGTGGAGGGATAATAAGAATGTTTTCGTTCTTACCTCCCTTTATGCAGACACGACGGTCCAAATTCATACGGCGACTGGTATTGTGGAGAAACCCGTGTCCACGAATATAACAAAAATATGGGAGGGGTGGACCTCAATGACCAGTTGTTGGCGCCGTATCTAGTTGCCCGTAAGGCCAGACGCTGGTACAAAAAAGTGTCTGTTTACTTATTTAAATTGGCTTTGCTGAACGCTCATATGCTATACAGAGCTATACAACCCCCCAAAGATGATGTTGTGTCTGTACCAAGTGCGGATATAGGCATGACACCCGTTGTTATTGTCCACGCTGTCCTGGCAATCCTGGTCTTTGCCTTGGTGAATTTTTTAAACGCTACCACACACTAGTGAAGTTTTAGCGTAGGGTACAGCATTTCACAGGCTAGGACACACTAACACAGGGTCTCCCAAGATGCCATCGCATTTTGAGGGGCCGAACCGTTAGTTGTTACAGTTTACAGTTCAAAAAAAAATTAAAAAAAGTAAAATAAAAACCAAAACAAAAAAATATAAAATATAAAAACCAAAAATAGTTGTCGTTTTATTGTTCTCTCTCTCTCTTCTCTCTCTATTGTTGCTCTTTTTTTACTGTATTCTATTCTGCAATATTTTATTATGTTTTATCATGCTTGTTTTCCAGATATGTAATTTTTTTATACTTTACTGTGTTTTATTGTTAACCATTTTTTTTGTTTTCAGGTGCTCCATTCAGCTGCAGCGCAGATTTATTTATCTTGACAGCAATAGCGTTTGCTCCCACGATATATTAAGCCGTGACTCCAGTGCTGTAGGAGCTGATTTCACCACCACAGTTAAAATAAAAAAAATAAAATAAAATATGCCGAAGCATGGGGGCAGCAGGGGAGGAGGAGCAATTTTGCTCCTAATGCCACATACATACGGTCGAAATTCCGACTGAGGGCTTGCTCGTGGAAAAGTTTGACCGTGTGTACGTGGCATAACTTTTTTGTGGGAGGATGCCCCCATGCTTCGGCATATATAAATGGTGCATGTATGTCCATCATTAGAAGTGGGTGGATGAAGAGAGGTATTCTAATGGTGGGCATACCCACCGATCAATCTCTTTTTGACACACGTTGTGGGAAATATAATTGTATTTTATTTTTTGCACAAAGTTGTCACTAAATGATACATTGCTCAAACATGCCATGGGCATATGTGGTATTACACCCCTAAATACATTCTGTTGCTTCTCCTGAGTATGGGGATACCACAGTTAAAAAAAAAAAGAGCATATATGCCGAAGCATGGGGGCAGCAGGGGAGAAGGAGCGATTTTGCTCCTAATGCCACGTACATACAGTCGAAATTCCGACGGAGGGCTTGCCCGTGGAAAAGTTCGACCGTGTGTACACGGCATAACTTTTTTGCGGGAGGATGCCCCCATGCTTCGTCATATATATATATATTTTAGGCACAGGTTGTGTTAAAAAATTGTTTTATTTTTTACAGTTTTTTTTGGCATTTGCTTTGCAGGTATGGTATGGTAAGGTTTTACTGTTATACTGTAATGTTACTTTGTTTTAACGTTAACCATAATTTGCTTAGCAGGTACGCCATTCAGTTGCAGCGTGGATTTATTTATCTTGACAGCAAAAGCGTTTGCTCCCACGATACATTAAGCCGTGACTCCAACACTGTAGGAGGTGATTTCACCACTACAGTTAAAAAAAATATCATATATGCCGAAGCATGGGGGCAGCAGGGGCGGAGGAGCGATTTTGCTCCTAATGCCACGTACATACGGTCGAAATTCCGACGGAGGGCTTGCTCGTGGAAAAGTTTGACCATGTGTACGTGGCATAACTTTTTTGTGGGAGGATGCCCCCATGCTTCGGCATATATAAATGGTGCATGTATGCCCATCATTAGAAGTGGGTGGATGAAGGGAGGTATTCTAATGGTGGGCATACCCACCGATCAATCTCTTTTTGACACACGTTGTGGGAAAAATAATTGTATTTTATTTTTTGCATAAAGTTGTCACTAAATGATATATTGCTCAAACATGCCATGGGCATATGTGGTATTACACCCCTAAATACATTCTGTTGCTTCTCCTGAGTATGGGGATACTACATGTGTGGGACTTTTTGGGAGCCAACTGCGTATGGGACCCCAAAAACCAAGCAACACCTTCATGCTTTCTAAGGGTGTCAATTTTTTATTTCACTCCTCACTGCCAATCAGTTTTGGAGGCCATGGAATGCCCACATGGCAAAAAAACCCTCCCAAATGACCCCATTTTGGAAAGTAGACACCCCAAGCTATTTGCTGAGAGGTACGGTGAGTATTTTGCAGATCTCGCTTATTGTCACAAAGTTTTGAAATTTGAAAAAAGAAAAAAAAAGTTTTGTCTTTACTTTCTTCATTTAAAAAAAAGAGCTGTAAAATACTCAGCATGACTCTCAGCAAATAGCTTGGGGTGTCTACTTTCCAAAATGGGGTCATTTGGGGGGGTTTTGTGTTATTTTGGCATTTTATGGCCTTCGAAACTGTGATAGGTAGTGAGGAGTGAAATAAAAAATTTGCGCCCTTAGAAATCCAGAAGGTGGTGATTGGTTTTCGGGGCCCCGTACGCAGCTAGGCTCCCAAAAAGTCCCACACATGTGGTGTCCCTGTACTCAGGAGAAGCAGCAAAATGTATTTTGGGGTGCAATTCCACATACAACCATGGCATGTGTGAGCAATATATAATTTAGTGACAACTTTTTGTAAAAAAATTTTTTTATTTTTTGTCATTATTCAATTCCTTGGGACAAAAAAAAAATATTCAATGGGCTCAACATGCCCCTCAGCAAATAGCTTGGGGTATCTACTTTCCAAAATGGGGTCATTTGGGGGGGGTTGTGCCATCTTGGCATTTAATGGCCTTCAAAACTGTGATAGGTAGTGAGGAGTAAAATAAAAAATTAATGCCCTTAGAAATCCTGAAGGCGGTGCTTGGATTTCGGGGTCCCGTACGTGACTAGGCTCCCAAAAAGTCCCACACATTTGGTATCCCCGTACTCAGGAGAAGGAGCAGAATGTATTTTGGGGTGTAATTTCACATATGCCTATAGCATGTGTGAGCAATATATCATTTACTAACAACTTTGTGCAAAAAAAAAGTTTGTAATATTCCCACAACTTGTGGCAAAACATAAAATATTCCATGGACTCAACATGACTCTCAGCAAATAGCTTGGGGTGTCTACTTTCCAAAATGGGGTCATTTGGAGGGGGTTGTGCTATTTTGGCATTTTATGGCCTTCAAAACTGTGATAGGTAGTGAGGAGTGAAATCAAAAATGTTCACCCTTAGAAATCCTGAAGGCGGTGCTTGGTTTTCGGGGTGCCGTACGCAGCTAGGCTCCCAAAAAGTCCCACACATGTGGTATCCCTGTACTCAAGAGAAGCAGCAAAATGTATTTTGGGGTGCAATTCCACATATAACCATGGCATGTGTGAGCAATATATAATTTAGTGATAACTTTTTGTAAAAAAAATATTTTTATTTTTTGTCATTATTCAATCCCTTGGGACAAAAAATATTCAATGGGCTCAACATGCCCCTCAGCAATTTCCTTGGGGTGTCTACTTTCCAAAATGGGGTCATTTGGGGGGTTTTGTACTGCCCAGCCATTTTAGCACCTCAAGAAATGAGATAGGCAGTCATAAATTAAAAGCTGTGTAAATTCCAGAAAATGTACTCTAGTTTGTAGACGCTATAACTTTTGCGCAAACCAATAAATATACGCTTATTGACATTTTTTTTTACTAAAGACATGTGGCTGAATACATTTTGGCCTCAATGTATGACTAAAATTGAGTTTATTCAATTTTTCTTATAACAAAAAATAAGTTGCAGAAGCAATCAAATACCATCAAAAGAAAGCTCTATTTGTGGGAAGAAAAGGACGCAAATTTCGTTTGGGTACAACATTGCATGACCGCGCAATTACCAGTTAAAGCAATGCCGTGCGAAATTGTAATAAGACCTCTGGTCCTTAGGCTGACAATTGGTCCGGGGCTTAAGTGGTTAAGATGACGATCTTGCCTAGAATCTTGTATTATTTCCAAACACTACCCATTCTAATACCCACAAATTTCTTTTGCTCGCTACATGCCTTACTTAGAAACTTTTTATGGGAATCCAAAAAAACACGTATAAGTTCAACTCTACTCACCAGAGACAAACACAAAAAAATTATTACATGGCCACGCACCTTACCAGAATTATAGACTGGACCTGTCATGCAAACAATAAAGACTGGGTAGCTTTAGAAAACAGCGTTGACAATGTACCAGTGTCACACTCACCATGGATCCCATGGGATTAATGCCCTAAACGGATAAAACAACATCCTCTTATAGGGACGACTCTTAAAATCCTACAGACAGTAATCCAAACAACGGGCCTGACAACCTCTCCTAGCCCGTTAATGCCAAAAACGGCTAACCCTGATTTTCCACCCGGCATAAATGCACTAGCTCAGCATTTCACACTGGTCATACCGACAAATACATGACTACATCATGAGCCCACAGATACATAAACATTTTGCGAGACCTTTAACATCATTTGAGACTATCTGCTTCTTGGCTAACACAAATACGAAAAATACTTCCCTAACATATACCTGGTTGCAGGCCTCAAACCTCCAAGAACCAAATAAAAATAAGATATTCTTGGAAACAGCTGTAAACATTTCCTTTACGAAGGATCAGTGGCTGCAGGCATGTATATTTGCTCATAAGGGTGCAATTAGTACACGCTTACAAGAAACATCGTTCAAGCTATTAACAAATTGGTACAATACACCAACCAAATTACATAAATGGTACCCCACTGTTCCGGATCTTCGCTGGCGTTGTAACCAAGACAAGGGCACATTACAATACATTTGGTGGGACTGCAATCTAATCCAACCTTTCTGGAATCAAGTAATTAAACATACAAAACAAATTACAGACATCCGGATTCAATTAACCGCAGCATGTTTATTACATGTCACCAACTGTTCGATGAAGTGCCACTGCCCCTTCAACCAAAGAAAGGCTAACAGAGGTACACCATCTTTACCAGATGGAAGAGATTAGGGCAATAGTGCATGAAAATATAGACAAGTTCAAAGATACCTGGCAACCTTGGATCATTTTCAGGTATTCTTCAACATTTGACTCTCTAATACAGACCTAAAGAAGAACCAAACATAGGTACCCAACCTATTACTGGCTCTCTTCCACTCTCCTGACCCTACCCCCCCCCCCACCCTTTTTATTTTTTCTCTTTCTCAATGTGTCATCCTTTAACCTCCCTGGCGGTACGATTATTTCGGATTTTAGGTGCTAAAAGCGGTACCATTATTTTGCATGAAAATTTGGCGTTTTATATTGTAGTCCTGCAATTCTTAGGAATAACTCTCTTAAATCTGTCCAAACCAGAGTCTAGCAGACATCCCGGGTATGATAAAGTTTGAAAAATTAAATCATAAATTATAATATAATAAATAATTATAAATAATTGTACCAAATATTAATATAACAATAATAAAAATTATTCAATAATGTAATCAAATCAAAAACACTGAAATTTGCTCAGTTGCAGAATTGTCACTGTCATTACTTTTCAGTATTTGATGACGGATCTCCCCACAAATCGCTATCGCTCAATTCTGCGAGTGATTCCAATTTATTATCGCTGTTTTCTAGCTGGTCTAAAATCATTTTTGATGTACAGTGACAGTTTTGGTTGCTATGGGCAATCTCCAGTTTCCAGGCATAAAGAACAGTTTTTATTATATAAAACTGCATGCAGGACACTGGGCAGACCACTAGGGACAACGGAGATGTGAAATATTTACATACAGCAATGTAATCTGTAAGATTACATTATACTGTATGTTTACTGTTTGTTTCACTTTTTGAATTTGGCGCCGATCTCCGTGCCCGTGCGTCGCAACGCTCGCAGGGCACGGAGATCGGCGATGTAATGCATCGAGCGAGACACGGCTCGCTCGTACAGCGGGGAGACAACGCTGGATCCGAGGGAGAAGGTAAGTAAACCTTGGATCCAGCGATGCAGTCCCGAGTCTGGCTCGGGGATACCGCTTTTGGTATGAAAAATCTACCCCGAGTCAGACTCTGGAATACCGTCAGGGGGGTTAAATGGTTGACACTCTATCTCTATCTTTCACCTCTATTACTGGTTCTATAGGGCTACTTAGGCTCACTTAAAGCATTTATAGATGATATTCTAAATATATGATTGATAATTAGTAGTTATATTGGGAAACATCCCATAAGGTGAGACATCCACCATTGAAACCTTCATAGTACAAATTGTTTTGTTTTATACTAATGATAAATATATTCTGTAAGGTTTATACAAATGCTTTATGGATTGTATCCATGCTTACTTTTGAAATGAACTTTTAAATGTTAAAAATAATTTTTTATGTCAAACAAGGGGTCCGCTAGCAGGCGGAACAGACGCATTAGTCTTCCCAGGGGATCAGTTCTCACTGATTTATGCATTTCCTCCAGCTCTGCTACTTCCGCGCCTTCTCCGCAGGATTAAACAGGAACAGAATGAGGGGATTCTGGTGGCCCCAGCGGGTCCCAGAAGATCTGAATTTATAGAGATCATAAGGAGGGCAGTTAAAGTCCTTTGGACTCTGCCATTATAGCCACACCTTCTTGCATAGGGTCTGGTATTTCATCCTACTTTACGGAAAAGGCGTTTAGAAGGTTTGACTGTTGAATCCCACTCTATAAAAGGTCGTGGGTGATCTCCTTCAGTAGTGTCTACTTTGACTAATGCCAGGAAGCCAGCTTCCAGAATCACTTACTATAGAATCTGGAAGGCATAGGTTTCTTGGTATGGATCCAGGGGTTGGTACCCCAGGAGGTATGTCAATAGGCAGGATTCCTGCATATGGCATCTGAAATCAAGCTGGCCTTGATTTTTATCAAGAGCCAGATCCAGGCTGATGTCGATGTCTTTTCCTACAGCCTCTTGCTTCCCACTCTTGGTGCATAGCTTATTCAGGGGGTAACGAGGTTTATTCTCCCTATCAAGGCACCTCTAAATCCTTAGGATTTAAGATTGGTCTTGTTGACTTTGTTAAATCAGCCGTTTGAACCTTACGAGAAATTCTCTTGGTTCTTTGACAAGAAAGATCTTTTGCTTGCCATTTCTTCTGCTAGAAGAGTATTGGAACTAACGGCTCTGTCTTGTAAGAGCCATATTTCATTGTGTATAAGGACAAAGTGATTTGACGTCCTCATGCTGAATTCTTACCAAAAGGGGTAAGCGGTTTTCATTTAAACCAAGATATTATTCTTCCTCTTTTCTCCCCAAAAGCCTTAATCTGGGGAAGAGAAAGCACTACAGTCTCTTGATATAGTAAGAGCGATCAGAATCTATTTAAGGGCGACCGCTCAGGTCCGCAAAACACAGGCTTTGTTTGTACTGCCAGAGGGTCCAAGATATGGACAGGCAGCGTCAAGATCCACTATTTTCCAAATGGATTTGTCAGGTGGTTGATCAAGCTTCAGCTTAAAGAAGATTCTTCCTTCTCATATTAGAGGCACACTCATCCAGAGCGATTAGTGCCTCTTGGGTGGTGCATTATCAGGCCTATATGCAGAGGCGGCTCTTTAATTAGGCAAATTAGGCGATTGTCTTAGGCCTCGCCCCCACACAAGGGCCTCGCGGGCTGCGACCACCTAATTTGCCTGACAGGACAGTGTGTGGGGTCCCTCGTGAGTGAAAGGAAATATCCCTCAGTGTGTGCACGCAAGCCGGTGGCAGGGTGAGCGGGCGGGTGGGCACTGCACATAGACTGACGCTGGTGCCGCCTGTCTGACTGAGCTAATGAGCCTCCGCGGACAAGGTAGGAGATGACATCATCTCAGCTCAGTCTGATCAGCTGCATCGAATAGCAGGCTCCACCGCCGAGGCACCGTCCTCCTGGTCTTTCCCCCAGTCGGATGCCCCAGTGCATGGAGGAAGTTGTAGTTCTTCACAGCACTGAGCACAGACAGCAGACTTGGCCCTCTGGTGCCTGTGCTCTGCAGAGACTACAACTCCCAGATTGCACTGCAGGGAGCTCAATGACAATATCACGTGGGTGTGACCCGTTTCTCATGCTGCCTTTAGTAGGGTAGGAGACAGAGGAGCAGGTTACAGGTACAGTACATCTAGATCTATTACATACTGTCTGTACATTACCCTGTCTTCTATGGTCTCATGGTCTGTCTCCAGTACCCTGTCTGTCTCCAGTACCCTGTCTGTCTCATGGTCTGTCCCCAGTACCCTGTCTGTCTCATGGTCTGTCCCCAGTACCCTGTCTGTCTCATGGTCTGTCCCCAGTACCCTGTCTGTCTCATGGTCTGTCCCCAGTACCCTGTCTGTCTCATGGTCTGTCCCCAGTACCCTGTCTGTCTCATGGTCTGTCCCCAGTACCCTGTCTGTCTCATGGTCTGTCCCCAGTACCCTGTCTGTCTCATGGTCTGTCCCCAGTACCCTGTCTGTCTCATGGTCTGTCCGCTGTACCCTGTCTGTCTCATGGTCTGTCCGCTGTACCCTGTCTATCTCATGATCTGTCCGCTGTACCCTGTCTGTCTCATTGTCTGTCCGCTGTACCCTGTCTGTCTCATGGTCTGTCCGCTGTACCCTGTCTGTCTCATGGTCTGTCCGCTGTACCCTGTCTGTCTCATGGTCTGTCCGCTGTACCCTGTCTGTCTCATGGTCTGTCCGCTGTACCCTGTCTGTCTCGTGGTATGTCTGAAGTACCCTGTCTGTCTCATGGTCTGTCCGCAGTACCCTGTCTGTCTCATGGTCTGTCCGCAGTACCCTGTCTGTCTTATGGTCTGTCCGCAGTACCCTGTCTGTCTCATGGTCTGTCCCCAGTACCCTGTCTGTCTCATGGTCTGTCCCCAGTACCCTGTCTGTCTCATGGTCTGTCCCCAGTACCCTGTCTGTCTCATGGTCTGTCCCCAGTACCCTGTCTGTCTCATGGTCTGTCCCCAGTACCCTGTCTGTCTCATGGTCTGTCCCCGGTACCCTGTCTGTCTCATGGTCTTTCCCCGGTACCCTGTCTGTCTCATGGTCTGTCCCCGGTACCCTGTCTGTCTCATGGTCTGTCCCCAGTACCCTGTCTGTCTCATGGTCTGTCCCCAGTACCCTGTCTGTCTCATGGTCTGTCCCCAGTACCCTGTCTGTCTCATGGTCTGTCCCCAGTACCCTGTCTGTCTCATGGTCTGTCCGCAGTACCCTGTCTGTCTCATGGTCTGTCCGCAGTACCCTGTCTGTCTCATGGTCTGTCCGCAGTACCCTGTCTGTCTCATGGTCTGTCCGCAGTACCCTGTCTGTCTCATGGTCTGTCCGCAGTACCCTGTCTGTCTCATGGTCTGTCCGCAGTACCCTGTCTGTCTCATGGTCTGTCCGCAGTACCCTGTCTGTTGTAGTTCTTCACAGCACTGAGCACAGACAGCAGACTTGGCCCTCTGGTGCCTGTGCTCTGCAGAGACTACAGCTCCCAGATTGCACTGCAGGGAGCTCAATGACAATATCACGTGGGTGTGACCCGTTTCTCATGCTGCCTTTAGTAGGGTAGGAGACAGAGGAGCAGGTTACAGGTACAGTACATCTAGATCTAGTACATACTGTCTGTACATTACCCTGTCTTCTATGGTCTCATGGTCTGTCTCCAGTACCCTGTCTGTCTCCAGTACCCTGTCTGTCTCATGGTCTGTCTCCAGTACCCTGTCTGTCTCATGGTCTGTCCCCAGTACCCTGTCTGTCTCATGGTCTGTCCCCAGTACCCTGTCTGTCTCATGGTCTGTCCCCAGTACCCTGTCTGTCTCATGGTCTGTCCCCAGTACCCTGTCTGTCTCATGGTCTGTCCCCAGTACCCTGTCTGTCTCATGGTCTGTCCCCAGTACCCTGTCTGTCTCATGGTCTGTCCCCAGTACCCTGTCTGTCTCATGGTCTGTCCCCAGTACCCTGTCTGTCTCATGGTCTGTCCCCAGTACCCTGTCTGTCTCATGGTCTGTCCCCAGTACCCTGTCTGTCTCATGGTCTGTCCGCTGTACCCTGTCTGTCTCATGGTCTGTCCGCTGTACCCTGTCTGTCTCATGGTCTGTCCGCTGTACCCTGTCTATCTCATGATCTGTCCGCTGTACCCTGTCTGTCTCATGGTCTGTCCGCTGTACCCTGTCTGTCTCGTGGTATGTCTGAAGTACCCTGTCTGTCTCATGGTCTGTCCGCAGTACCCTGTCTGTCTCATGGTCTGTCCGCAGTACCCTGTCTGTCTTATGGTCTGTCCGCAGTACCCTGTCTGTCTCATGGTCTGTCCCCAGTACCCTGTCTGTCTCATGGTCTGTCCCCAGTACCATGTCTGTCTCATGGTCTGTCCCCAGTACCCTGTCTGTCTCATGGTCTGTCCCCAGTACCCTGTCTGTCTCATGGTCTGTCCCCGGTACCCTGTCTGTCTCATGGTCTTTCCCCGGTACCCTGTCTGTCTCATGGTCTGTCCCCAGTACCCTGTCTGTCTCATGGTCTGTCCCCAGTACCCTGTCTGTCTCATGGTCTGTCCCCGGTACCCTGTCTGTCTCATGGTCTGTCCCCAGTACCCTGTCTGTCTCATGGTCTGTCCGCAGTACCCTGTCTGTCTCATGGTCTGTCCGCAGTACCCTGTCTGTCTCATGGTCTGTCCGCAGTACCCTGTCTGTCTCATGGTCTGTCCGCAGTACCCTGTCTGCCTGTCTCATGGTCTCTACCCTGTCTGCCTGTCTCATGGTCTCTACCCTGTCTGCCTGTCTCATGGTCTCTACCCTGTCTGCCTGTCTCATGGTCTCTACCCTGTCTGCCTGTCTCATGGTCTCTACCCTGTCTGCCTGTCTCATGGTCTCTACCCTGTCTGCCTGTCTCATGGTCTCTACCCTGTCTGCCTGTCTCATGGTCTCTACCCTGTCTGCCTGTCTCATGGTCTCTACCCTATCTGCCTGTCTCATGGTCTCTACCCTGTCTGCCTGTCTCATGGCCTGTCCCTAGTACCCTGTCGGTCTCATGGCCTGTACCCTGTCTGTCTATGGTCTCATGGCCTGTACCCTGTCTGTCTATGGTCTCATGGCCTGTACCCTGTCTGTCTATGGTCTCATGGCCTGTACCCTGTCTGTCTATGGTCTCATGGCCTGTACCCTGTCTCAGTGCTATGTCTTGGCCTAGGCCAACAAGGCCCAGGCCTAGGGCGGCACTTTGCAGGGGCAACAAGAAAGCCGCCGCAGTACCAAAAAAAAGCCCCCCTGACCCACCCTCTTGAGTCCTGGCTTTAGCGGCCGCCTCCTGCACAAATACAGCCCCAGGCAGGCGGGCGCGTGGTCAGCATTCTATATGTAGGCTGCACTTGTAAATATTTAGAGGTGTGCTTGGCCAGGGGGACTGGTGCCACCATAAGCGGCCGGTGACTAAAGATCAGCTGTACGTAATTTGTCCCCTGGCGGCATTTGATGTGGCACAGTGGCGGCATTTGATGTGGCACAGACAGTGGCAGCATTTGATGGGGCACAGTGCCGGTATTTGATGGGGCACAGTGCCGGTATTTGATGGGGCACGGTGGCGGCATTTGATGGGGCACGGTGGCGGCATTTGATGGGGCACGGTGGCGACATTTGATGGGGCACAGTGGCAGCATTTGATTGGGCACAGTGAGGCTATATTTGATGGAGCACAGTGAGGCTATATTTGATGGGGCACAGTGGCGGCATTTGCTGGGGCACAGTGAGGCTGCACTTGATGGGGCACAGTTGCTGCATTTGATGGGGCAAGGTGGCTGCATTTATCCTATAGAGATATCCTATGTTTAATGATATTTTATTAAAGAATAATTGGTCAGAGAAAATTGTAGAAACTGAGTTCATAGGATTTAAGGCTGTTAATATATGCATTTACACAGTTAATTTGTTTCACCTATATTATTTTTCCCATTATGGGCATGAGTGGGGCCTCATGTCTAAGTTTTGCCTAAGGCCTCGCAAAGTCTAGAGCCGCCTCTGCCTATATGGCTCTATGGATCTGTAAGACCGCAACATTGGTCTTTGGTTCAGACGTTTATCCGATTTTTATTTTTTATTTTTATCAATATTAAAAGTCATGAGGAGATTGCCTTTGGGCACAGCATACACTGCAGGCTGCAGTATGAGTCCTCTGGCCTCCTCTTTCCTTGATTCTGTCTCCCCCTTCAGTTGCCATTGCTATGGGACATCCCACATAGTTATTACTATGGCGCTGTGTCCCCTGATGTAAGAAAAGAAAATAGGATTTTTAAAACAGCTTACCTGTAAAATCCTTTTCTTTGATGTACATCAGGGGACACAGAGGTTCCTCCCTTCTTCTCCTTATACACATTGATTGCTTGGCTACAAAACTGAGGACTCCCAGTAATGGGAGGGGTTACATGGGGGAAGTTCATGCCTTAAGGGGTGTGCCAGTGTCCAGCACCTGATGTTCTGATATAACTATGGTGCTGTGTCCCCTGATGTACATCAAAGAAAAGGATTTTACAGGTAAACTGTTTTAAAAATGCTATTTTTGTATGTCTTGCACAATGCTCTCACTGTGCCCACGGCACAGCACTAATAATGTTTTAATTATATGCTTGCATTCTTTTGAGTCCTGATTAGAATTAGTCTGCCTATGTTATGCCCTTTGTTACCATAAAAGTACAATTTTAATACTAATGTGATACCTACATAATCATGTGTATAAAAACCTTCAATTGCATCATAATAAGTAGAACAGTTATTTGGAAAGATGTAGAGTGTATCTTTTGTGTCTGTTTCCTACTGCAGTAGTTATTAATTTGAAACCACTAATCAATATGCGGATAGGAGTTGCCTATCTATAAAATGTCCAGAAGGGAAGAAGAATGGTAATTCTATGACAATCGGTGCCACATCCAGTATTGAGAACAGAGAAAAAGATCTCCCCTAAGGTGGACTTTAAAGGCACATAGAAATATAGTTAAAAGAGTGTATTTGTAGTACAAATATATTAATGTTTAGGCATGAGCACTAAAAATGGTACATATACAAATATAAAGCAATGGAATGTTTAAACAATTTTGGATGTTGTCAACATGTTTACAACGCATATGAAGTCCTCTTTGCAACCAATGCGTTTCGGGGTGTAATCTTTTTCCTTCAGGTGTGTGTGAAGAGGAAAATGCATCTATAACGTAGTTAAGGAACAATAAACTGTAAAGTGCTGGCCTGGGTTCCCTCTGGTCTGCCAGAAAATGCAGCCTGTCATAGTACCACAGCCTGGGGACATAAATGTCATCTGCAGCTCCTGAGCTCAGGCAAATCTGGACCTTCCCATGCTCCCTCAGATATGTACTCCTCATGATCCCAATTTTGGCCTTCAAATAGGTGATGTCTGCCGTAGGGACCACCGGCTTCACAAAAGCAAGCAGTTTCTTCAGCTCTGCCTTCCTCTTTCTTAGGTTCTTATAAAAGGGGTGGTTCACCTGCCACAGGCAGGGCAGCTCCATGAACAGATCAATGAAGATGGGGACAAATTCATGGTCTTTGAAGGGATCCATATTCTCTGCAAGACACAACACAAGAAAAAACCTAATGTCAGGCTAAACTCCCTTCTCTTTCGGCGCAGTAGGGAGAGCACATGGCGGAGACGCAGCAGGTGCATGCTAATTACAGCAACGAGGAGGAATAGGAACGCCCGGAGCCAGAAACTTCCCGATCCCGGAGGAGAAGATTTAAGGCCTCAAATATGTCTTTTGTAGACAAGTTGGAGATGGTGGACATATTGAAGAGGAACGACTATGATGAGAAGTATGGGCCTTCCCCAAACCCAAATATCAGAAAGGCCAAGATCATGGCTAAAGTTGTGAAGAGTCTGCAGAAGAATTTTGGGGTACGACGAGCCAAGGATCAACTGAGAAAACAATGGTCAGACCTGAAACTGAGGGAGCACGATTAGTACAGAAAGATCAAGCGAGTTCTTCAAAAAAGTAAGTATTTTTCGTGTGTTCATATTATTATTATTGCTTGCAATACTGCTCCATGTGCTTTTCTTTACTGAAAGAAAAACTTCAGTTGTTCGTAGTAAACATCATTCGTTCGCCCACTTCAAATACGATGTTTTGGAAAGTTGCAGTTAACTACATTTGTTTATGCCTATTTCTAGTCAAAGGAAGTTTGTTGTGTAGATGTGTTTGTAACTAGAATGAAATGCAAACTTGATTCAGTGTAAAGGAGAGGACACTCATAGCTGTTTACACATCTGTACTCAGGAGCACTAGTGTGGGACACCAGAGCACCCTTTTTATTAGGGTGTCCCCACACACGTGCTCCAGTGGATACTATAGGGGTGTCTCCATCTGTGAAACTTGCACAAAACAGGTAAGTATTCCAGCTTTAGAAAGTCTTGAGTCAAAAATAATGTTTTCAGCTTTGAACTCTGCAAAAAAAAAAAAAAAAGTGTAGGACACTTCCAAGCAATGTTTCATATTCCTATTTCTGCTCTCAAATATCAGAGTGCTAAGTATTCCTTTTTTACATTCTTATAGGGGAGAGAAGACGCGGGACGTCTCGGGACTAGGGATGAGCCGAACATCCCCCCATCCCCACCCTCCCATTCGGTTTGCACCAGAACATGTGAACAGGCAAAAAACACTGTTAAAGTCTATGGGACACGAACATGAATAATCAAAAGTGCTAATTTTAAAGGCTTATATGCATGGTATTGTCATAAATATAAATGTTTGGGGACCTGGGTCCTGCCCCAGGGGACATGTATCAATGCAAAACAAAACGTTTTTTCAGGAGCAGTGATTTTAATAATGCTTAAAGTGAAACAATAAAATTGTAATATTCCTTTACACTTTGTACCTGGGGGGTGTCTATAGTATGCCTGTAAAGGGGCGCATTTTTCCCGTGTTTAGAACAGTCTGACGGCAAAATTACATTTCTAAAGGAAAAAAAGGTAATTTAAAACTACTCGTGGCTACAATGAATTGTCAGTCCGCAATACACATAAAAGTTAATTGATAAAAACGGCATGGGGATTTCCCCACAGGGGAACCCCACGCTAAAATTAAAAAAAAAAATGGCATGAGGGTCCCCCTCAAAATCTATACCAGACCCTTCAGGTCTGGTATGGATTTTAAGGGGAAACCTGCACCAAAATGTAAAAAAAAATGGTGTGGGGTCCCCCCAAAAATCCATTTTAGACCCTTATCTGAGCAAGCAACCTGGCAGGCCACAGGAAAAGAGGGGGGACGAGAGAGCGCCCCCCTTAACCGTACCAGGCCACATGCCCTCAACGGGTAGCCCCTCAAAGCACCTTGTCACCATGTTGATGGGGAAAAGGGCCTCACAACCCTTGCCCAGTGGTTGTGGGGGTCTGCAGGTGGGGGGCTTATTGGAATCTGGAAGCCCCCTTTAACAAGGGAACCCCCAGATCCCAGCCCCCCCTGCGTGAATTGGTAATAGGGTACAAATAAATTTCACTTTAAGCATTATTAAAATCACTGCTCCCGAAAAACTTTTTTTGCATTGATACCTGTCCCCTGGGGCAAGAAACCAGGTCCCCAAACACTTTTTATGACAATACCATGCATAGAAGCCTTTAAAATTAGCACTTTTGATTTCTCCCATAGACTTTTAAAGGATGTTCCGCGGCTTTCCAATTTGCCACGAAGACCCAAAATTGTTTGCTGTTTGGCGAACAGCCAATCTTCGACTCGAACATGAGTTCAACTCCAACATAAAACTTATCCCTGCTCAGGACACCAGGGACCCCACACCTCCCAAAGAAGGGGAAATACCAACACCAGAAACAGAGGAGGAGGAGGAGGAAGGAGAGGTTGTTGAAATTGGCATCACAACAGGTGAGTGTCTGAGACCACAGCTTCAAGTAATAGATGGATGCCTGCATTTTTATAATACCTGATGTGTTTTTTGGTTTATTTTTAGGTGATGTGGATGTTGTGGAAGAACCACATTTTACCAGTGAATGTGCCCAGATCCTCATCGGGGAGATAATGGGATGCAATTGCGATTTAGATAATCTCAAGAAAAACATCAATGAGGTTCAACAAAAAATGAAGAACATCATTGATGTTTAGGGAGAATCTGAAACACACAAAACTAGCATAAATTTTATCTTTTAAAAAACAGTTTTATATTTTGACAAAAGCCAAATTTGGAAGATGCACATAGTGCATCAACATGTACTATCTCCCATCATGGGGTATCAATGTATGCGTTTTGTAGGTGCAACCCCTTCCTCGCTACTAAAGTGGCTGAGATGAAGGGGTTGCACCCCCAAAACACGTACATTGATCCCCCATGATGGGAGATCACACAATCCCAATTTGTGTTCATCTTCCAAATTTGGCTTTTACAGGGGTGACACCCCATCTGATGAAGGCAATATCAACACAGTTTTTACCTACTCAAGTCTGATAATTGTCTTCATGTTTCAAAGTTGAACTTTGTAAGTTCATGAGTTCTGTATGTTATGCTTTGAAACATGCCTGTTTTCTAAAAAATTGATAGTTATGTTAATGTTAACAAAAATTATGTTATACACCAAATATGTTGGTTTGTTGTAAAACCCTTTATAAACGCACATGTGAATGTGCTTTGAGTAAAAAAAGTTTTATTATTAACAATGTGTGGCTTCCTTTTTCAATGTGCAAAAGCAGTTTTTGTAGTAAAGTAGTTTTCTGTGACAATGGGTGTTATTTACTAAAGGCCAATCCACTTTGCACTCCAAGTGCAGTTTCAAATGCACTTTTGCAGTGCACTTGTAGTGCATAGTGAATTGGCCTTTAGTAAATAACACCCACGGTGCTTTATAATTTGCCCCAATCACGCCATTTTAAGGACTCCACACATTTTCTGTCCTGGTGATAAAAAAGGGGAATATTTTTGTCAGTAATGCACTACATATGCTAACAACAAAAACAAGGTTTTTAAGGTATGTGTAGCAGACCCACAACATAATAATATTATCTGAAGAAGACTGCCACCTCATATTGCCCAGAAATTTGTTTTGCACTGTTGAAGAAAAAGGCCCAAAAAAATTAAAAATAAAAATCTAGGAGACACCTAAAACAAACCCAAGCAGTAAATGAAAACAAATATTATTGCAGTTTGAAAGATATATTTATAAAAAAATGCCTCTCAGACATTGTTTGGCATATCAATGGCCCCCTACCCACAAAGTACTCCATGTATCTGACCTCGCGGGCACTTTGGGGGGGCAAGCCAGGACGATCTGCTTCAAGTGCCGTCAGGTTGGAAAGTTCAGGAAAGTCTGCCTCAGGCCCAAATGGGGCCGCATAGTTTGGTGAGCATTTTTAAATTGTGCAAAATGCAGCAGGAAAGCACTATATAGTTCAGTTTATATTCCGCCATGTGGATGGGTGTCAAAAATAGGTGGAACTGGCTAGCCATTATCCCGAAAGTGTTCTCCACCACTCTTCCAGTAATTAAAAACCCTCTGGTCCGGGGTGAGGGTCCTTATAGGGAATGGCCACATAAGATGGTCCCCCAGCACAAACGCTTCATCCGCAAACGAAGATGAAGGGGAGTCCTTACATATTCTCCTCTGGAGGTGGAAAGCGCTGGAGAACACATACTCTCCAAAATGCTTTCACAATTTTGGCGAGAAAGGTACCAATCTGGTAATCTTGGTGGACATGTCTGATAGCTTAATGCTACTGGGCGAAAATATTCCCAATGGCCTCCACCCTTCTTAAAGAACCTCTTGACCCAGAACATGCTCTGGCGTTATTGAATCTCCTACCCAAAGACTGCACTAGGGCACAGAAACATTTGCTCCTCCAACTCATGACTGTGGCAAACCAAACAATTGCCAAAGCTTGGAAGACACCCACATAAAATTTAGCCGAAGTGAAGAATAGAGTCACCCAAGCATTGATACATAATAAAATTTAAGCCATCATCCTCAGCATCTGAAAATATGGCGGCCTTGGGTAGACCACTATCTACCACAAGATTTTGATAAACATTATCTGGAATTATAGTCCACCTTGTATCCATTAGAGATCTAAACAAAATGGTTCCGTTTATATTCCGCCATGTGGATGGGTGTCAAAAACAGGCGGAACCGGCTAGCCATTATCCCGAAAGTGTTCTCCACCACTCTTCTGGCTCTGGCCAGAATTAAGGTACAGTAGTGAACATTTACATTTTGAACATATGATGATCACAGTCGACAGAGTACTATACAACAAAGTTGCTCTTTGCAGTAACAAAGGAATATTTATCAAGAACTAAAGGCAGATGTGGATAAAGTGAACACCGTTTAGGGAGAAAGACATCTATGTTAACTATAACCAAACGGGCCTAGGCCCTTAACTTGTTTGGTATTCTATTCAGGTGGTACTCCGCGTAACAATACTGGCCTTCAGGGAAGCAAATGTCTGGAAGGCTTTGACTGTTTTATTTGGGGAGTTAAGTCCCATGACGTTGAGTGTCAGTATGTTCAGGGGGGCCATGGGTGGGGTTGAGAAAGGTAGTTATGACCAGAGACAGGAACCTTGTTAGCCCACCGACTGAAAAGGGAAAAAGAGAAGCAGAATATAGTAAGGATGAGGAGAAGGAGAGAGAGAGAGAGGATTCAGGATGTAGTGTGTAGGGCAAACCATTGAAGGCTGAAAGCAAACCAGGGCTATTCGTAAATGCCCGACTAGGTAGTGCACCAGCTTCCCGATCATCAAGCTAGGCAAGAGGCGGGTGGACTGTAGAGTGGGGGAGCAGTGACAGCTCCACGCTGCCGAGCAGGAGGATACAAGGAATCAACAACTCTAGATAGATCTTTCAATTCCTTTAAGGGCAATAAAAAACTGATAACAAATAATGATAGGATAACTAGCAAACATTTCAAACGTCAACTTACAATGTCCAAATTTTCCAAATAGTTTAGAGGGGGATCTGGGAGGGGGGATGGGTTAAAGGGTGGAGGGGAAAAAGGAAGAGGAGAAATAGGGGAGGGTATGGAAGAGGGAGGAAGGGGGAAGGAAAAGAAGGGGGGAAATTGGGGGTAGGAGATATTAACATAAAGGGAGGGAAAGGGGAAGAGGGGAGGAAAAGGAAAAGAGGGAAAGGGAGGGAAGAAGAAAACTTAGGGGGACAGGCAGGGCTCGAGTCCTGCGGGAGCGCATGGGAACGGAGTTCCTGTACTTTTTCCACAACAGGAACTCAGTTCCCGTTAGCAGCCGTGTCCTGCAAGACTTTGAAGTATGCGAGCTGTGTGGCAGGTGCTACACCAGCAGCTGCTGACACAGCTCGCAATGGTAAGTGCCACACACCTGACCATTCAGGCATTGCCAGTAGGGGGCTTCCGCTTCGATCTACCTGTCAATCACAGCTAGCTGATGGGTAGATCAGGTCCCTTCTGCTAAGAGATTGTATTTAGTATTTAGTCAGACCTCTCGTGATGTGCTCCTCCTCGCGGGCCCCTCCTGATTTTCTGTCTCCTCATCTCCCCCCCCCCCCCCAGTCTCCTGCATACATGCTCTGTGTGTCCCGCTCAATCCCCCCCTCTATCTTCAGTGCCATATGATGAGAGAACCCAGAGGAGGAGCACAGCTATTCTGCTCACAGGACATGCAGGGAGAGAGGTGAGTTGAGGGAGCAACATCAGTTTGGGGTGGTAAGCTGAGCACAATACCTGGCAAAGTTTAATGCCAGGAGGGAAGTTTATGTGGAAATATGTGAAGGGTTGGAATAGCAGCGAGTGTGTGTTGGAGCCCTGCAGAGTTTGCAGCCCCCAAAGCTAACATACATCTCCTAAGCAGGAACACATCACTATCTCCCCAAGCATTTTGTCCAGATAATGTGCAGTTCATTTATGACCTTTCCATTTAACCCTGTGTTATCCAAACTCTGTTCAATGAAAAGTGTAAACTCACCACATAAACACTCTATATACAAAATACAATTCCCCAATAAAGATCAGAACGTGATGTTCACATTTGCATGGAAGCACAATTGAATGAATGCTGATTATTCAGAGAATTACCGTATTTATGTTTATTGAGGATTGTTTTTTTAATGTACTAATGATTAATACACACTATATGAAAATTGGATGAAAAATTCCACTTTTGAAGCGTTGGTGCATATGAGCATATCATTTTTTTTTTCTTTTTCTGGTGGGGGAGTTAGGTGGAGCATGTTAACATGTTAAAGGCAGGTATACATCAGATTATATAGTTCAACCAAACAATTTCAACCCTTAGATGGGATTCTAGGTTTGCAGGGATCAGGGTGGTAAGTACTGGGATGCAATAAACCAAGTCTCAGAGTGAGACAGAACTTAAAGCTGTAACCAATGTTCAAACAGCTTGTAACAGGTTGCGATCAGATTCCCATTGCAGGGACTGGAGATAAGAACAAAAGGGGAGATATTGAGCTGTCAACGTGGCGTACGAGATTTGGGGCTGGAAAAGGCGTCCTCAGAGATACACAATGGAGTTCCTTTGCGGACCGATGACCGTCCCGGCAGTTTACGCTTGGCATATGGGCGTTTGGCAGACCAGGCGGGAGTACGTGGTAGAGTGGTCTCAGATTGATGTGTCAGGTGGAGAATCTCAAGATGTTGGAGGGATTCGGGGTGGTGCAAGAATGCTGCGATGATAGACATTTTGATCTGCCAAAGCCACTTGGTCCCTGTGGGGTATCTTCTGCTCGGCCTTGTAGGATCGTAGATTCAATTCGGCATCACCTACTTGCTGCTATTGGGTTAGAGGCTTAGTCCCCACATGGAACGTGACTGCGATCCACCTTACTCCTTGGAATGGTAAAGGTTCTGTGTTTACAATTTCTTGGTATTATAGTGCCCTGCCCTAATTAAGCTAACTTTAGTTTTTGGCTCTGCTATACTCCTTGGAGCAACAATCTATTTTATAAGCCTTTTTCTCGATCCCCTATGCTTGGTAGTTGATTACTCCTGCCTGCCTCTGGAAGAAGCTTCCAAAGAATAGAATAGGAGGATCAGACACTGAAGTTATGAATATTTATCTGACTTCAGCCAATCCCTGGGAGGAGCACCCAGAAGGTGGCTGAGAGAGAAGATAAATCTTTGGGAGGCTTGCTCAGGGTGCCTCTTTTCTTCTGGGGCTGTGGCCTCGTGATACAGCCTGTGTATTGAAGAGCTGATGTTAGGACTCAGCATGTGCTTGGCTGAGAGATGAAGGAATCTGGGTTGAAAGGTATTTGTTGGAGGGTATCACCTGTGGAAGCAGGCCTAAAGAATGATCTTTATATCACAGAAGAGTGTTGCATGGAAGCTAGTGGCTGAAAGCTATCTGTGGATATTGCTTAAAGGGTAAATCCACTTTTCGTGGAAAAAAATTAATTGTAATTGAATGTTATTAAAAATTACTTTCCTTTTTAATGTGCATCTCTGTCATTTTCTGTAAAATGCAATATGACAACCTGGAGGCATTCTGTACACAGAGGTTTACAGAACCCCCCCCCCAGAAATGTAATTTCCTGCTTGTGTTATTGGCTCACTGATTTTCCCAGAAGTCTGGACAAAGAAACAAGTCAGATTTTGGGATTCCCCCTGCAACAAAAATGTCATTCTTGGTGTGATACTCTCAAAGGGAAATCCCATCTAAAGGGATGCAGACACTGCCAATTTCTTCATTAAAGCCCTGCAGGTGCAGAAGCTGATTTATAATTCTAAAACCACAAACAGCTATTTCTTCAGAATAACAAAAGTTAGGAATCTGCAACAAAGTTTGTTAAAATCCCTGTACATAGATCACCAATATTTTTTTCTAAGGGCCAAATTTTCTCTGTTTCTATCTAAGGGCCACATTTCTTTTTTTGGCCCCATAGATAGAGATGTGGCCATTGGCTTCATTCATTAAAGCCATACATAAACACGATCGGAGGTCTTCGTATACAATATATAGTTCCATTATCCTGGCATCATTTATGTTAGTGTCTCATAAAAACATTTATTTGACAGATTACTCTGTATTATTATTATTGTGATTATTATTATTAATAATAATAATAAATTCCCATCACAAATATGTTGTCTCTGTATTCCAAAAGAACAATAAGGGGAACAAAATACAGTTATAGACGTGCTAGTGAAGTGTACTAGAAAATTTTGAGTGTGGCGACACCTGGTGGTCATTGTTCTTCATTGTCATGTGCAAATATATCTGAATGCCCTACATAGTATATTTCATGTCTCTTAAAATATGTTATGTAAGGGAATGTGGAAATAATTGGGGGTGCAATTTTCTGATATAAAGGTGATGTTATCTTTAATATTCTATATTTCAGGGGTAATGAATTAAAATTCAAGGAGGTCCGGTCGCCAAAATTTTCTTTGTGCCGAGGTCCGAATCTCAAGTCTGTGCTATGACTCAGAAAGATTGTAGTCACTGTATATCTATCAAAAACATGAGAAATGTACAATTTCCTTAGCATTTCAACAATATTTATTGTCAAGTTTCAGTTACAATATTAAACATGTGGACAGTTGGAACTAGGATAGCTTTACATTTGCTCTTTACATCGGGTGTCCCCATCACAGTGTCCCTTTACATCGGGTGTCCCCATCACAGTGCCCTTTACATCGGGTGTCCCCATCACAGTGCCCCTTTACATCGGGTGTCCCCGTCACAGTTCCCCTTTACAACGGGTGTCCCCATCACAGTGCCCCTTTACATCGGGTGTCCCCATCACAGTGCCCCTTTACATCGGGTGTCCCCATCACAGTGCCCCTTTACATCGGGTGTCCCCATCACAGTGCCCCTTTACATCGGGTGTCCCCATCACAGTGCCCCTTTACATCAGACCTTCCTGTCAGAGTGTCCCCATACATCAGATCTCCCCATCAGGGTGTCCCTTAACATAAAATAAGGGTCACGCTGATGGGTAAATTTTATGTTAAGGGTCACGCTGATGGGTAAATTTTATGTTAAGGGTCACGCTGATGGGCACATTTTATATTAAGGGGCACTCTGATGGACACAACAAAATGTGCCCCTTAACTTAAAATTTGCCCATCAAAGTGCCCCTTTAATATAAAATTTACCCATCAGTGTTGCTCTTAAAATAAAATGTGCCCATGAGTGTGCCCCTTTACATCAGGTGTCCCCATCACAGTGCCCATTTACATCAGGTGTCCCCATCACAGTGTCCATTTACATCAGGTGTCCCCACCACAGTGCCCCTTTACATCTGGTGCCCCCATCACAGTGCATCTTTAAATCAGGTGCCCCTTTACATCAGACATTCCTGTCAGTGTCCCCTTACATAAGATGTACCCATCAGAGTCCCCCTTAACATAAAATGTACACATCAGGGTTCCACTTAACATAAAATAAGGGTCATGCTGATGGGCACATTTTATATTAAGGGGCACTCTGATGGACAACAAAATGTGCCCCTTAACTTAAAATGTGCCCATCAGAGTGCCCCTTTTAATATAAAAAAAAATATGCCCATCAGCGTTCCCCTTAACATGAAATAAGGGTCACACTGATGGGCGCCTATTATGTTAGGAGGCACTTTGATGGACAAATTTTATTTTAAGGGGCATGCTGGTGGGTATATACCTCAACTGCAGGAGGAAGGGCACAACTGAAGCTGCCTCAAGGAGAGCCAGGACCCGGGAATCGGGAACCGCGGGCAGCATGGGGGGTGGGGCGCGCACGTGACGTCACACCCCCTACTGCCTGTGAGCGTGAGTGTCTTCAGCTCCGAGAGACGCAGCCAGGAGCAGGTGCATGTGCACAGCGTCACTGGTTGCTAGGGAAACTCGCGGTCCCAGCAAACCAGTGATTGCTGTAATTTACTACGCAGGCAGCATAGTGGTTCGGGCAGAAGCCCCGCTTGGTCCAGACTCGGACTGCGGGCCGCCATTTAATGACGGCTGCTATATTTCTTTAGCATAGCTCAGTAGAGTCTTCTTATAACAAATGGTATTCACTTGTCTCATTCCACCACAGAAATATGAGGATTATTTCTTATTTCAGGATAGAAGGCAGAGCCATGTAAATAATTCCTTTTTTTTGGCTCAATAGCCAACTGCACATCCAGAACTGCTGGTGTATAGTACAGATACAACTCAAAATGGAAGAAAAGCCTAGGTCTGACTATTCCTAAAATATTAACCCCCCACCTATCTTTCCTAGCCTGTATAAAAAAGATGTGTGTACTTACCTACTTTAACCTGCTCCAATAGGGTCACATGATACCGTGGCTCCGGGTTCAGGGGGCACTCAACAGCGGCTGGGAATTCCGTGAGCAACAATGTCATTCATAGGCTCCTATAGCCCAACCGATGTCAGCGTTCTGTCTTCTCCCTTGCAGCAGCCACTCACTAGCCGAGGGGAGCTGGAGTTGCAGGACTGGACTGGAGAAGATTAAAAATAGGTAAGTATACATATTTTATGCAGGAGAGGCAGGATACGTAGTAGGAGGTAGGGAATGAACTTTATTAAAACTAGATAGTGTTAGGCAATTCTTGCACTTTATGTAATTTAGCCATTTAGTCTGAACCACATACAGCTGTTTTGTAAGCTTTTTTAAATCATGGAAAGCATGACTTCTAAAGAGTAGGACTTAAAGCGGAACATCTTCGGTTGGTCGGCCTCCAGGTACTGATCTTTGGCTATTTACATTGCTTGGGCCAAGCTAGCATCAATCCCATGCACATTGCATGCAAGTTCATTCATCTCAACATTGCTGAAACTGTACACTGAGCTGTGCATGTGCAGCTCAGTGTACAGGGTATACAGGCAGGTACAGTGCCTTGAAAAAGTATTCACACCCCTTGAAATTTTCCACATTTTGTTATGTTACAACCAAACAATTAAAGGTATTTTATTGGGATTTCAAGTGATAGCCCAACACAAAGTGGCACATAATTGTGACGTGGAAGGAAAATGATAAATGTTTCTCAATATTTTTTACAAATGAATATGTGTAAAGTGTGGCGTACATTTGTATTCAGCCCACTTTACTAAATAGTAGAACCACCTTTCACTGCAATTACAGCTGCAAGTCTTTTTGGGGATGTCTCTACCAGCTTTGTACAGCTAGAGACTAGAGAGTGACATTTTTGCCCATTCTTCTTTGCAAAACAGCTCAAGCTCTGTCAGATTGGATGGAGAGTGTCTATGAACAGCAATTTTCAAGTTTTGCCACAGATTTTCAAATGGATTTAGGTCTGGACTTTGACTGGGTCATTCTAACAGATGAATAGAAGATGAACCTTAGTCTCAAGTCTTGTGCAGAAGAAGGAAGAAGGAGCGGACAACGCCCACAGGGGGCCACCAAAAAAAAAAAAAGTAAAAGGCTGCTATGTGCCATATCGTTGCATATTTTTTATTTTAAGGAAAATAAAATAGTTTTTAGAATCACACTTCTGCTTGTTCCTTATCTGCTTCATCTGCTACCTGACCCCCACTTGCTCCCTTCTTGTTGGGGGCTTCTTGAGGGCTGCAACCTGCACTCAGGGAAACCCTTGTCTACCATCAGGAGCTCTGGTGATGATCAGCTAGTGCTAAGACCCCACACTTTTTTATTCACTAATTTGTTCACCATTACATATTTATTGAGATATTATGTATTGAGCTATGGTATTTGGGTATCAGTTACACTTCATATATATTTAAAGCGTAACTCCACTTTTGCAGAGAAAAAAAAAACATTTCCCTCTGGGTGATCTATGTAAATTGCAAGGATTATAACCAACTGTAGCACACTGGTGTTCAGGCACGGTTGCTCCTAAATGTACCTGCCAGATATAGTTACCTTGGCTAATTGTTGAGGATCAGTTGATTTCACTCTAAGTCTGTAATTGCTGCACTTTTGCTCTCTTTTGCCGCAGGCGGCGGTCCGGGTTGAGGACTGGCTTTTGGATTCCCTGGGGGGTTTAGTGACATGGCCGGAGCCTATGACTGAAGGGGGGAACAGGGTGAGCACACCGGCGCGGAGATCCCGGCCACCGGAGCGATTTTCGCCCGAAAGACAGGGGGGGGGGACAGCGGGCGGGGGGCGGCGGCTTGGCGGCACGATCGGCGGCACCCCCGGTGAAAAAATTGGCCACAGGCAGCTTGGGGCTCCTGGGAGAGGGTTCTACACAGCCTGGATCTGCCACGCGGGGGAGGGGGATGGAGCACAGAACGGCCAGGAGAGAAGCTTCAGTGAGCGCTGGCCCCGCCCCCAGAACGGAGCAGCATGCAGGAATCACGAGGGGGAGAGCTGATGTCCCCAGGCCTGCTTCCTTGACGGCAGGGGACTGTTCTTTGGAGCCCCTTCTTAGCACAGGCCACCCCCCAGGAACGGAACAGCGAGCAGCCGTCAGGAGGGGGAGAGCGGTGGTTCCCAGGCCTGCGTTGGTGACGGCAGGGGAGCACTGTGGGGAGTCAATTCGGAGCGCTGGCCCCGCCCCCGGAATGGAGCTGAGCAGTGGGGGGCAAGGGAGGGGGCATAGGAGGTCTGTTATCCCCGGGCCAGCCACAGCCACGGCAGGGGATCACCGCAGTCTGGGAAGGAGGCTGCCCAGGGACACAGCAAGCAAGGCTGGAGACTGCGGGACAGTGGGGGCGTACGCCAGTCGGGGCAAGGCCAAGCGGAAGTCGGAGGGCGGTCACGCGGAGCGCAAACGGGCGCGGATGGCAGCAAGCACAGCGGCAGCCAGAGGAGAGCAGTCTGGTGGGTCCTCATCATCAGAGGAGGTGGAGCGAGAGCTGAGAGCCATGGAGGAATCAGATGAGGTGGATGATGCGGCCCTTCCAGTCGGCGGGAGGGTATCCGGAGTGAATGGGCGATCGGCTGATGGGGCGTCTCCTGTGCAGCCCGGTAAGTCACCTGCTACTTTACCAGGATTGTGTACGTCAGGTAACTTGGAGCAGGGGGACTGCGGGGGGCATAGCTAGGGTTCAGGGACAGGGGGGGCAGGGGTTTCCCAGGGATTGCAAGGTTTTTTGGTGGGTTTGAACTGGTGTGCCAGTTTGAAAGGGGGGTTACGGCACCAGTGGGGCCGGGGGCAGCATGGGTGCCCCTGGGGGGCGGTATGGCGGGGGCGAGCATAGCTGCAGCTCGGCCTGTTCTGGGACCTGTGGTTGGGGGGGCGATTGTGGAAGCTGTGGGGAGTGAAAAAAGTGTGGTTCAGGCGGGTGAACAGGTGGCGGCGTCTGGAGACAAAGGTGTGAGGCAGGACATTACTAGGCTGGCAGACGCGGCAAGATGTGAGGTCTACGTTTGTTACGAGGGACCATTAGGGGCTCATCTAAAGCAGGAGGTCCGGGAAAAGCTGTGGAAGGGTGAGTATGTGGAGATCTTCTCTTTGTTACCGCTGGAGAAGTTCAACTTGGATAGGGTGAAGCCTGACGATTCCAAGAAGGAGGATGAGGAAAAACGGAGGTATCGATTAATTCCTAGGACATTTGCGAATTAGTTACAGGCATTTGCCATTATGGCCAGTGTCATCGGGGAAAAACACTCCAAACATTGTTCGGCGTTGTTTTGTTACCAGGATTCGATTGGGGAGGCTTACCGGGTGTACGGCGGAACTGCGTGGTTGCGCTATGACGAACAGTTCAGACAGCGGAGAGCGGTGCGGCCGGACCTGCGATGGGACCACAAGGACATTAGCTTGTGGATGCGTTTGATGATGACGGCGAGGGCCCCGGGGCAGTTTTTTCAGGGGGGGGCCCGTGGACCTTCGGCCCCAGGACAACCGGCCAGGAATAAAAAAGGGGTGTGTTGGCAGTACAACTCAGGAACCTGTAATGCCGCGTACACACGATCAAACAATCCGGTGGAAAAGTCCGGCAAACTCAAGTCCGCCAAACAATCCACCCGTGTGTAGCCTCCGGCATACTTTTTTGACCCGACAGTACGGCGGACTTAGAATTTCGGTTTGCACAACAATCTGCCCGCCGTACTCGCATTTCGGCGGACAATCCGGCCGTGTGTGTGCCAGTCCGCCGTACTTTTGAAATGAGCAGACTTTTCCTGCCCGGAGAAAAGTCCGCTCATTTCGAGCGGGTCTCCAGGTAGACGGGCCCGTGAAGGAGACGTCTCTGGCCCCGCCGCCTGGTATGGACTTAAAGGGGAACCCCCAACGCCGAAAAAAATCGGCGTGGGGTCCCCCCCAAGTCCACAACAGACCCTTGTCCGAGCACGCTACCCAGCCGGCCAGGAAAGGGGGGCGAGCGAGCGCCCCCCCTCCTGAGCCGTACCAGGCCGCGTGCCCTCAACATGGGGGGTGCCTTGGGGAAGGGGGGGGCCGCGCGGCCCCCCCACCCCAGAGCACCTTGTCCCCATGTTGATGAGGACAAGGGGTCTTCTCGCCGGACTCCTCCGCTATCTTCTTGTAGCTCTTTTGCTAGCGGAGGAGCCCGGCTTTCTTCCTCGCCGCCGGCCTCTTCTCCCGACTTCGGGGGTCTTGTCCCCCTCTTCGGTTCTTCTGCCGGGCCACCGCGCCTTCTTGTAGCTCTTTTACAGGCACCCCCCAAGGCACCCCCCATGTTGAGGGCACGCGGCCTGGTACGGCTCGGGGGGGGGGGGCGCTCGCTCGCCCCCCTTTCCTGACCGGCCGGGTAGCGTGCTCGGACAAGGGTCTGTTGTGGACTTGGGGGGGACCCCCACGCCGATTTTTTTCGGCATTGGTGTTCCCTTTAAGTCCATACCAGGCAGCGGGGCCAGCGACGTCTCCTTCGCGGGCCCCACCTACCTGGAGACGCGCTCGAAATGAGCGGACTTTCCTCCGCGTGTGTGGGCGAGTCCGTTCATTTCTAAAGTACGGCGGACTTAGTACGGCGGCCTTAGTACGCCGTATTAGTCCGCTGAAAAAGTGCCGTGTGTGGGCAAGTAGCCCGTTCGAAAATTCAGACGGACAGTTTGGCGGACGCCCGCCAGACTAAGTATGTCGGACAGACGGCTACGTGTGTACGCGGCTTAAGTTTGGCAGTGGTTGCAGGTTCAAGCACGAGTGTTCGGGCTGCGGCGGAGCTCATCCCGCCTCCAGATGCTTTAAGCAAGGGAAGGGCCGACCAGGGGATGTTAGCAACAAGAGGGAGGACTCCGGTGATGGTGGCAAGGATGCGGCCGTTTCTCAGTAGGTATCCGGACAGGAGTGCAGCAAAGCTTCTAGAGGCTGGATTCACGGATGGATTTAGGATTCCTTGCGTGTTGACGGTGATTCCCCCGTGGGCACCCAATTTGAAGTCGGCCCTACAACATCCGGAAGTGGTTTCGGAGAAACTGCGGAAAGGAGGTTGCATTGGGTAGGATGTGTGGCCCTTTCCCTGTGTCTCCTTGGGACGACTTGGTCTCTCCGTTGGGTGTGGTGCCCAAAAAGGAGCCCCACAAGTTCAGGCTTATTCACCACCTTTCCTTTCCAAAGGGTGGGTCGGTGAATGATGGGATCGATCAGGAGGTTTGCTCCGTGTCATACACGTCGTTTGACGCGGCGGTGAATTGGGTGCGCAGGTATGGAAAAGGGGCATTACTGGCCAAAGCGGACATGGAATCGGCCTTTCGTTTGTTGCCGGTGCATCCAGATAGTTTTCGTTTGTTGGGGTGTCATTGGGAGGATGGTTTCTATGTGGACCAGTGCTTACCGATGGGCTGTTCAATTTCATGTGCGGTGTTTGAACAATTTAGCTCGTTCGTTGAATGGGTGGTGAGGGATGTGTCGGGGGTAAATTCGATCATTCACTATCTTGACGATTTCCTGTGCATTGGGCCGCCAGCTTCCAAGGTTTGCGCGATATTGCTGGCGACGCTGCAGCATATTGCGGCCATATTTGGCATTCCTTTGGCACCGGACAAAACTGAGGGACCTCGCACGGTCATCGTGTTTCTGGGAATTGTCTTGGATTCCGAGGCCATGGAATGCCGGTTGCCTGAAGACAAGTTGGCGGACTTGCGGCGGGAGATAGCAGAGTTGTTGGGGGTTCGGAAGGTTCAGCTGAGGAGATAGCAATCGGTCCTGGGAAAACTCAATTTTGCCTGTCGGATTTTACCGATGGGGCGGGTTTTCAACCGCAGGTTGGCAGCCAGCACGGCGGGTATCAGGTCCCCTACGCATTTTGTGTGATTAGTGAAATCGCATAAGGCAGATTTGAAGGTATGGCAGACTTTTTTGGAATCGTTCAATGGGCGGGCGATGTGGATGTCAGGGCCGGTCAGCAACTTTGACCTGGAACTGTTCACCGATGCGGCTGGGGCTTTTGGATTTGGGGCGTTTTTTCAGGGTCAATGGAGCGCGGGTCCTTGGCCGCAATCATGGGTGGCGGCGGGGTACACGTCGAATCTGGTGCTGCTGGAGTTGTTTCCAGTGGTTCTGGCGGTGGAACTGTGGGGCGCCTCAGTCAGGGACCTGAAGGTGCGTTTCCATGGGGATAACATGGGGGTTGTGCAGGTCATTAATCGTAATACGGCCTCTTCCCCCCTGTCATCCGGTTGCTGCGTCACCTGGTGTTGCGGTGCCTGCAGTTGAATGTGTTCATTCGTGCGGTGCATCTTCCGGGCGTGGAGAACGTGGTGGCGGATGCGCTGTCCAGGTTCAAGTGGGAAAGGTTCCGGGAGTTGGTACCGGGGGCGGAAAGGTTTGGGACTCCCTGCCCTATGTGGTTGTGGGATTTGGCTTTTGATACGCCTGCGAAACAGGATGCTGTTTGAGGGGGAGGGGCAGTGTGGTACCCTGGAGGGACTCGTAGTTCTGTGGTCAGCTGGTTTGTATGGGTTTGGATGGATCTACTGGGGCTTGCATCCCACCTGGAGAGGAACAGGCGGATGGTTTGGGTGCAAGAAGGGCGGTGGGCCACCTCAGGGTGATCAGTGCTCAGTTTGGTTTGCCATGGTCTCTCATAACAAAAAAAAAAAAAAAATGGGGGGGGGGGGGGGAGGTTATCCTGGGATGGATATATGGATTAGGGGTTTGCGGTAGGTTGACAGGGGAAGGGGTTGGTTTGAATGTGTTGGTTTCATGTTATTATATTACTGTACGGGGATGATCATGGCTGTTTTTTCCTGTTTTTCTTCTGTTTCAGGTACGGCAAAAGGATTGGTCTGGATAATGGGCCATTCCTATGTGTGCTGGGGGGCACGGCGGGGTGATGCTAGGAGGGGAGGCAGACGTTTAGGTTTTGCTAAAAGTGAGGTCTGTATCAAGTGGTTTGGTTTTCCGGGAATGTTATGGGGCAGATTGATGGGGGAGGTTCATTGTTTTGCGCAGAGAGACCAGACGTACTAGTGATCCATGCGGGAGGTAATGACTTGGGCACTAGGACTATGATTGACCTTACGCGTGATATTCAGTTTGATGTGTGACGTCTCAGCATGGATTTTCCAAACATGATCATAGTTTGGTCGGACATGATGGCCCGCACCACGTGGCGGATGGCCAGGTCAGTTGAGGGGGTGAATAGAGCCAGGAGGAAGGTGAAATACGGCAGTTAGTAACTTCATGGTCCGGAATGGGGGGTTGGCCATCAGGCACTTAGAACTCGAGTTTGAGACTTGGAGATACCTGAGAAGGGATGGAGTTCACTTGAATGACGTGGGCATTGACCTGTGGACTCTTGGGATCCAGGATGGTATTGAACGAGCGCTTCGGGTGTGGAGGGGCATGCGGCAGTAAGTGGGTTTACTTCCTCATGCGGTGGCGGGTTTTTGGTCTGTGCAGGCGAAGGAGATATGGCAAAAATAGTTCAGGAACTATCGCTGGATGGGATCCTGATGGTGGTTTCCGGATAACTGAGGTTAGACGGAAAGTGTTATGGGGCACTGCGGACAGCGTTTGTCTTTGAGCCTGCTTGTTGGCTTGAGGCCCATTATTATGCTTGGAGAGGGACCGTGGTGTCAAGTTGGTCATGGTTTCAGATGTTTTGGTGATAATTGCCTGCACAGACCAATGCCATGCAGTGGTTGCTATTCAGAAGTTATATTGGGATATTGTTTGTTATTGTTTATAATTTTATATTCTTGAGAGTACATATTTTCATACAGAGTTGTTCCTATTGGAATTTATTTGTTTATTTTTTGTTTAAAATAATAAAGTAGGCTGCTACGGCCTTTTCTTACTCCAACCAGTGTGGTCTCAAGTTAATGGGGTATACGGTAAGGTTGGGGTTCTGGAAGCATCGTATCTGGTATACCACAGTCAAGTGTCTTCTGAACGGTCTAGCATTGTTTATTATTTGTTGTCAGATATTATTATTATTATTATAAAGGTTTTATATTGCGCCAACAGTTTGCTCAGCGCTTTACAACATGAGGGCAGACATTACAGTTGCATTACAATTTGGTACAAGAGGAATCAGAGGGCCCTGCTCGTTAGATATAATTCATATTTCTAGCCAAAGAGATACTCTAATTAGCTAGGAGTTCTCTGACCTACCATTTGTTTTTTTTAGAAAAAGATGATCTTTTGTCGAGTACATGGATACCAAGCACAACATGCTTTAAAATTGTGCACAAATGTGCAGCGGCAACAAACTACATACATGTTTAAAAACCTTTAAATCCTTACAGGTTACCACTTTAGATTTACAGAGGAGGTCTGACCTTTGCGGTGACCTTTGCGGTGATGCCTCACATGCATGGTGCAATTGCTGTTTACATATGACACCAGACCGACGCTTGCATTCGCCTTTTGCGTGTGAGCACCAGGGGGGCAGGGGTGCTTTTTAATTAATTAATTTGACCACACCAAGATCGGTGTGATAAAATGCTTTCCCAATTTCCCAATAGACATGTCCGATTAGTTTCATACGAATCAAAAATTTGTACGAATCAAAAATTTGTATGAATCCGAAATACGAATTTTTATGCATACGAATTCTGTACGAAATACAAAATTTTGTTTACGAATTTTTGGATCCAAATTCATAACGAAAATTCGTAATTGTTACGAAAAGTTAACAAACCTAAATGTTAAAAACCCAGGAAGTCAGCACAACATGGTGGGATGGTGGGAACCCCTCATAACGAACATTTGTTATTTTTATGCAAAGTTGACAAAAATAAAGGTTAAAAACCCAGGAAGTCAGCACAGCACAGGGATGGTGGGAACCCCTCATAATGATAAATTCATCATAACGAATTTTAACGAAAAGTTTATGAATCTAGCGAAAATTCGTATTTCACGCAAATCCAAATTGAATTTCGGACACGAATGACAATTTTTTGTAATGTGAAACGGAACTAAACTAAACAAATTTTTGTTTAACCAGCAAGAGTACGTTGAAATATCTTAGTACTCCTCAAAGGAAAAGGAGAGATAGGACTCCCAGATCCAATAAAATATCATGAAGCCTCACATTTAGCTAGAGTAGTGGAATGGTGTAGGCTTAAAAAAGAAAAACCCTGGATACAGACAGAACAAGCAGCGACAGATATCCCACTGGAAGGACTAGTGTGGATCCCAGATACAGAGATGCCAATAGGAGTGAGAAAACATCCAACAATAGGCAAGACAATACGAACGATTAAAAAAATATTTAGAAAAACATCTATCTCGAGAAATCCTAGTCCGCTCCTCCCAATCCTGGGTACTCCGACATTTCAACCGGGAATAACGGATCCAAAATTCAAAACAATACGAGACAGAGGTATTAGCAGAATCTGTAATTTTTCGGTAGAAAATCGGTTAATGACAAAAAAAGATATTGAAAAAGAAATAACATCAGAGTTAGATCCTTTCAGAATGAGGCAATTAGAAGCTTTTATTAGATCTAAATCAAAAGTATATGTAGAAATAAGGGCACTGACTAAGTTTGAAGAGATCTGTTTAAAAGGAGATGTACTGAGACATTTGAGGGGGGGATTATTATAATTTAAATTTTTTATTTTTTTTTGGGGAGGGAGGGGTAAGGGACAAAGATAGTTATATGGAATTAAGGTATAAATTGGAAACATTGTAAGATATAGCTGTTAAAGATGTTGTAGGTGTATACTGAATTGCAACGTGAAATTTATGGAAAAAAACGAGGGAAAAATAAAGAATTTATAAAAAAAAGAAACTAAACAATTTTTTTTACGGCGCCCATGTCTATTTCCCAATGGCGCTGTTTATATTCAGCAAAATTAAGTCATAAAATGCTCGTAGCTTCTAGTTTCTTGTTCCATAGAGATGATTAGAGCCATTCTGGTCTCCGATCAGCTCTATGGTCAGCTGGCACTGCATTCTCGGATTGCCTGTTGGGACAGGAGAGCCCAAGAAAACCATGGAAGGCGGTGGGAGGGGTCATTCCCTCCCACTGCTTGTAAAAGCAGTCTAGAGGCTAATTAGCCGCTAGTATTGGTTTAACATGAAAGCCCACCGCTGGCTGAAAAGAATGATACCAAGATGATACCTAAACCTGCAGGCATCATTCTGGTATAACCACTCAAAGTCCAGCAACATACCAGTATGTTGCTGGTCCTTGTTGGGCATATATTCTAATGTTCTTTTTTTCATGCACCCTTCGGGCTGAACAAAAAGGAGATTGATCAGTAGGTATGCCAACCATTAGAATATCACCCCTCATCCACCCACTACTAATGATGGGCATACATGCACCATTTTTTTTTTAACTGTGGTGGTGAAATCACCTCCTACAGCGCTGGAGTCACTGATTTACATATCGTAAGAGCAAATGCTGTTGCGATCATGATAAATAAATCAGTGCTGCAGCTGAATGGCGCACCTGAAAAGCAAACAATAGTAATGATAAAACATTAACTCAATAAAACAACTTGATTTTTTAACGCAATCTTTGCCTAAAAAATATATGCCGAAGCATGGGGGCAATCCGCCCCTAATGTTAGGAGCAAATCGCTCCTCCACCCCTGCCCCCATGCTTCAGCATATATGCTCTTTTTTTTTAAACTGTGATGGTGAAATACAGCACTGTTGCTGTCAAGATAAATAAATCCGCGCTGCAACTGATTACAGTATAACAGTAAGACATACCATACCTGCAAAGAAAATACAATAAAACATAGTAAAAATAAAACATTACCATTCTAAAATACAGTAACAATAGAGAACAATAGATATAGAACAATAGAGCGGACAATAGAGAGAGAACATAAGAGAGAACAATAGAGAGAGAAGAAAAAGAAAACCGCAACTATTTTTGGCTTTTTTATTTTTTTGTGTTTTAAATTTTTTTTGCACTTTTATATAAACTGTAGACTGTAAACGTTCCAGATTAGGGTCTCTCAAAATGTGATGGCCATCTCATCTTTCGCGATTCTCTGTAAGTGTGCCCTAGGACTGTGCAATGCTGTACCCTACGCTAATACTCCACTATTGTGTGGTAGCGTTTGAAACAGTCACCTATGCAGAGACCAGGTTGGTCACACCTAAATCCACGTTTTCTGCAGACACAACCTCTTCTTTGGGGATTTCTTTGGGTAGGGGTACCAGGGAGGACATACGGAAATGCCTCTCATGCAGCCAGCTCACTGCATTTGCATTGGGAAGGTGGGTCACAGCACCGTCTGGAAACAGAAGGGCTGTGATTATTTCTTCCTGGAATTTAAAGTGGAAGTAAACTCCCCTATCGTTTTCAGCCAAGGAAGCTGCCATCTTTACCTCTGTTTAATCTTCAACTGCTATGGTGCTGCACATGTGATTCGTTATGACACCAGCCATTGGATGGTTTGATAGTTTGGCTGAGAGCACAGCCAATGTGCAGTTAGCATTCCCAGCATGCCTTTTTTTTTTTAACTGTTTAAATCAATGGGTTTACTCAGGGCTGGTGCAAAGATTTTTGACACCCTAGGTGAAACCTCTTTTTGCTGTGCCCCCTGGCTCCACCCCTGACCCCACCCCCTTTGCCCTGCCCATGTATACCTCACATTTTTAATGAAGCGCCCATCAAATGCAGCCCACCAGCGCCTATTAATGCAGCCTACCAGCGCCCATCAATGTAGCCTACCAGCACCCATCAATGAATGTTTGCTTGCTTCCATTCATTCAGGAGTCAGAACACAGACACAGTCCTCTGCCGCTGCTGCATCTCTGACACTATGTGCGAATGGAGTGGCGGCTACCTGCTGATGCCAAGACTCAGTTGCATGCTGCAGAGAGTAGGAACACCAGTGGCCAGCGCCCTAGGCAGCAGTGCGCCCTAGGCGGCTGCCTAGTTTGCCTAGTGGTAGCACCGGCCCTGGGTTTACTTCCACTTTAAAGAAGGATCCAGTTTGTCTTAAAGCTTTGTATAGAACATAAGCATTCAGCAGAACCAAAACCAGCGTCTGGCCTTACGGGCAATTAGGTACCACGCCAACACCATGTGATTAGATCCCACTGTGCCACATGCGCCAATTCCACAATCAAAAAGGTAACTAAAAAGTGGCATTGTCCACGGAATTGTCCACGTACAAGTGATACCCCTTTCCGAATAAAGGTGACACCAAGTCCCGCACAATCATACCAGTGCTCCCTATGTAGTCTGGGCAGTTCTCAGGCTTCAAGTGACTATCTCTTCCCTCATAAACCATAAAACGATATTTATAGCCTGTGGCCCTGTCACAGAGCTTATACATCTTGACTAAGTATCTGGTACGTTTTCTGGGAAGATACTGTTTGATAGACAAGCAGCCAGAAAACGTAATTAGAGACTCATCAACGCAGACAACTTGATGGGGAGTAAACAAGGCTGCAAACTTCTGGTTGAGGTGTTTTACGAAGGGCCGAATCTTGTGGAGCCGATCGTATCCAGGGTCAGCCCGAGGACAACAGAGTTCACTGTCATTGAAATGCATGAACCGCAAGATCTGCTTGTATCGTGTCCTGGTCATGGAGACAGAGAACGGGCATATGGTGAAATGGGTCAGTGGACCAATATGACCGCAACTGTTTTTTTAACTATGCCCATGAGGTGGGATAGACTCAGGAAGGTCTTAAATTCGGAGACCGCTATAGGTCTACAATCTCTGGCAAGGGCCAACTGGGGATTAGCGGCAATGAATTCACCAGCATACAAAATGCTTTGGCCCACAACAGATCTATAGAGCTCTTACATGAAAAATAGCAAATAAAAATCAAGTGACGTAAAATCAACTGTTTCCACCTGAATTCTGGGTTGGCCAGTGAATGGGGGAGGTATGGGTGCTGCAGAAGTGGTGGGCTCAACGGGCCTGTGTTTGTCTGATTGGTGGCTGCGGGACTCTACTTGTGCTAGCCACCTCACCAGCTTGAACTGCACTTATGGAACTCGCCACGTCACCAAGTGTTACTGCAGTGCTGGATGTACAACCAGGATGTACTAGTTCGCTGGTGCTTGCCAGTTCACCAGGATGAACGGCACTAGTACTGGCTCTCTGCACCATACGAGAGCCCTAAGATTCTTGCACCTCAATGACAGCAGAAGAACTGGGTCGGGTACAACTGACCTTGGCAGGGACAACAACTCCGTCGGTCAGAGCTATCTGTCAGGGTGCCGCTGCTGCCTACTGGATTGTATTCTGAGCCTGAATCAGACAGATGGATGACTTCTTTTTCACTCTCATCTGTCAGGCTCAAACGTGTAGGCCTCTTCACTAGTCTACCTTCGATTGGACATTTTGGCCTCTAAATTTACTGGTACGCTGGTGCGACTCTCAGGAAAAAAGAGCACCTGACTGTCGGCAACTGCTTCAATTGCTACCAAAAAAACAGTTTGCGTTCGCAGGGATCAGGCCTGACTCTGTGAATGCTGCAGTTATGTGTGTTGTGTTTTTGTAAGTGACAGTGATCGATTGATACTGCACTTGGGTGGGCTGGGAGGAGGGGCTAAATGCAGCTGCTAGCAGGTATCTGGGCTGATCCCGCTAACACTGCGTTTTTGGGAACCCTAAGCTATTGGGGACGCTAATATAGTTCTGATCAGATCAAAGATATCGATCCGTTCAGACACTATACTACTAAGGGAAGTGTTTGGTGTGCGCGTGGGTGTTATCACTACTGGCACTAATCTGACACTGCCTGGAGCGATGCAGACCCTGACTGTCATCACGGCGCGTGCCCTGACACTTTAAAAAAAACTAACCAGTGTCATCCGTGACACTAATACAGGGGATGATCAAGAGGTTAAACCTTTATTAGGTGGGTTTAGGGGTGTCACTAGACCTATCTGGGGCTACTACTAAGTAACCTAACACTGATTATTGTCACAGATGACACCAGTGCAGTGATCAAAGAAAAATATGAACACTGCACTGGGTGACACTGAAGGGAGTGAAGGGGTTAACTGGGGGGGGGGGATCGGGGGGTGACAAGTATGCCTATGTGTACAGTGTCAGTGTTGTGTTGGTGCAACTTACTATGAGATGTCTTCTCTCCTCTCTCTGGAATGAAAATAGTTCTACGAGGGGAGATGACATCACTTCCCCTGCCTGTGTTTACACTTATACAGGCAGGGGAAGGATTTAATTCGCCAGAACCGATCACCAGGTCCAGGCCTCAGTTCTGAAGTGAATCCGATCGTCGCGGCCACCGTAAGGTAATGTTGCTTCGCCCAGCCGAGCCAAGCTGCCGTAGTACAACTGTGACGGCTGGTCCGGAACCGGTTAAAGGAGAAGTATGGCCAAAGCTTTTTTGGCCATATTTCTCCTATGGATCACAGGAGTGCAGTTCTTTCTGTGTGCCTGTGACCCAATTTCAGCTGACAGCAGGCTAAAGCCCACTAATGGCTGACATTACTCAGCCGGTCCAGGCTTGGGAAAGATTCTGACCATATGGTTGGCATCCGACCAAAAGCCTAGATTGGCACCTGGTGCAGCCTCTTAGCGATCCACCGAGAGTCTGAGCCAGCCCCTCCCACCCCCTTCACAGGCCAGTGCTTCAGTGAGCACTGGAGGGGGGAGCAGAGAGTGACAGTCAGAGCAAAGGGGGAGAACTGAGTGATCAGCGTTGTTAGATCCCTCAGTTCTCACTGCAGAGCCACAGGGGACATTCATCTAGGTGACTATAAATGTTTATTTTTTTTTATATCCCAAACTCTTTTAAACTAGAAAATTCAGATTCTTAAATGCATTATGTTGAATGTATGCGCTCAATGTAAAACTATAATGGCATGAAACCAATTTTATTTTACAATACAATTTTACATTCGTTTTTATTGTCTATATGCAATCTTTGTTCTATGAATAAACATACATGACATATACAGGAGAATTCATAAGGAGTGTCTAAGAGACTCTTTGAATTCCAATGTGCCTGACAAATGTTGATGTAGGTGACAGATTCATGTACCTAATGATAACAAACAATGTAGCGCTATAATGTCAAAAAATGTAAAAAACCTAGACATAAATCACCAAATGATCTGGTAGTGAAATCAAACTTAAAAGGTCAGCACACATATCACATGTTGTGCAGTCCAGTAAGGAATACAGAAAATGTGCTACAGTGAACTAACAATATGAGCATAAAAAAGTCCAGCTATGACAAAATAATGTGAAACGTGAGTCCAGATATTCCGTTGGTATGAACTATGTATAGCCTTCTGTTCTCAGCCAGAAAATATTATAGAAAACGGTGGATACCCTTACCGAAAATGGTGGACACAAACTACTATATAGTAAATGTGTCATGCAGGCTTATGTGCGTCACACACCATTCGTATACATCAGGTCATGGATCACCATCCAAATAGTCACTGCCCACTTCAGGATCGGTACACCTCAGATCTCCAGGGTTTTCAATTCTCTATCGAAGGTTCCGGTCAGCTAGGAGCTCAGAGCGGGTTCACCATAAACAAAAGGTAAGGACACAATGCCTCTCATAGTGAAATTGCACCATTAAAGGTTTTATTCGAAGCGGAACAGGCTATACATAGTTCATACCAACGGAATATCTGGACTCGCTGCCTATAATTGACAACAGCAGAAGTCAATGGCTCCCACTGCTGTGTGAGCCAACGAGGAGAAAGAGACCCAGGAGAGTCTCGTCTCTCATGCACATCGCTGGATTGAGATGGAGCTCAGCTAAGGATAATGCATTAAGGTGAAAAACCTTTTGCCTTTAGAACCACTTTAAAGTAGGTCTTACTTGTGTCCAGTTTTATTCTGCACAAACTGGATGCAATTATGTAAAAGATTTGGACTTCGCAAAAACAACATCCAAAATGTGCTGTGAAACAGGAATGGAGCATTGTCGCCCTATAACAGGGACCTTCAATGCAGTCATATTTTAACTTTACTTGGCTATCCCCCCTTCAAGCCATCGTGAATACTGATGCCAGACTCAACCACCTTATCAATCGTTTAGTGTCTGCTACTCCTCTCCGTCAATCCCTCCACTGGCTTCCGCTCACCCAATGAATTAAATTCAAAATATTAACAATAACTTACAAAGCCATCCACAATTTAGCCTAGTCTCAAAATACCAACCTAATCATTCTCTTCGTTCCTCCCAAGACCTCCTGCTCTCTAGATTCCTCGTCACCTCATCCCACACCCGCCTCTAGGACTTCTTCAGAGCCTCTTCAATTCTATGGAACTCCTTACCGCAATCTGTCCAATTATCTCCTACTCTTTTAGCTTTTAGCTGATCCCTGAAAACCATCCTCTTCAGAGAAGCCTATCTTTCCCACACCTAACAACTGTATTTTCATTTTCTCCATCAGTTCACCCCTCACAGTTATCACCTTTTGTTTCACCTGTCCTTCCCTTCTAGATTGTAAGCTCTAATGCAGCCTTTCTCAACCTTTCCAACACAGAGGAAACCTTGAAATGGTTCTCTGGCCCCGGGGAACCCCTTCTACAAATTGGAAATGTACAACTCATGATACATTAGTTTGATGGTCATTGGAAGAATGGTCCTTACACTTGTGGTCATTGGGAAAAATTACCTCCTTACAGATAGCTAAAAAGATCAATGGTGTGAGTATGAACTTATCTGAGAGGCAGAAATTGCCCAATGCTGAAGGAACCCCTAGCAACCTCTGGAGCAACCCTAAGGTTCCACGGAACCCTGGTTGAGAATCATTGCCCTAATGAGTAGGGCCCTCTGATTCCTCCTGTATTGAATTGTATTGTAACTGTACTGTCTGCCCTCATGTTAAGTGCTGGGCAAACTGTTCACGCTATATAAATCCTGTATAATAATAAACATTATTTTTTTAATTTGGTGCATTAATAGTTTGTAAAAGTGGCGCTTTTCAGGAACTACCAGAATCTGCCCCAAGCATCGGTAAAGAAGCTGTAGTGATTTTTTTTTATCTGACGCAGGCCAATTTAAAGGGCCCCATGCACCAAAAAAGTGTCAGTGCTTTTTTGAATTTCCAGGATAATTCCCAGAGCACTCTTAGTTTGATAGCAAAGCAGACCATGCCTGGTTTGGCTTGTCTCACTGAAACTCGAGTCAACCAACAAGAGAAGAGCCACTGCTATAAATCATTTATGTGTGTACGTGAAAGTGTGTGTGTCTGTGTATATTTTTGTTTGAGCTATTGAGTTCTGTAAACAGCCCCACCTACTGCCTGAATAGGAAATTTCAAAATATCATTATGCAATATTTCATGGACAAGAAAATGTAAACAATTTTTTGTTCTAACCCTAATAAAGAAAGGCCTTATACACAAAACATATACATTCCCTTTAAACATAGATCAGGAATTTTCTATTACAAAATGTATAAACTATGCAGGCTACATTCAATACCCGTTTTCTGTCAAACAGCTTGTTAAACTGAAATGTTCCCATTCCGAGTAAGCCTATTGATGTTAATAACCATAACTTCTTACCCATAAGGCTGTGACAGACACATAACAGTTATACATAGCAATTATGCTGTAATGTGTCCCTATGGAATTACCGAAGCTGCAAACCTTTACGTTCCCATGGAGCCATACATCTCCAAAGCACTCTACCTATTATTTATAGGACTAGACGTGAAATAGCACTGAGCCATTTGTTTCATCGGGTTCTCAGTTTTTCCAACTGTTATTCTTTTTATATAGGAAGTAATTGGATAAATCAGTTCTTGAATTCAGTTTTTGTTACGGTTATGGAACGTTCTGCATGTGAAATGTTCACCACCCTCGGTGTTGTTTATCTTTAGGGGTTATTAACTGTACGTAAATGCTTCTTAAGGATTATCCTCAACAGCTGCTGCCAACTGTGCATGCGATAATGTTATCCGCCTCCTAATGCAAAGTGAAGTTTAAAGAGGAAAAGCTGTCACCTGCTTTAGTATGAGTTTTGGAACCCTGCCCAATGGTTTTGATAACCCCAACATAGCTCAAGTTGTGTGCATTTTAACAATTTTTGACCATGATTTATTTTTTATTTTTTATAAGATGTACAAAATACAATATAGAACCATAGAATATGTTACCATAAAACCTAATACACACAGTCAGAAAATCGGACAAAAAATACAGCTTTTGAAGTGATCATACGATAATCTAATCATTAGTACACAGCTTTCGAGAGCCGATCACTACAGTTCATCCAAAATTATCTGAAGGGACAAACACAATTTTTTCTCTTACAATACCAGATCGCATGAATTTCATTTAATGACTTGCCTTATGAGGCTTTTTCTGGCACTTTTTGTTTACAAGTTTAACCATTTCAGCCCCCAAGGTTTACCCCCCTTCGTGAGCAGGGCATTTTTTTGCTATACGGCTTTGCGTTGCTTTAACTGACTATTGTGTGGTCCTGCGAGGCTGTACCAAAATAAAATTGATGTTGCCTTTTTTCCCTACTAATAGAGCTTTCTTTTGGTGGTATTTGATCACCTCTGCGGTTTTTATTTTTTGCGCTATAAACAAAAAATGTCAACAATTTAGAAAAAAAAAAAACAATACTTTATTTTCTGCTATAAAACACATCCAATAAAAAGAAAATGTAAAACATCAAATTTCTTCATCAGTTTAGGCTAATATGTACTCTGCTACGTTTTAGGTAAAAAAATGAATAAAATATGTGTATATTGATTGGTTTGCGCAAAAGTTATCACATCTACAAACAATGGGAGATTTTTATGGAATTTTTAAATTTATTTTTCATTTTTTTTACTAGTAATGGCGGCGATCAGCGACTTGTAGCAGGACTGCGACATTGCGGTGGACAAATTAGACACTAAGTGACACTTTTTGGGGACCAGTGGCACTAGTACAGTGATCAGTGCTAAAAAATATGCACTGTCACTGTATTAATGACACTGGCAGGGAAGGGGTTAACATCAGGGGCGATCAAAGGGTTAGATGTGTCCCTAGGGAGTGCTTTCTAACTCTGTGGTGGATGCTTTAACTGTGGGAAGACAGTATTTCTGTCTTTCCTCGTCACAGAACAGCGATCTGCCTTGTTTACATAGGCAGACCTTCGTTCTGCCTGTCGAGAATGATCAGCGGGTCCCGGCAGACATTGGGGTCTCTGGACCCGCTGATTGGCTCCTTCTGTGTCCAATCATAGCGGGAGCTGGTCACCACAAATCAGCGCGCACCGCAAACCCGGAAGAGACAAACAATTACAGGTATGTGATTTTGCCTTTAGGAGCCGCTGCCCCGCACTACATATATGTGGGGTGGTGGGCAAGTTAAATCAGTTTTTTTTTTGCTCAAAAATGACTTGTAACCCCCAAACATTACACTTGGCGATCATTGCATTTTTTTATGTCACATGTTATTTGTGCAGTGGTTTTTCAAGCGCAAATGAGCAAAGGAATGTACGATGTCTAAAGCTGCTGACATTGAATTCTTGAAGTCTCGCAAAAAAGAGCCATATCGTTCACATATAGTGCCGTTTTTCCGGTCAAGCTACCCACTGTTATCCCCTGTACCTCCTCAGGGGCTCGCAAGGCCGCAGCCAAGGGTTCAATCATAATAAAGAAAAGACCCAGGGATAAAGGGCATCCTTGGTGAGTGCCCCTATGCACTGGAAAAAATTCCGATAACATATTGTTTAGCTTTATGACTGCTGTGGGTCTATGATATAGAATGTCGATCCACTTCCTGAACCGAGGACCGAACCCGAACACCTCCAGTACCACCCTCATGTAATTCCAGTCCACGGAATCAAAAGCCTTTTCTAGATCCAGAAAGACCAGTATCCCACCGCTGGAAGTAGCCGGACCCAACTGAGTGTGGGTGAAAACCCTGCGCAAATTAATATCCGTGGCCTTTTTGGGCATAAAACCTCAGGGGAAATAACATGTTGTCAACATAAAAGTCATAACATAAGTCTAGTAGCTAACAATTTGGTCAATATTTTGAAGTCCTTGTTTAACCGATTCGTGCCTGCCCAATAGCCAAAAGACGGCTACAGAGCGGACGCTAACTGCCGGGAGGCCGTCCCTGGACATCCTCCTGTTTACTACCCTAATGCGCGCCGCTGCGGGCGAGCATCGGGGAAGTTCTGTGTTGGCCGTGTCCCTTGGACACAGCCAATCACAGATCGTGCTAAATGGCCAATCACAGTGGCCATTTAGCACTCGATCGGGCTATCCAATGAGAGGTGATTCATATGTAAACATATGAGATCATCTCTCATCGCTGGCTCCCCTCCTCACACAGAGACAGAGTGTGAGGAGGGAGAGATGAACCGCTGCAGCTGCAGCGTCTGTGGCCGCGTACACACGCGCGGACTGTTCGCCCAACCTTGTTCGGCAAACAGTTTCGGCAAACAGTCCGCTCAAAATTTGCATGAGCGGACTTGCCCACACACGAGCGGACTGTTTCAGCGAACTGTTTGCCAAACAGTTGGCTCAACTTTTGAAATGAACGGACTCGCCCACGTAAGTAGGAGGCAAATCCGCCCATTTCGAGCGCGTGTACAGGTAGGCGGGGCCCGCGAAGGAGACGTCGCGGGCTCCGCCGCCTGGAATGGGCTTAAAGGGGAACCCCAACGCCGAAAAAAATCGGCGTGGGGGTTCCCCCAAAGTCCACACCAGACCCTTGTCCGAGCACGCTACCCGGCCGGCCAGGAAAGGGGGGCGAGCGAGCGCGCCCCCCCCTCCTGAGCCGTACCAGGCCGCGTGCCCTCAACATGGGGGGGGTGCCTTGGGGAAGGGGGGGCCGCGCGGCCCCCCCACCCCAAAGCACCTTGTCCCCATGTTGATGAGGACAAGGGCCTCTTCCCGACAACCCTGGCCGTTGGTTGTCGGGGTCTGCGGGCGGGGGGCTTATCGGAATCCGGGAGCCCCCTTTAAGAAGGGGGCCCCCGGATACCGGCCCCCCACCCTATGTGAATGAGTATGGGGTACAATGTACCCCTACCCATTCACCTGTGAAATAAAGTACAAAAAAAAAACACAACACAGGGGAAAAAATATTTTATTGCACAGCTCCGGGGGTCTTCCGTCTTCGGGGGTCTTCTCGCCGGACTCCTCCGCTATCTGTGTGTAGCTCTTTTACTAGCGGAGGAGTCCGGCTTTCTTCCTCCCCGCCGCCGGCCTCTTCTCCCGACTTCGGGGGTCTTGTCCCCCTCTTCGGTTCTTCTGCCGGGCCACCGCGCCTTCTTGTAGCTCTTTTGCAGGCGGTGGCCTGGTCTTCTGTCGCCGCTGCCTTCCGTTCTTCTGTCGCCGCCTTCGGTTCTTCTGCCGGGCCACCGCGCCTTCTTGTAGCTCTTTTACAGGCGGTGGCCCGGTCTTCTGTCGCCGCTGTCGCCGCCGACTTCCGTTCGTGTTCTTCTTCTTGTTCTTCTTGTTCTTCTACAGCCGGAGGGAGCCGGAGGGAGCGACGTGTCAACATCTCCTGTAGAAGAACAAGAAGAACAAGAAGAAGAACACGAACGGAAGTCGGCGGCGACAGCGGCGACAGAAGACCGGGCCACCGCCTGTAAAAGAGCTACAAGAAGGCGCGGTGGCCCGGCAGAAGAACCGAAGGCGGCGACAGAAGAACGGAAGGCAGCGGCGACAGAAGACCGGGCCACCGCCTGCAAAAGAGTTACAAGAAGGCGCGGTGGCCCGGCAGAAGAACCGAAGAGGGGGACAAGACCCCCGAAGTCGGGAGAAGAGGCCGGCGGCGGGGAGGAAGAAAGCCGGACTCCTCCGCTAGTAAAAGAGCTACACACAGATAGCGGAGGAGTCCGGCGAGAAGACCCCCGAAGACGGAAGACCCCCGGAGCTGTGCAATAAAATATTTTTTCCCCTGTGTTGTGTTTTTTTTTTGTACTTTATTTCACAGGTGAATGGGTAGGGGTACATTGTACCCCATACTCATTCACATAGGGTGGGGGGCCGGTATCCGGGGGCCCCCTTCTTAAAGGGGGCTCCCGGATTCCGATAAGCCCCCCGCCCGCAGACCCCGACAACCAACGGCCAGGGTTGTCGGGAAGAGGCCCTTGTCCTCATCAACATGGGGACAAGGTGCTTTGGGGTGGGGGGGGCCGCGCGGCCCCCCCTTCCCCAAGGCACCCCCCCATGTTGAGGGCACGCGGCCTGGTACGGCTCAGGAGGGGGGGCGCGCTCGCTCGCCCCCCTTTCCTGGCCGGCCGGGTAGCGTGCTCGGACAAGGGTCTGGTGTGGACTTTGGGGGAACCCCCACGCCGATTTTTTTCGGCGTTGGGGTTCCCCTTTAAGCCCATTCCAGGCGGCGGAGCCCGCGACGTCTCCTTCGCGGGCCCCGCCTACCTGTACACGCGCTCGAAATGGGCGGACTTTCCGAGCGGGAACAGTCCGCTCATTTCGAAAGTACAGCGGACAGGCCCACACACGGGCGGACTGTTCGCTCAAACACAGTTTCAGCGGACAGTTTTTCGGAATTTCCGAAAGACTTTGTCCGTCCAACTGTCCGCTGAAACTGTCCGCTGAAAGCCCACACACGAGCGGACTGTCCGCCCAAACACTGTTCAGCGGACAAGGTTGGGCGAACAGTCCGCCCGTGTGTACGCGGCCTGTGAGTGTGAGTACACACACAGTAAAACACACACACACACACACACACACATACACAGTAAAACACACACAGCAAAACACACACACATGCCCACCTATCAGTGCCACCTGTCCGTGCCATGTGTCCCCAGTGCCACCTATCAATGCACCTGTCCCCAGTGCCATCTAACAGTGTCATCTCTCCCCAGTACCACCTGTCTCCAGTGCCACCTATCCGTGCCACCTGTCCCCAGTGCCACCCATCCCTAGTGCCACGTGTCCCCAGTGCCACCCATCCCTAGTGCCATGTGTCCCCAGTGCCACCTGTCAGTGTCACGTGTCATCAGTGCCACGTATTGGTGCCATCTGTCAGTGTCACGTGTCATCAGTGCCACATATTGGTGCCATCTGTCATCAGTGTCAGGTGTCATCAGTGCCACGTATTAGTGCCATCTGTCAGTGCCACGTATTAGTGCATCTGTCATCAGTGCCACGTATTAGTGCCATCTGTCATCAGTGCCACATCAGTGTCACGTGTCATCAGTGCCACATATTCGTTCCATCTGTCATCGGTGTCAAGTGTCATCAGTGCCATCTGTCATCAGTGTCACATCAGTGTCACGTGCCATCTGTGCCACGTATCAGTGCCATCTACCATCAGTGCCACGTCAGTGTCACATGTCATTGTCCTGGTGCTCCAGGGCCTTAAAAAGTGTAATAGGTAGTCAACAAGTTAGATGTGTAATTTATGCTCCTAGAACACGTGATGGTGCTCCCTGCATGTTGGGCCTCTCTAAGTGTCCAGGCTGTGAAAAAGTCCCACAAATGTGGTATTGTAATAGTCAGGAGGAGTAGCAGAATGTATTTTGGGGCATTACTTGTGGTATACACATGCCACGTGAGAGAAATAACCTATTACAATAACAATCTTGTGGGAAAAAAATAAAAAACAAAAAAATCTTCATTTTGCAAAGAATTGTGGGAAAAAATTACAACACCAAAAAGCTCACTATGCCTCTTACTAAATACCTTGCAATGTCTACTTTCCAAAAAGGAGTCATTTGGGGGGTATTTGTACATTCCTGGCTTGTTCGGGTCGCAAGAAATGAGATAGGCCACCAGTACATCAGGTGTGATCCATTTTGTTATGATTCGCACCACAACTTGTAGACTCTCTAACTTTCACAAAGACTAAATAATATCCACTAATTTGGGTTATTTTTACCAAAGATATGTAGCAGTATAAATTGTGCACAAAATTTATGAAGACAAATTAATAATTTGCATATCTTTATCACAGAAACAAAGAAAAATTTGTTTTTTTTCAAAATTTTCGGTCTTTTTTCATTTATAGCGCAAAAAATTTAAAACTCAGAGGTGATCAAATACCACCAAAAGAAAGCTCTATTTGTGGGGAAAAAAAAAGGACAAAAAATTCATTTGGGTACAATGTTGCATGACTGAGTAATTGTCATTCAAAGGGTGAGAGCCCCGAAAGCTGAAAAATGGTCTGGGCAGGAAGGGTGTTTAAGTGCCCAGTAGGCAAGTGGTTAATAAAGAGATGGGCCTATAAGACGAACACTGCAGTGGGTCTTTGTCTGGCTTAGCCAATAGAACAATATGAGCCCCCTTCTGAAAACAGTCTGAGTATCGGCAAGTGTTTTTTAATCAGTACATTATTCGTCTAGAAAAAAAAAATCGGAAGAGCAAGACCACACATGCTCAGAAACGAAAGAATACATTACAATATAACACATTATATCGCTTCCGAAGTTATATTCTGTCGTACAATATTTTTGTACGTTTAGTAACCTCTTCATTTTTGATATGAGACTAGCATGCAAAAAAAACAGACGATCATTCGTCTAATATTCTCATCATGTATGTATGTCTTAAGGCTATGTTGGTCCAAATGTGACTGTGTTGTCTATAGGGATGAGCCGAACACCCCCCGGTTCGGTTCGCACCAGAACTTTCGAACGGACCTCAAATTCGAACGAACTTTAGAACCCCATTGACGTCTATGGGACTCGAACGTTCGAAATTAAAAGTGCTAATTTTAACAGCTAATATGCAAGATACTGTCCTAAAAATGTTTTTAAAAATGGCCGTTTTGGCGGGAGGACTGATTTTAATGATGATTAAAGTGAAAAAAAAGTGAAATATTCCTTTAAATATGGTGCCTGGGGGGTGTCTGTAGTATGCCTGTGAAGTGCCACGTGTTTCCCGTGTTTAGAACAGTCCCTGCACAAAATGACATTAAACAGAAATAACATAATTGAAAACTGCTTGCGGTTTTAATGTTATATCTGGTTCCTGCAATATGGTTGAAAACCATTGAGAAAAATGGCTTGGGTAGCCCTCCCTGCCCATTACCAGCCCCTTTGGGTCTTGTACGCATATCAAGGGGAACCCTGTACCCATATTAAAAAAAGGAAATGTGTGTGGCCCCCAGGCCCTATATACTCAGAACAGCAGTATACAGGCGGTGCAAACAAGACAGGGACTGTGTAGGTTTGTTGTGTTAAGTTGAATCTATTTGTAATTTTCAACTGGTACATTTTTAAAGTGTAGCTCCAGTCAAAAAAACTATTTTTAAGCTTTTTGGAAAACATAGGGAAGGGTTATCACCCCTGTATAATTTGTTTTGTCGTACGTCTTTTTTCATCTCACTTGCTGTTGTCTCCTTCTGTTTGCAAGTAGGAGATGTTTGTAAGTTGGATGTTTGAAAGTAGGGGCCTGCCCTATATGCTCTGCAGAAATGGCGGAACAAGGTGTTGGTTTTGCCACAACATTGTAAGCCCTCAAAGTGACTCTTGGTGGGCGCTGGAGCGCCCTGCTGTGAACGATTATATCAAGAATTGTAATTACATGCCATTGTTGAACAGTGGTAGAAAAATTGACCTTTGGTGGTTGTGGTGCTGGTGCCACAACACTATAAGTCCTCACAGTTACTCTGGGTGGGCACAGGAACGGGCCCTCCTGTGAAATATTATATCAAGAATTGTAATTACATGTCCCTGTTAAACAGGGGCAGAAAAATTGGGCCTTAGGCACTGGTGCTGGTGCCACGACACTGCAACCTCTCCCATATACTCTAGTTTTATTGCAGGAATTAGCCCTGCTGCAAAGCATTGCATCAAAAATTGTAATTAAACGCCCCTGTTAAACAGGGGCAGAAAAATTGGGCCTTAGGCACTGGTGCCGCGACACTGCAACCTCTCCCATATACTCTAGTTTTATTGCAGGAATTAGCCCTGCTGCAAAGCATTGCATCAAAAATTGTACTTAAACGCCCCTGTTAAACAGGGGCAGAAAAATTGGGCTGATGGCATCACCCAGAACCAGAAATGTTCTTCCAACATATCAGCGGAGGAGGAAGAGGATAGACAATCAACATAACAGGACAGTCACTCAGCATCAGCATAGGCAGTCTTGAAGGGATGTGATATTTCAAAAAAAATGATTCTGTTACATCAGCTTCAGGTGCTTGGTAGCAGTGGGTGATCCAAGACTGATTCATCTTGATGAAGGTCAGTCGATCAACTGATTCGGTGGACAGGCGCACTCTGTGATCGGTAACAAAGCCACCAGCAGCACTGAAGGTGCGTTCCGAAAGAACGCTGGATGCAGGACAGGCCAGTAGCTCAATTGCATACTGTGCAAGCTCTGGCCAGTGATCCATCCTCAAGACCCAGTAAGCCAGAGGATTTTCGGTGGGAAAGGTGTCCAAGTCTGACCTTGCCCCTAGGTATTCCTGCACCATGTAAATCAGACGCTGGCGATGGTTACTGGAACCGATCATACCTTGGGGCTGCGGACTAAAAAATTGTCTGAAAGCATCAGTCAGACAGCCACCTTCTCCACCGCTCCTTCTGACCGATGCCTCAGCAACACGTTGTCCAGGACCAGGAGTTTGTAACCTCCCAGTCTCTGGGAACGCGTTGCACAGAGCTTTCTGCAAGGCCTCCCGGAGATGTCTCCTCCTCTGCTCCCTCTGCGATGGCAAGATAAGGTCGGCAACCTTACCCTTGTACCGTGGATCAAGGAGAGTGGCCAGCCAGTAATAGTCCCTCTCCTTGATCCGAAGAATACGAGGATCCTTCCGCAGGCTTTGCAGGATCAGGGAGGCCATGCAGCGTAGGTTAGCTGAGGCATTCGGTCCAGAGTCCTCTGGGTCACTAAGGGCAACATGATCCGCAGCTACCTCCTCCCAGCCACGTACAAGTCCACGTGTTTCTTGGGACTGTAAATCATCCCTACAAGACTGCTGCTGCTCATGCTGAGTGCCAGCCTCCACCTCCATGCTGACACAATCATCCTCCTCCTCCTCTTCCTGTGTGATGGGTGGCACAGCAGGAACACTGTCTGGATAAAGGGGGCCTTGAGAGGCAAGGAAGTCCTCCTCTTCCTGCCTCTGTTCTGCCTCAAGTGCCCTGTCCATTATTCCACGCAGCGTATGCTCCAAGAGGTGGACAAGAGGTACAGTGTCACTGATGCATGCACTGTCACTGCTCACCATCCTTGTGGCCTCCTCAAACGGTGACAGGACAGTGCATCCCTGATCATGCCCCACTGGCGTGGTGAGAAAAAAACCGAGCTCCCCCGACCCTGTCCTGGTGCCGTAGTCGCACAGGTACTTATTGATGGCCCTCTGCTGCGTGTGCAGCCGCTGCAGCATGGCCAACGTTGAGTTCCACCTGGTGGGCATGTCACATATAAGGCAGTTCTTGGGCAGGTTCAACTCCTTTTGGAGCTCAGCCAGCCGAGCACAGGCATTAAATGATCGGCGGAAATGCACACCGACTTTCCTGGCCTGCTTCAGTACATCCTGTAAGCCGGGGTACCTGCCCAAGAACCACTGCACCACCAGGTTAAGGACGTGAGCTACACAGGGCACATGGGTCAGTTGTCCCTGTCAGAGGGCGGAGAGGAGGTTGGTGCCATTGTCACAAACCACCATTCCTGGCTTAAGCTGGCGTGGCGTCAACCACCTCTCGGCCTGCCCCTGCAGAGCTGACAAAACATCCGCCCCAGTGTGGCTCCTGTCCCCCAAACAAACCAGCGCAAGCACGGCATGGCATCGTTTTGCCTGCGTACTTGCGTAGCCCCTGGAACGCCTACGGAGCACCGCTGGTTCTGAGGACAGAGTACTGGAAGAGGCCATGGAGGAAGAAGAAGAGGAGGGGGTGGAGGAGAGAGGTGTGTCACAACCAATAGTAGCATTTTGGAGGTGTGGTGGCGGAACAACCTCCAACACTACTGCACCTTTTCCTGCATCCTTCCCAGCTGCCAGAAGAGTGACCCAATGGGCCGTGAAAGACAGGTAACGTCCCTGTCCATGCCTGCTGGACCATGAGTCAGGGGTAGAATGCACCTTACCTCTGACCACCCTGTCCAGCGAGGCAAGGACATTGCCTTCCACATGCCGGTAGAGAGCCGGAATCGCCTTCCGTGAGAAAAAGTGGCGTTTGGGGTCCTGCCACTGAGGAACCGCACATTGTACAAACTCATGGAAGGGGGCCGAGTCTACCAACTGAAAAGGCAGCAGTTGAAGTGCTAGCAATTTAGCCAAGCTAGCATTCAACCGCTGGGCATGTGGATGGCTGGGAGTGAACTTCTTTCGCCGGTCCAGCAGCTGGGGCAGGGACATTTGCCTGCTATAATCGGAAGTGGGTGTACCGCTAGCAGAGTTCCCGGAAGCACTTGGCTGTGACACACCTAATTCTACACCTTCATTCCTCTCAGAGCAGGTTTCAGAGAGGACTGAGGGTCTAGTGGGGTTGGAGATGCCAGCTGATGAGGAGCCAGGAGAGGTCCGCTTTGTTCTTTGGTGTGGGTCTTTGAGGTACGCTTGCCAACGAGCTGCATGGCAGGTCAACATATGTCTGGTCAAGCATGTGGTGCCCAAGCCGCTGATGTTTTGGCCACGCGAGATACGCTTGAGACATATGTTGCAAATAGCAGCGGAGCTATCTGATGCACTCGTCTCAAAAAAGGCCCACACCAAAGAACTTTTAGAATAACGCGCAGAAGCAGCGCCCTGCACAGGAGGAGCTCTGCGGTGTGATTCAGTCGGTGTGCTGCCCCTAAGCTGGCCCCCGGAGGGCATCCTGCCTCGTTGGACATGTGCCTCCTCCTCCTCCTCCTCCTCTCTCCTACCAGGCACCCACGTGGAGTCAGTGCCCTCATCATCCCCTCCCTCTTCATCGCTGTAGCAAACCTGGCAATATGCTGCAGCTTGTGGAACATGACTGCCAGATTGCTGTTCTTCTAGAGCATCCCCTCTCTCTGCGCTCACGCTACTGCCTTCCTCTAGCTGAGTGTCATCATCAGAGCCCACAAAACACTGGGCATCCTCCTGGAGCATGTACCCAACACTGTGCTCAAAGAGTTCAGGAGACTCCTTAGGAGGACGTGGTGGGTCTAGGGAAGGAGTCACTGATGATGACATTGAGAGAAGGGAAGACGATGCGTTGGCAGCTGCTTTGCTAGTACCCTGAGACTGGGTGAGAGAGGATGAGGAGGATGAAGAGGGCTTGGTCATCCACTCTACCAAGTCGTTGGCATGTTGCGGTTCAACATGTCCAGCTGCCGAAAAGAAGGACAAGCGTGTCCCATGGCCACGTGCTGATGACAATGCACCGTGTCCACGACCAGCACTGTTGTCTCTAGACACAGAGCCTGCTTGCCCTCTTTTATCGGCTCGCGCCTGTCTGCCTCTCCTTGCTGGCCTTCCAGACATGGTAATGGCCTGAAGGGAGTTGGGTAAAACAGCAGTGTAATGGAGTCACACAACACCCACTAAGCCCTGCAGATGGCTCTATTAGAGAACAGCAATAAACGGTAGATACAGGTGTATATTGTGCTGGAGTCACACAACACCCACTAACTCCTGCATATGCCTTTATTATAGAACACCAGAGATAAAGGGGTATACTGTAATTGAGTCACACAACACCCACTTAACCCTGCAGATGCCTCTATTAGAGAACAGCAATAAAGGGTAGATACAGGTGTATATTGTGCTGGAGGCACAAAAAACCCACTAACTCCTGCTGATGCCTTTTTTATAGAACACCAGAGATAAAGGGGTATATACAGATGTATACTGTGCTGTGTTGGAGGCACACACAACTTCCAATAACTCCTGCAGATGGCAAGTGGGCTCAAATAGAGAAGAGCTATGTAGGTGGATATAGCGGTGTGTACTGGGTACAGAGCATGCAGACAGCACGCACAAGCTCCTAACACTACTGACTGCAAGCTCTATTATAAAGGATAGATCACTAGCTATATAGGTGAGGTGAATATAGCGGTGTATACTGCGGTCAGGGCACAAAGACAACAACCACTACACAACAGCAAGATCGAAAATCGGCCGAAAACGATCGGTGTGTACTGTGTTGAAGGTACACAGAACACCCACTAACTGCTTCAGACGCCAACACACTACACTAGGCCGCCGTGCTGGCGACCTTATATAGTGTGGGGCGTGTACTACACAGCCTGAGCTATGATTGGCCACAGGCATCCTGCCTGTGGCCAATCATGGCTCTCCTCGCTGCTGGCGCTGTGATTGGCCAAGCATGCGGGGTCACAGTGCATGCTTGGCCAATCGTGAGCCAGCAATGCACTGCGATGACGCAGTGCATTGTGGGCCGTGAGCGCCACACGAATTTGGCGCGAACGGCCCATAACGTTCGGAATTCGCCGAACGGGCAAACAGCCGATGTTCGAGTCGAACGTATGTTCGACTCGAACATGAAGCTCATCCCTAGTTGTCTATCTTTTTCTGGTTTCTTCTAAGCTCCAGTGAGCAGAGCCCCTTTGGTCCTTTATGTTCTATATTGTCCAACTTATGTTTATTGTATTACCTTTTCATACCTGATATAAACATATTCATACTTGTGTATTGGGGTGATTATACTCATGTGGCAGATGCTTTTACCAGATCATTTCACCAATACAGACGGAATTTTAGGGCATGGCAGCCCACTTTTAATAAAACGTAAAGCTCACATAAACATTAGTTGCCCATGCCGGTGTTCTTCCACATCAATATTAATTAATTATAATTATACAGGATTTATATAGTGCCAACAGTTTGCACAATATATAAAAAGACAACTGAAAATGCCGAACCACCTGGCTCCCTTGTCAGCATCACCATTGCTCTTCTTACCAGTCCCTCTTATTGTGTTGTCCAGCTCGGTTAGCCTTTGGTTGCAGATTCCTGCTGCACGGCCCAATTCTGGCCTCTGGATAGGAATTCTCCTGCCACCCTGATAGAAGCCCATCTGACTCATGGAAGAAGACCTCCCAACTCCTGGCTGGGGCTCCTCTGATCCCTGGGTGAGACCTTCTGTCTCCAAACTGGGAGCTCTGACTTATCCTCAGGCTTTAGTATATAACGACACTGCGCATAGGCTGTGTACTTACACAGGCTGCCAAAATGACTTACTAAGCTATTGCTAGACTTGCCCGGCTTCACAAGTTTGTTGCACAATTGCAGCAAGTCCGCATTGCATGACTCCAGATCAACTTTCTTTGCACACACTCTGCAAGTCTGCTGCAAGTTCTGGTTCAGTTATGTTGTGTAATGGTTATCACACCACAGGGGTCACGGTGGCTGAATTTTCATCATTGCTCCCTGCTGTATGTAAGGTTTTTCTTTAATCGGTGCTGAGGCAGCCATGGAATCACTCTGGGAGTGATGTGCAGAGAGGTGAGCGGTAACCATGAGCTCTGATATGGAGTTCAGGGAGGTAGAAATCAAGGAGTGACTAACCTGAATATCACATTGGTGGAGCACAATTTGGAATTATGTTTCCTTGTTTATATGATGAGATTTAGCAGAAAATTTAATTAACGAGAAGAACAAACCTGGTAGTTCCACCACTGTATATAGCAGAGGTCCCCAACCCCAAGCCGTGGCCCACTACCGGGCCCTGGCCTCTCTGCAGCCAGGCTGCAGGTGTGGCAGGGGGCGAGTGGCATGAGAGAGAAAGGCAGGCGGGTGGATGGATGAGAGAGCCGGGTGGGTCAGAGAGGCAGGTAAGTGGATGAGAGAAGGGGGCTGGCGAGCAGAGATGACATCATCTCTCTCTGCCGCCCCGCATCACCACTCTTCCCCCTCATGGTGCAGGCCTCTTTAATGTCAGAGCTGCGCCGGGGAGCAGAGAGATGACATCATCTCACCGCCCGCCCCGCTTCACTGCTCTCTTGCCCTCACTCAGAAACGGCCACTGCACAGAGACCTGCCTCTGTGCTAAATGGACCAGTGCTGCCACCAATGCAGTGACAATCCATATCTGCTGGCACTGGCAGTCGACCTAACAAGTGACATTCCCAGGGGCGGGCTGGGCCGGGGGGCAGGGTGGCAATTTCCCCCTAGGCTGCATTAACAATATATGCAAAATGGCCGAAGGCCACCGCTCACGATTTTATTTTATTTTTTTCGGGTCAGGACAGGGGTTACAAGCTGAGGCAGAGGGAGGGGCGTGGAAACTCAAGAGGCACTCACACTCACTTATGTAGTGGAGGCCGCTCTGTTCCTGCACCTCCCGTCGGTCGCGCTCACACTAACCCTATGACAGTGGAGTGAGAGCCAACCTGTCAGCTCGTCTGGGGGATTCCCCCCCTCCTCTCCTCCTCCTCTCCTCCGAACACTGCAGCTTGTGTGAGCGTCCGCCCACTCTGTTCCCTCCCCTGCTTCCTCATTGGTAGAGGGAGGGAGCCCATCAGAGCCTCCAGCAGCTGCAAAGCTTCATGGGACATGTAGTCCCGGTGGCCTGATAGCAATTCCTGGGTGCAAACAATTCCCTAGCTTGACAACAGGAAGAGAACAAACGAGAGGCTGCGGGGGAGCAGACTGTCACCCCATGAGGCTGATCCTGAGGACAGAGCACAGATAATGTAAGTTTTTTGGTGAATGTGTTTTTTTTATTAAAAAGAAAAGTCTTAGTGCGCATGCGCGCGGCGCCGCGATCGGACATGCTTTGATCGGGCTCCGCACTTCTCCGGCTAAATTCAGCTACTACTAGCGAGGGGGAACGACCGGAACGCCGCCGGACCTCCAGACAGACTCCCGCGAGCGGAGGATGCAGCGGAGAGCGACGGGGAAAGGCTCACACAAACGAAAACATCCCCAGGAGCCTCGTAAGTCCCGCACTTCACAGGCCTCACAGCAGGCCAAAATGGCGCCCGGGAGGAGAGACACACAGAGAGGCAGCCCACAGCCCCCTCTGCAGCGCCCGGCACAGACTGAGCGGCAGCGAGGTGAGGAGATAACAGACAGCAGCAGGCCTAACATCCAGCGACCCCAGGCAGCACTGGATCCCACAGACACAGACAATGTTCCGGCCTATGCCTATTCCCCTCAAGCCATGCAGGAGGGGGAGAGGGGGGGCGCAGCACGAGGAGGGGGACAAGCTCTGCTGACAACACGGCCCCGCTCTAGCCTTATCACCCAGGCTGAAGTCCACAGGGACCCCTTCTCATCCCAGTCCCAGGAAGAGCTTTTTTCCTCACAGAGGGGTCACCCTCAATCGTCTCCCCTGCCAGACTCCCCTGAACTAGCTCTAAGGTTCACAGATTCCCCAGCCTCCTCCACAGACAGGCAGATGGCTGAAATGGCTGAGGCTGTGCTGAGCCAAAATGAAGACGGGCCGGCCCAATACCCCCCCCCTACAGTTGCATACTCGGGGGACACTGTCCTGTTGGCCAGATTTTCTGCCCTGTTGCAACAAGAACTGTCCAAAGCGTGTGATGTAATTACAACAGGCATAAAAAACGACTTTCAAAACATTGGAGAAAGGCTAGACACCATTGAGTCTAAAATGGATGGTACGGTGAAGCGTGTGAACCAGAACTCTAGAATGATCACATCTCTCCAAGATCAACTTGACCAAGCGAACGCAAAGATCGAGGATCTGGAGAACAGATCTCGGAGATACAACTTTCGAGTACGAGGCCTCCCAGAGACAGAGACGAATTTAGAAGAATCGATCCATGCCCTGATGACGGAATTGATACCAGATATCTCCCCCCATCAGCTAGAGCTGGACAGGGTCCACAGGGCCCTGATTGCCCCAAGAGCGGATGGACTACCGCGAGATGTGATAGTCAAACCTCACTTCTACCGGATTAAAGAAAGGCTAATGTTGGAAGCAAGACAGAGGGGAGACATTTCTATGGCGGGACACTCGATCCAGATTTTCGCGGACCTAGCTCCATCGACGATCCAAAAGAGGAGGACACTAAAACCGCTTCTGACTCAACTTATCGATCACCGCATCAAATATAGATGGTCTTTTCCTTTCAGATTGACATTCGCCTACAAGGGTAAAACCCACTACTTCACTGATTTCCAGTCTGGGGAGGAACTGCTCCAGAATCTGGGTTTGCTTTCTATGGAACCTCACGCCCCCAACATCCCTGGGGACGAGAGTCGTCCAGTGTCCCCCTTGTGGTCACGGCAAGGCAAGTCCAGGGCCAAGAAGTCTCAGTCGGTCACCTGACTTGTCGTGGGACCTCCATACCCCAAATCGGCCCTGATGGGCCTTTTCCAAAATTGTACCTGATATGGCTCAGGGATTCGGACGCTGTCCTGTGACTCTTCAGGGGTTTTTTTTTCTTGTTTTGTTTTGCTATTTTTTCCTTTTTCCTTTTTTGTGTGTCCCCCCCCCCCCTAGACTGAGAGAAGTTATTGTTCCTCTGATGGTTTTTTTTTTTTTTTCTTTGGGGGGGGGGGGGGGAGTGCTGTTTTACGGTTGCCTGGGGAGTTACTTTCCTGGAGTTTATTCGTTTCCTCTTCCAAATAGCTTGAGGATGACTATGTTAAGCTCCCTAATGTTACCTTGCTTTTATTTATCTTAGCATGCTCGGATTCCGATGGCGGCCTGGCCTGACCCCTTCAACGGCCGTGTTCTTAGAGCCGGAGGAGGGCGCACGCCACTCGTGGTGGACTTGTTGCTACACTATTAGTGGGGACAACTCCACAAAAAATAAAGGGGACTTGGTGCCCCAATAGGTGTACTGTCAGACAGTGCACGGGTTACTGCTAGTTGTAACTTTAGTTACCTCTGCCATCCTTGTGGTGGCACTAAATGCGCAGTTCTACTGTTATTGTTATGCTTCTAACCTTATGTCTTTCCTCTTTCCTCTTTTCTTTCCTTTCTCCAACCTCTTCCTCTACGGATGCGCTCTGGTTCCGGGACCGGATCCGGCCGAGAATTCCTGGCGGCCTCGGAGGGTTCCACCTCCAGCGGCAACACAGTGAGTACAACCTGCTAAACCATCATGGCCAATAATCCACAACTGACTTATTCCATAGTGACACATAATGTACAAGGCCTTAACTCTCCTACCAAGCGAGCAAAGGCTTTTCACCAATACCATAAAATGGGGGTAGACGTTTTACTATTACAAGAGACACATTTTTCACGAAACTCAGCCCCTAAATACCTGAATGCCAGATACCCCACAGCTTATCTGTCTAGCGGACCCGATAAGAAAAGGGGGGTGGCCATATGCTTTGCGAAACGCGTCCCTTTCACTCCGACAAATGTTATAAAAGATAGGGAAGGTCGATATATTCTGGTGGTCGGGAAGATAGATGACAGCGTTGTCACCTTTCTCTCCTACTATGCCCCTAATACGGGTCAATTATCCTTCTTCCGGGCAATGTTACAGGTGGTAATGCCCCATGTAACCGGCCATGTAGTGTTAGGGGGCGACAGCAATGCTTCTCTGGATCGGACCTTGGATAGGTCTAACCTGGGGAAGCCTATTCTGAAACACGCCCCAAAACACAGCTGCGAAATAGCTCGTTTATTGCACAGCTATGACCTCATCGACCTTTGGCGCAATGCACACCCCTCTGTTAGAGATTATACGTTCTATTCTCCAGTGCACAAAACATACTCCCGTATAGATCACTTGTTTACTCTGTCCCCTTTGTTCCCATATGTTTTGGAATCCAAAATTATCCCTGTGGCATGGTCTGACCACTCTCTGGTCCAGGTGGTCCTAACGGGCTTATGGACCAGACCGTGTTCGACCGCGTGGAGATTGAACGAATCCTTATTGAATGACCCAGTCATTGCGGATGAGATAGAAAAAACTCTACGTCATTATTTCCAGGACAATCCCTCTAAGGATACCTCTCCCTCCATAGTGTGGGCGGCCCATAAGGCCACTGTTCGGGGCAAATTAATACAGCTATCTGCCAGAATCAAACGGGATAGGGACCGGCTGATTCAGCAGCAAGAGAAGGAGCTGTCAGACATAACTCAGACACAAAAATCCAACCCGCAAACAGATCTTAGGAGCCAGATTGACGCAGCGCGATTGGCCCTAAATCTGAGCCTCACCACAAGAGCGGACAAATACGTCAGATGGAATAGGCACCGGTACTATTCTCTCGGAGACAAGCCTAACACACTACTGGCTAGGAAACTCAATCCAAGACCTTTTAATCCAGCACCCCCCAAATTGAGACTACAAACTGGCCACGCCTCCCAAAATCCTCAGCTCATCATGAAGGAATTCCACACATTCTACTCTAAGTTGTACGATTCTCCCAATGATCTTAATGTACAGGAAGCGGAAGCATTCTTGCGGGATCTACCGCTCCCCACATTATCTAGAGACCATGCGGAAATAATGGAGTCAGAGTTTACAGAGCGGGAAATAGCGGCGGCCATCAAATCCCTGCACCCGTCAAAATCGCCGGGCCCGGATGGTCTTTCGGGCCACTATTACCGCAAATATAGCGAGATTCTGACTCCTCATCTCTGCTCTTTCTACAATGAGCTACGCAGGGGCTGCCCTTTGCCTCCACACGAGAACAGGGCTTACATACACGTAATTCCCAAGCCAAACAAAGACCACGGTGATTGCACAAACTATAGGCCCATTTCTCTAATCAACGTGGACCTTAAATTAATGACCAAGATATTGGCTACGCGTTTGAATGGGTTCCTAGCACACTATATTCATCCGGACCAGTCGGGGTTTGTCCCTGCTAGACAGGCCCCGGATCAGACCAGACGCGTCATTGATCTTATCTCTGCATTAAATTCAGGCTGGGATGGCGGGGGACAGAGAGGAGCACTACTGGTCTCTCTCGACCTACATAAAGCGTTCGATTCTTTGTCCTGGAATTATTTATTCTTTATTTTGGGTAAATATGGATTCGGACCGAGTTTCTTGGCCACGCTTAAAATGATTTATGACACCCCCACGGCGAATTTAATGATCAAAGGTTACCAATCACCGAACATCTACATACGCAGGGGGACCCGTCAAGGGTGCCCCCTGTCCCCCCTATTGTTTATACTAGCTTTGGAGCCATTGGCAATTAAAATTCGTGAACATCCAGATATACTGGGTATTCAAAGCGGCGGACGGGAACATAAATGCGCATTGTTCGCAGACGATATCTTACTGCTCCTCTCCTCCCCAGTCACCTCTTTACCTACTTTGCACGGGGTATTGCAACATTTTACAACATTCTCAGGGTTAAAGGTAAACCATTCCAAATCCCAGGCACTTAATGTATCCCTACAACCACACATAGTCCGAGCATTACGGAGCTCTTTTCCCTTCCAATGGCAAGACAAGGCCTTACAATACTTAGGTATCACACTGACCCCTACTCTTACATCATTGTATAAACATAATTTCCCCCCACTGTTTAAGAAAATCTCTGCAGATCTCAAAAGATGGTCGAATAACCCTCCGTCATGGTTTGGCAGGTTGTGTTCAATCAAGATGACAGTCTTGCCTAAGGTGCTCTACCTATTCAGGTCTCTACCGATCTCTATTGATAGGCGAGAACTCCAGAGGTTCCAGAGTAAACTGTTGGACTATATATGGGAGCACGGAAGACCCAGGGTGAATAGACAGACGATGTTTACTCCAAAGGCGAGGGGTGGCCTGGGCATGCCGGATTTGCTTAAATACCACCAGGCGGCACTAATTTCCCAATTAATTCGGTTCCATACCTATCGCGACAGGCCGCTCTGGATGCTGTTTGAATCCTCTCAATTTCCAGGAAAAGAAATTAGTCACTTAATGTGGTTGAGGGCAAAAGATAGGCCTAAGGTGATGTGCCCGACTTTGTCCCTCTCTCTAAATTTGTGGGATAGGCTAGCTGCTACCCACAACTTCAGATCCGGACATGTTCCACTAGCCCCTTTGCTTAACAATCCCATGTTCGCCCCGGGTCTCCGCCCCCAAGATTTTTCATGGTGGACCAACAAAGGTTTACTACGTATAGCAGACTTATGTGACCATAGGGGGGCTCTGTCGCGAACATCCCTACAAGAAAGGTATCAGCTCCCGAGGTCGGAACTCTACCGCTACACTCAAATAGCGCACTTTTTGGCGACATTAAGTCGCATTTCTGCACTCACTACATACACCCCGATGGAAACTATTTGTAAGACACACGACAACCTCACGGGCCACATATCTCTGCTATACAATATTTTATTCCCTCCTTCTCAGAAATTGCCTTATATGGAGAAATGGGAAGGGGATATGCATACCACTTTGAAGATGGAAGAGTGGAACAAAATAATACAAGGTGCCTCTAAATCTTTTATTAACACTTCCTTGATTGAAGCAAACTATAAGGTACTGATGAGGTGGTATATGGTTCCAGCTCGATTGGCCACCTTCGCCCCTGGGGCGTCCCCGAGGTGTTTTAGGGGCTGTAATGCGGATGGTACCATGTATCATATATGGTGGTCGTGCCCGAAGGTGCGACGGTTTTGGATCCGTACGTACAACTTTATATATTCTTTGACCCGTGTGAACCTCCGCAAATCGCCCCTGCATGCGCTTCTGGGTCGCCCCGTAGAAGGGGCTTCAAAGCCAATGAGCAAGCTTATAGCTTTTATCTTTGTGGCAGCAAGGATTTCCATAGCCAAATCGTGGAGATCACCAATTGTCCCGTTTTATTTACTTAAAACAAAATTGTCCTGGATAATGGTGAATGAACGTTTATCGGCAATACTTGCTGATAGAATGGCTTGGTTCAACAGAGTGTGGGAACCTTGGATTAAAGATCTCGTAACTGGGTAAGAGGGTTTTTCTGGTGAGTGGCTGGGGGGTGGTCCCCGGGATCTGGAGTGCATCCCCCTTTTTCTTCCTCTTCTTCTCCTTCTTCTTCTTTTCCTCTTTCTTTGCTTTTTATCCTCTATTTCTTTATCCCATCTTACTAGAGTTACTTTTCTTCTTTTCCTTCTTTATTGGAGTACACCTGAAAACAAATGCGCCAGTACCTTTTTATTATCATTCATTTAGGATTTATTTTAGTACTGAAGTCAAAAGGGAGGGTTGGATAATCAGCGCTCAGATGTGTGCCTCTTGACCCCTAAATGAAGCAAGATCCAGGGCGATTACCTGGAGGGGGTGGGCCAGTAACTATTTGAAGTGCCCTCGCAACTTTACACATGTAATGCCAGTTTATCCTTTTCCGTCTCTCTACTTGAATTGTTTCGTATTGTTTTCTTGTACTTTTAAGTATCTTTATTGTCAGATACTGAACTTGTCATTTTCTCTTGCCGAAAATTTGAATAAAAATATTGGAAAAAAAAAAAAAAAAGAAAAGTCTTACACTATGAAGATTTCTCACTTCTTTCCCATTGTTTCAAGCTGGCAGCTGATATTATTAACCCCTTCATGCCTAAACCTTTTTTGACACTTGTTTACAAGTAACAAATCTTTTGTTAGAAAATTACTTAGAACCCCCAAGCATTATATATATATATATATATATATATATATATATATATATATATATATATATATATATATCTATATCTATATTATTTTTTTTTAGCAGAGACCCTAGAGAATAAAATGGCAATTGTTGCAATATTTTATGTCACACTGTATTTATGTAGCTGTTTTTCAAATACAATTTTTTTTGGAAGAAATACACTTTCATTAATTTACCACTTTAATACTGGGCATTTTCATCCCTTCCTGCCCAGGTCAGTTTTCATTGTGCGGTCATGCAACATTGTACCCAAATTAATTTTTCCCCACAAATAGAGCTTTCTTTTGGTGGTATTTGGTGACATCACCTCTGCGGTTTTTATTATTTGCACTTTAAACAAAAAGAGTGCCAACTTTAACCACTTCAGCCCTGGACCATTTTACTGGCCAAAGACCAGACCACTTTTTGCGATTCGGCACTGCGACGCTTTAACTGACAATTGCGCGGTCGTGCGACGTGGCTCCCAAACAAAATTGACGTCCTTTTTTTCCCACAAATAGAGCTTTCTTTTGGTGGTATTTGATCACCTCTGCGATTTTTATTTTTTGCGCTATAAACAAAAATAGAGCGACAATTTTGAAAAAAACGCATTATTTTTTACTTTTTGTTATAATAAATATCCCCCAAAAATATATAAAAAAAAACATTTTTTCCCTCAGTTTAGGCCGATACGTATTCTTCTACATATTTTTGGTAAAAAAAAATCGCAATAAGCGATTATTGATTGGTTTGCACAAAAGTTGTAGCGTTTACAAAATAGGGGATAGTTTTATGGCATTTTTTAATATTTTTTTTTTACTAGTAATGGCGGCGATCAGTGATTTTTATTGTGACTGCGACATTACGGCGGACACATTGGACATTTTTGGGACCATTGTCATTTATACAGCAATCACTGCTATACAAATGCAGTGATTCCTGTGTAAATGACACTGGCAGTGAAGGGGTTAACCAGTGGGTGGCAGAGTAGGGGTTAAGTGTTCCTAAGGGTGTGTTACTAACTGTGGGGGGCTGGGCTTTCATTTAGTGAACACTGATCTCTGCTCCAATCACATGGAGCAGAGATCAGCGTCACTTGTTGCTAGGCAGAACGGGGAGATGCTGTTTACAACGGCATCTCTCCGTTCAGCCGCCCCGTGAGATGATCGTGGGTATGCCCGCAGCGATAGAGTCCGCGGGACCCGCGACCGGACTCACAGGGGTCCCGACCAGATTGGACGTACCTGTACGCCAATATGCCTGCCTGTGCCATTGTGCCGACGTATATTGGCGTGTGCTGGTCTGGAACTGGTTAAAAAAAACACAATATTTTTTACTTTTTGCTATAATATGCCAACTTAAGCCTTAACAGTTTAGGCTGATGTGTAATTTTCTACATATTTTTGGTAAAAAAAAATTGCGATAAGAAGTAATAAGTTATAGCGTCTACAAAATAGATTATTGATTTATGGAATTTTTATAATTTTTTTATTTTTACTAGTAATGCAGCAATTTTTATTGTGACTGTGACCGCAATGGTGGACAGATCGGACACTTTTGACACTATTTTGGGACCAGTGACTTTTATACAGCGATCAGTGCTATAAAAATGCACTGATTACTGTATATCACTGGCAGGGAAGGGGTTAACACTAGGGGGCAATCAAGGGGTTAAATGTGTTACCTAGGGAGTGATTCTAACTGTGGGGGAGATGGGACTGACTAGCGAGGAGACCAATCCTATATACTAGGAACATACGATCTGTCTCCTCTCCCCTGACAGGATGTGGATCTGTGTATTTACACACACAGATCCACATTCCTACTCTGTCATGAGCGATTGCGGGTGCCCGGCAGACATCACAGCAACCGGGTACGTGCATCGGCTCCTCGGTGACGTGTACCTTTAGTGTACCACCAGGAAGCCAAGGATGGCCTATGATAAAGAGCACACTGGTGACATCTATCATAGATCCTGGTCCAGGAGGCAGGACTTCGTATGACAGAAGCCGCACTGGGTAAGCGGGAGATCACCGCTCTGTGTTATCCAGCAGCTTTTCTCTCTCTAATCCCCATGCACTGAACAGACTGCATTGATGGGTACTGACAAGGCTGAGCTGATGGGCACTGCTGAGGCTGCATTGATAGACACTAGTAAGGCTGCATTGATGGGCATTGGTGGGGCTGCATTGATGGGCATTGGTAAGGCTTCATTGATGGGCATTGGTGAGGCTTCATTGATGGGCATTGGTGAGGCTGCATTGATGGGCACTGTTGATGGTGAGCTGATTCGTGGATTAATGGGCCACTTGACTAGACTTGCCCCCCAGACCTAAGGCTGCCAGCCCTCCCCTGGACATTCCTCATCTGGTGGCAGGCAGCATGGCAAGTGATATTCCTCATCTGGTGGTAGGCGAATAAAAAAAAAACCCCCAAAAAAAAAAACACAAAACAAAAATTGCAATACTATGCTAAAATATGTGAAACGGTGATAAAGTGCACTAATTCAAGAAGCTATGCAGCAAAAATAGACAAATATGCATGCATGACTATACCTAATTTAAAAAAAAAAATACAATAATATGTAAAACAGTGATAAAAGTGCTCAAATCATAAGCAGATATTCTATTTTTTATGTAACATCAGATAAATATTTGCTTTTGATTCAAGCAATTTTATCACTGTTTCACATATTGACGCATATTAATGTATTTTTTAGGTTTTTTAAAATGAGGAATAGTAATTTATGCATATTTGTCTACTTTTGCTGCATAGCTTCTTGAATTAGTGCACGTTGTCATTGTTTCCCAACATTATTGCATATTACTGCATTTTTTTTTTTTTAATTAGGGATAGTAATTCATGCATATCTGTCTATTTTTGCTGCACAGCTTCTTGATTTAGCGCATCATTTTTTAAAATTATTATTAATATATATATATATATATATATATATATATATATACACACACACACACACACACACACACACACACACACACACACACACACAAATACACAGGGCATCCCATGATGGGAATCATGTTTTCAGATCGAGGGGCAACAGATGCATAAATACAGATATTGCAGAGAATAGCCAGCCAGGAATAAAGCTACAGAAGACATCAACAGAATGTAAGAGGGAAATGGTAGACATTGCACACAATGTATGAGACAAATCTAACCATTTAGTCAGAAACCATGAAATCAGACCAAGACAGAAGTACAATTAAATCACACTTGTTTATTAATAAAAGTAAATAGAACAAACATAGCCAGAGTTTAGGAACCAGAATGGATAGTCAGACAAGCCAAACCTCAGGGAGCCGGAGATGAGCATAATAAAACAGCAAGCAGGATCAGGAGCCAGAAGGGATGTCAGCCAAACAAGTCTTTTAACTCAGTGGTCCCCAGCCTTTTTGGCCCCGGGGACCGGCTGCGTGTAAGAAAATTGTGCCAAGGCCCAGCGAGGGACTGGGGGTGATGTATGCACACACGTGGGGGGGGGGGGGGGGGTAAGCCAATTTTGCTGGCAATTTATCGGGCAAAAGCTGGTGTTCGGCTGTTGATACTTCAGTCATCCCGGCACCATGGTTGGTATGGTGTCAGAATGATTAAAGCGCATTATTTCTTATATTACATTGTAATATAAATGAAATAGTTCAACTCAACATAATGCAGAATCAGTGGGAGCCCTGAATGTGTCACTTTCCAAGTCGCCTGCCACCAGATGAGAAATGCCACTTGTCACGCTGCCTGCCACCAGTTGAGGAATGCCACTTGCCATGCTGTCTGCCACCAGTTGAGGAATGCCACATCACCCGCCAGTGCCACCAGATGAGGATTGTCACTGCATTGGTGACACTGGTTCAGTGGTCTTTGTTATATGAGGGCAGGAGAGCAGAGATTCGGGGCGAGCAGTGAGAGATGATGTCATCTCTCTGCTCCCCGCCGCACCTCCGACATTCTGTATGCTGTGAGGGTGGAAGACCGGTGATGCTAGGCGGGCAGGGAGAGATGATGTCATCTCTCTGCTCCCCGCTGCATCTCCGACATTCCACACGTTGTGAGGGCGGAAGAGCGGAGAGCGGGGATGCTAGGCGGGCGGAGAGAGATGTCATCTCTGCTCGCCAGCCCGCTGCTCTTATTCACCCGCCCGCTTTCCTCTCAATCCACCAGTGTCTTAGAGTCTGCCACGGCCCAGCTGCAAAGACACTACGGCCCGGTAGTGGGCTGCGGACCGGGGGTTGATGACCCCTGTTTTAACTGGAATGCAGGAGAGCTTCTCTGTGATGTTGACTAAGGCGAAGGCAGAGATCCTCTGGGCTGGACGGCTTAAGGATTGTTTCACACTAGGACGACTTGTCAGGCGACTTAGCCATCTGACAAGTCGCGTCCCGTTCTGTACAATGGAACCGTTCTAATCGGAGCGACACAAGTCGCTCCGACTTAGAAACAGGTTCCCATACGACTTTGGGGGCGACTTGCATGGACTTCTATACAGAAGTCGTCTGCAAGTCGCCGCAGTGGTCGCATCTGGGTCGCCTGAGGAAGTCGCGTTGTAAGTCATGCTGCCTCAGTGTGAACCGGACCTAAGTAGGCAGGACTGACGAGCAGGATATCATCATCAGCTGAGTACCTGTGGAATGATAGTAGCTGGCAATTAGCCGACAGCTGAGCAGCCAGCTCAGAGAAGGAAGGGCTGAGCCCAGCCCTGACACATTTATAGACCAAGCACAATAGAGAAAACAGTAGTGGTGGAACCCTCCGTTCATCTCTCTGCTTTAGCTTAGGTTCAGATTGCTGCGGGTTAGAAATCGTGCGAGTTCAGCTGAACTTGCACAATTTCAATCCAGCAATGCAGTCTGACACGGCTTGATCTCCACCAGGTACGTGACATCACCCGTCATCCTGCCCAGGCCGACTTCAATCTCTCAGGCACTCGTAGACATATAACAGTCCATAATCTTTGTTATGTTTGTTATTTTATTGAGGGGATTAAACTTAGATGGGAATGGGAAATTATGGGTTGCCCAGAAATATTCAGTATAACTTGCTTGGAACCACTATATACACTCCTGTGTACACGTTCCAATCTTCTCGCCAGAACAACTCTTGCTTAACCACTTGCTTACTGGGCACTTAAACACCCTTCCTAACCAGACCAATTTTCAGCTTTCGGTGCTCTCACACTTTGAATGACAATTACTCAGTCATGCAACACTGTACCCAAATTAATTTTTTGTCCTTTTTTTCCCACAAATAGAGCTTTCTTTTGGTGGTATTTGATCACCTCTGGGGTTTTTATTTTTTGCGCTATAAATGAAAAAAGACCGAAAATTTTGAAAAAAAACGCATATTTCTTTGTTTCTGTGACAGAATTATGCAAATTATTAATTTTTCTTCATAAATTTTGGCCACAATTTATACTGCTACATATCTTTGGTAAAAATAACCCAAATTAGTGGATATTATTTGGTCTTTGTGAAAGTTAGAGAGTCTACAAGCTGTGGTGCGAATCGCACAAAATTGATCACATCTGATGTACTGGTGGCCTATCTCGCTTCCTGTGACCCGAACTCAGGAAGTCAGGAAAGTCAGGAAAGTACAAATACCCCCCAAATGACCCCTTTTTGGAAAGTAGACATTCCAAGGTATTTAGTAAGAGGCATAGTGAGCTTTTTGATGTTGTCATTTTTTTCCCACAATTCTTTGCAAAATTAAGATTTTTCATTTTTTTTTTCCACAAAATTGTCATTGTAATAGGTTATTTCTCTCACGTGGCATGTGTATACCACAAATGACACCCCCCAAAAAATTCTGCTACTCCTCCTGAGTATTACAATACCACATGTGTGGGACTTTTTCACAGCCTGGCCACATAGAGAGGCCCAACATGCAGGTAGCGCCATCATGTGTTCTAGGAACATAAATTACACATCTAACTTGTTGACTATTTATTACACTTTTGAAGCACCAGGACAATGACACGTGACACTGATGACAGATGGCACTGATACGTGGCAATTTTGACACTTATACGTGGCACTGATGACACGTGGCACTGATGACAGATGGCACTAATATGTGGCACTGATGACAGATGGCACTAATATGTGGCACTGATGACACGTGGCACTTATACGTGGCACTGATGACACGTGGCACTAATACGTGGCACTGAAGACACGTGGCACTAATACGTGGCACTGATGACAGATGGCACGAATACGTGGCACTAATACGTGCCACCGATGACAGATGGCACTAATACATGGCACCGATGACGCATGACACTGATGACAGATGGCACTGATAAGTGGCATTGATGACACGTGACACTGACAACAGATGGCACGTGACACTGACAGGTGGCACTTATGACAAATGGCACTGATACGTGGCACTGATGACAGATGGCACTAATACGTGGCACTGATGACAGATGGCACTATGTGGCACTGATGACACGTGGCACTGATGACAGATGGCACTGATACGTGGCACTGATGACAGATGGCACTGGGGACAAATGGCACTGACAACAGGTGGCACTGGGGGCAGGTGGCACTGGGGGCAGGTGGCACTGGGGGCAGGTGGCACTGAGGGCAGGTAGCACTGAGGGCAGGTAGCACTGAGGGCAGGTAGCACTGGGGTGGATGGCACTGGGGCGGATGGCACTGGGGCGGATGGCACTGGGGCGGATGGCACTGCTGGGGGAGGATGGCACTTTTTTTTTTCTCAAAGCAGAACGGCTGCCGCTGCAGCCGTTCATCTCTCCCCTCTCACACTGTCTGTGTGAGGAGGGAGAGCGGCGCTGAGAGATGATCTCATATGTTTACATATGAGATCATCTCCCATTGGACACGCCGATCACGCTGTAAACGGCCGCTGTGATTGGCCGTTTACAGCGATCTGTGTTTGCCTGTCCCCGGGGGACACGGCGAACACAGAACTTCCGCGATGCGCGCCCGCGGCGGCGCGCATTGCGTAAGTAAACATTAGGACGTCCAGGGACGGCCTCCCGGACGAACGCGCCTGCTCTACGGCCGTCATTCGGCTATAGGGCGGGCGCAAGGTGGTTAAAGCAGTGTTCCGACCAAAAAAAAAAAAAGGCCAGCAGCTAAACATACTGCAGCTGCTGGCTTTTAACAATAGGACACTTACCCGTCCCAGAGTCCAGCGACGTTGGCACTGCAGCTGATGTTTCCATCAGCTGTTGGGTGCTGCCACCGCCATTTTGGGTAAGGGTACCCGGCAGTGTAGCCTTGCGGCTTCACGCCGGGAACCCTATTGTGCATGCTCAAAGCCCCGCTCCTCTCTCCTACTGGCCTGGCGACAGGGAGAGGAGGAGGGAGCCCTGTGGTGATGTCACGGGCCGTGGCCCGGACTCCAGGAAGTGGGAACAGGATACGTATCAAAGACAGGTGTCCCTCTCCCCCCCCCCCCCCCCCGAGAGGTGCCAATTGTGGCACCGGAGGGGAGAGGAGACAAATGACTGGAACTCTTCTTTAAGACCTCTTTTCCTTCACTCCTCCAGAACTTCACTTGCTGCAGACCATTACTCCTCCAGCACTTCACTTACTGCAGATTCCCAGACCAGCTAGCACCACATGGTTAGGCCTGACACTATCTCAGCCAGGCCTCACTGAATTGCCTTTTGCAGGCAGGGACCCCGGGCCCCTATGATGCAGAAATAGTTATGGTGCTAACTGTCCTAAACTCGGCTACTGATCCCAGTAAACCCTCTTCAGGCCCTGCCAGCCCTTATGACTGCAGCTGCCTCTTTGCACTGCCCTTTTATCCACAGTCCACTCTTCTGGTTCTGCACCCATCTCAAACTGCAATCTCCCAGTTCTCTCATGTGTGCCTCCCCAGTCTTCCCGACTGTGCCTCACTCACCAGCCCTCCTGGCCAGGAGGGCCATGAGGTCGGGACAGCGGACCCTGGAAAACGAACCACCAAAAATGGCGTTGGTACCTTAAATACCCTCTCGCAGAATGCACAGCAGGGAAATCACTCCCACTGAGCCACCCCCGAGCAAGCAGTGGCACTCAAAACATCCAGCCTGCTAGATTTCCACACTCAACGGCGGTGGCAGCGACACCTACGGCTGGACTGGCACAAAAACCAGAACTTTTAAAGAAAATTAGTCTGAGCCAACTACAGCTTCAGACAACTAAATTTGAAAAATAATAGCGTCTGCCCATCAGGAGCAGTGCAGTACATTGAGTCAATACAACAAGATGCAGTAGTCTTGATAATTAAGAGTTTGAGGCGGTCAAATAGGTATTGGCATTTCTAGCAACAATTTGTGTGTCGTAAGGGAAGAAAACCTTTTTTTCTGAATTGTTATTTTATTAAGTATCCAAGTGTTTTTCATTTATAAGTTTTCTGGATTTTAATTCTGTTTGGTTTGTTACCGGCCTCAAAATGTGAATTAAGAGAGCCGATGATTGTAGACGCGATGAGATAAGGTGATCAGCTTGGCGTGGACTGCAAAGAATCACACAAACAGCATGAGATATGACCACTGACTTTATGGCTGGAAGTAGTTTAATTTTTACATAACAATACATCTTTTACATTTTTATAGTCACATGTTTATAAACATTAACAATATATATAATACCGATTTTAACTAAAGTATTTTAAAACGTAGTTATAACAATGAACATTACTAAATTTAATAACATATATATCCCTGTTATTCAGTGTTATAGATAATTATCTTTATCTCTCTGGTACACTTTAAGTGTGCAATAATCATACTAGCAATACATTGCTTTAATACAAATATTTTCATAGTAGTACTCTTTTTTAACCACTAGATGGTGCACATTGCATGTCTGTATGATGCAATACATAAGCTTTACATACAATAGTTTTTTTTCTATATTAAATAACAGAAAACATATGCTTCTATAAATCTATGCCATTTTCAATAAATCAGGTTTAAATATACCTATTTAGAAAGGTTTAGTGTTTATCATAGACATTTGTTCTGACTAATGCAGTATTTTCATGTTCTTATGCACTTTTCACTTGTTTCTGACACATGCTGTTCTAAACTTCTAATTACAGCAAAACTATAGCATAAAATCTGCTGAGACTTTTTCTGCATCTGCTCAAGATGTTTAGGAATCTTTCTATCACAGGTTAATACAGATTAGGAACAATTTAGAGTACATACCTGCAAAGAATCACACAAACAGCATGAGATATGACCACTGACTTTATGGCTGGAAGTAGTTTAATTTCCAGTCACATGGTGTGTGGCCTTATATAGACTCTGTTTGTGTACCTTCTCTGCCATCTACTGGTTATTAATAGAATAGAAGGGAGATGATTAGAAATATAAAAAAAAAATGAATATGTACTTTGCTTTGGGGTGTCTGTTTTGTGACCATATAAACCCCAGTCCGTCACAGGTTCTTTAAAAGCAGTATTAAACCCAAAACCAAAAATGTAATGTATTGCATCTGAACCAATCATTAGATGTAGTGGCTGCAGTTTTCTTTTTTTAGGCTTTTTTCCCCTGTGTTTTCACCTGGTGATAAGACCAGTAACACACCTCTTGAATTATAGTGTCCCCTCTCTGGATGAAGGAGCACAGGGTAACCTTTGAACAGCAGCATTGTCAGTATGGTGGAGAAGGGAGTGTTATCCCGCGTACACAAGACTGGACTTTCTGGCAGACTAGGTCCGACTGTCTTCCCGACGGACTTTTGGCGGAGTTCCGACGGACCTTCTGAACAAATGGACTTGCACACACACGAACGGACTAAGTCTGTTTGAAAGTCCTTTCATTTTGAACGTGATGACGTAAGACGGGTCTAAAAAAGGAAGTTCAATAGCCAGTAGCCAATAGCTTCCCTTGCGTTGTATTTGGTCCATTGGACCAGCATACAGACAAATAGTTTTTCCGATAGGAATTGAGTCCATCGGACAGATTTGAAACATGTTCTATTTCTAGGTCCGTCTGATTTTTTAAGTGGACATAGAGTTGGAATAAAAAGAGCCAAGCGCGGCGAGGCTGAGCCCGAAGTGTGGCGATCCCGCGAGGGGCCCTTTAATATCGCCAGCCCTATGTCCGCTTGGATGGTGGGGCTAGCACCTCGACTCACGGCGCAGGCGCTGTTCATCTTCGGAGATTTTCTGAAGCTTCTTTTGCTCCGTACTGCGCAAGTACTGCGCATGCGCAGTACGGGGCGGACATTATCCGATGCCAGGACACTATATGCCAGAACACCGGCTTGGCTCGGGTGCCCCCATAGAAAGCTGCTTGCTGTGGAAGCATGCAACAGGAGGGTGGGGCCAGGAGCACCAACCGGGGACCAAGAAGAGGAGGATCTGGGCTACTCTGTGCAAAACCATTACATAGAGGAGGTATAACATGTTCCTGATTTTTAAAGAAAAAAAATGAGACTTTGGTATCACTTTAATTCTATTTTCTACAACCCTCTGGGCTCCAGGTCACATCCATGAAAGTTCCTCAACTTTCCTCTCTCAGCAGCTCAGAGAGGCCACAACAGATAAGGCAGAGGTAGCTGGGCAAGTGATATGTAGCCAGGGGAGTGGCTCTCCACCATCAAAACCAGTGTGTGGGCAGTTGGGCCACAGCCTAATAGCACACAGCTTCTCCCAAAGACTCAGGTACTGTTGGGAACCACTACCCAATTACTACCAGAGTATTGCAGTTACAGTGGGGGTGATGCTTTATCCTTGAGCCTTGGACTCCTCCAGCCCTTTGCCTGTGTTACCAGAGCTACCCTAGACTTTACTGAGAGGGATGCTATTTATGAGGATAAGCAAAAGTAGTGGTTTGTGTTCCGAAATGTTTTACTGAAGCAGTGATTCTCAGCAAGACTCTGTTGTAATAGAGTTCTACAGAGGCTATGCTGTGCAGCCACATTATCCTGATTGAGCACAGAGACATTGCTGGGAAGAGTTCATGTTTGTGCAGCTTTCATGATCTGCTTTGGATTTTTCTGCAGTGAACTCGCACTCTTTGCTATATTCATTTTAACTATGCATCTGTTTAGTAATTTGCAAGTTATAATCATTCACTGTATGATCTTGCAGCCCATTACCTAGTCTGTTAAAGAAGGTCTACTCTTGTATGAACTGTTCTTGCACAATTGGGGAACCAATACTTAAAGCGGAGTTCTACCCTTTTTTTTTTAAGTTAACAGCTGCAAAAACTGTAGCTGCTGACTTTTTATAAGGACACTTACCTGTTCAGGGAGCCTGTGATGTCGCAGCCCCCCCCCCCCCCCCCACATAAATATTATATTATTATTATAATATATTCTTATATTACATATTTTATTATATCTTTTCATGTGGCAACACTGAAAATTACACTTTGCTACAATGTAAAGTAGTGAGTGTACAGCTTGTATAACAGTGTACATTTGATGTCCCCTCAAAATAACTCACACAGCCATTAATGTCTAAACCGCTGGGAACAAAAGTGAGTACACCTCTAAGTGAAACTGTCCAAATTGGGCCCAATTAGCCATTTTCCCTCCCCGGTGCCATGTGACTTGTTATTGTTACAAGGTCTCAGGTGTGAATGTAGAGCAGGTGTGTTAAATTTAGTGTTATCACTCTTACGCACTCATACTGGTCACTGGAAGTTCAACATGGCACCTCATAGCAAAGAACTCTCTAAGGATCTGAAAAAAAAGAATTGTTGCTCTACATAAAGATGGCCTAGGCTATAAGAAGATTGCCAAGACCCTGAAACTGAGCTGCAGCACTATGGCCATAAATTGGTTTAACAGGACAGGTCCCACTCAGAACAGGCCTCACCATGGTCGACCAAAGAAGTTGAGTGCACGTGCTCAGCATCATATCCAGAGGTTTTCTTTGGGAAATAGACGTATGATTGCTGCCAGCATTGCTGCAGAGGCTGAAGGGGTGGGGGGGGGGTTAGCCTGTCAGTGCTCAGACTATATGCCGCACACTGCATCAAATTGGTCTGCATGGCTGTCATCCCAGAAGGAAGCCTCCTCTAAAGATGATGCACAAGAAAGCCTGCAAACAAACAGCTTGTTGAAGACAAGCAGACTAAGGACATGGATTACTGGAACCATGTCCTGTGGTCTGATGAGACCAAGATAAAATTATTTGGTTCAGATGGTGTCAAGCGTGTGTGGCGGCAACCAGGTGAGGAGTAAAAAGACAAGTGTGTCTTGCCTACAGTCAAGCATGGTGGTGGGAGTGTCATGGTCTGGGGCTGCATGAGTGCTACCAGCACTGGAGAGCTACAGTTCATTGAGGGAACCATGAATACCAACATGTACTGTGACATACTGAAGCTGAGCATGCTCCTCTCCCTTCGGAGACTGGGCCACAGGGCAGTATTCCAACTCAATAACGACCCCAAACACACCTCCAAGATGATCACTGCCTTGCTAAAGAAGCTGAGGGTAAAGGTGATGGACTGGCCAAGTATGTCTCCAGACCTAAACCCTGTTGAGTGTAGCGGATGACATTTTGGATCAAATGTCATATGCATTGTAAATTTCGTTTTTGGCCTCAGGACAATAAAGGTTCTGAGGGTTAATTATTGTAGGTAGGCCTAACACCAGTCTGGCCAGGCTGTGTTTAAAAGTTATGCCTGGTCATGTGAATGGTGAGGTGCGCATGACAGGCCAGAACCAAGTCTGGTTGGATGTTTGGGTATCGGCCCTCTCGAAGCCAATCAGCGGGAGTGCCGGGGGCCCGCTGAGAAGTCTGGGAGGGGGTACTTAAACAGGTGTGGGTCACGTGTTCACGGTTCCGGAGTTGTTCGTGAGATCCGTGTGGTCTGTTCTGGTTCCAGGACCGGGGTAGCCCCGTGAGGGGTCCCGGTCAGGGGGTGTTCGACATCCATGTTCCTGTTAGTGGCCCCTGATAGACCTGTTTGGTCTGGGGTAGGGATCCGTCTGTTCCCGAGTCTCAGAACCTGCCGGTCCGAGGTCCAGTAACTGAGGGAGGATTCAAAGTGTCCGGGTGTGCTCTCAGCTTAGAGGGACACCACAGCTTGTGGAAGTGACCGGGGGAGGACTCTTCGGAGGAGGGCCGGTAAGTGGCATCCTGAGAAGTGCCTGGTTGCTGAGTTGGGAAGGACATTGACAAATTCACATTTTTCCAGTACCATAAAGGAAGCGGGAAACCTTCCAGGTATGGTTGGAAAAGGGTTCCTGTATACACTCAGTTGATTGTTTAAGTTTTGAGTCAACGTTCTGACTGCCATAATCTCTGGCTAGAGATCTGTTCAGCCTTTAAGTACCCAGCTGTGAGTGGCTACTCTCTGGGTGGAAATAGAGACTTTGCTAAACCTGCAGTTCAAGGTGCCTGAGTTCTTCACCCGTGCCCTCTGTTCCCTAAGAGACTGTGTTTGTGAAAGTTCTACTGCAAAATAAACCTTTTTGAAAGGACTTCATCTGTGTCAGTCTACAAGTCATTGGGTATCAACCCTGGGAACCCCTAGATGCGGAGGAGCAGGCCGAGAGAAGGTAAACGGTGAGCCCATTAAGTTAAGGCCGCCCTGCAACGGGTAGTGGCTGCTACATGAGCATCTGTGGGGCATCCTCAAACGGAAGGTGGAGGAGTGCAATTTCTCTAACATCTACCAGCTCTGTGATTTCGTTATGGGCGAGTGGAAGAGGACTCCATCTACAACCTGTGAAGCTCTGGTGAACTCCATGCCCAAGAGGGTTAAGGCAGTGATGCAAAATAATGGTGGCCACACAAAATATTGATACTTTGGGCCCAATTTTGACATTTTCACTTAGGGGTGTACTCACTTTTGTTACCAGCGGTTTAGACATTAATGGCTGTGTGTTGAGTTATTTTGAGGGGACAGCAAATTTACACTGTTATACAAGCTGTACACTCACTACTTTACATTGTAGCAAAGTGTCATTTCTTCAGTGTTGTCACATCAAAAGATAGAATAAAATATTTACAGAAATGTGGGAAGCGTACTCACTTTTGTGAGATACTGTATATATAGATACATATAGTTCTAATGCATGTACAATAATATGTATGTAGCGCCAGCTCCTGAAGAGCATGCGCTATGTTTTTGAAATTTAACGTTACACTTGAACTGCAGTTTGGTTTGGGTATAATTATTCCAAATTTGGACCTCAGCGTCAGTCTGACTGGACTATAGGGTGTTCAGCCTGGCCATAGGGGTGTCTCTTCTGGCAGGCATGGAACCACAGTCTGGTTGGGTGCTTTAACCACTTCCCGACCAGCGCACGACGATGTACGTCGACAGCATGGCACGGGCAGGCATATTGGCGTACATGTACGTCCAATATTCGTTGCCGCCGTGCCATCGGGAGCGCGCCGCCGGCGGCGCGCTCCTGCGCTGGTCGGGACCCCCGTGAGTCCGGTCGCGGGACCCGCCGACTCGATCGCCGCGGGCATCCCCGCGATCGTCTCACGGAGCGGCCGAATGGAGGAAATGCTGTATAAACAACATTTTTCCATTCTGCCTAGCAACTAGTGACGCTGATCTCTGCTCCATGTGATTGGAGCAGAGATCAGTGTACACTAAATGAAAGCCCAACCCCCCCACAGTTAGTAACACACCCCTAGGAACACTTAACCCCTACACTGCCACCCACTGGTTAACCCTTTCACTGCCAGTGTCATTTACACAGGAATCACTGCATTTATATAGCAGTGATTACTGTACAAATGACAATGGTCCCAAAAATGTGTCAAAAATGTCCGATGGGTCCCCGACAATGTCGCAGTCACAATAAAAATCGCAGATCGCCGCCATTACTAGTAAAAAAAAAAAAAAAAAAATTATTAATAAAAATGCTATAAAACTATCCCTATTTTGTAAACGCTATAACTTTTGCGCAAACCAATCAATAATCGCTTATTGCGATTTTTTTTACCAAAAATATGTAGAAGAATACGTATCGGCCTAAATTGAGGGAAAAAAATGTTTTTTTATAAATTTTTGGGGGATATTTATTATAACAAAAAGTAAAAAATAATGCGTTTTTTTCAAAATTGTCGCTCTATTTTTGTTTATAGCACAAAAAATAAAAACCGCAGGGGTGATCAAATACCACCAAAAGAAAGCTCTATTTGTGGGAAAAAAAGGACGTCAATTTTGTTTGGGAGCCACGTCGCACGACCGCGCAATTGTCAGTTAAAGTGACGCAGTGCCGAATCGCAAAAAGTGGTCTGGTCTTTGACCAGCAAATTGGTCCGGTCTGAAAGTGGTTAAGGTTACTTTCTCTCGGAGCCAGCCCAGTTCCGGTCCAGACTTCTACAAGTTCTACAACAACATCTGTGGCAGAGACTTGTTCCTGATTTAAACACCTTGTTGGCTGCTAGGCCTTGTGAGAGGGACTATCCAACTAGAGTGAACATCCAGCTGTGATTGGCTATTCTCTGGATTTAGTCGAAGTAAGCAAGTCCTTTATTATTGACTTTGACACAAAGAGTACCTGGACTTTCTTCCTAACCCTCTGATCCTATACTAAGTGACTGTTCGTTAATTACATTTTGGAAATAAAAATCCCTTTAAGCGGATCTGTCGTCAGTCTCTTAAGTTTCTGGGCCATCTACCACGGGAAACCCCTAGACACAAATCGAGGTGAAGAAGGTAACGGTAAGCCCAATCAAACCAGCAGCTCCTTCGGGGGTCAGTGCTACATGTACATATGCAGAAATGTGCAATTAACTTGTACAGAAGTATGCATGTGATTGTGTACCCTCTATTGCCAGAATGGGGCCAACAGATATTTTCATGGTAACCCCATTGCCACAGCAATTTTAATTAAAATCTTTTGATATAGATTCTGCAGTCAAAAAAGATTCATGGTGATGAAGGGGTTGAGACTTAGGAAATAGATACGTTACGCATATAAAATTGCCTCTGGTTAATAGCGCCTGCGGTACCATTTGGCCCAGTTGTAGATGTCACTAAATACAGCAAAACAGGGGTATAAAGAACTTGTGATTCTGTTCATGCATTCACACAGAGACATGTGAACAGTACATTGGTCACGTTGTTCTGTATTAACGATGTAAAGATCTTGTACACATTGAATACTTTGAGTACGTTTCCTCCATTTGTGGTTAAGAGCACATTTATTTTTTATTTTTTTGAAATCACATTATACTTCCACTTTAACCTAGTTGTGTTGGCTTCTCTGAATTACATAATCACCTTATCGCTAATTCTGTCGGCCGGGCTTATATTTTCAGTTTATTTTTGGGTTTCTTCTTGGAAATATGTCATGGAAACAGTCAGGGGTGCCAAGTTTCCACAAGATTTCAGTGAAAGGTTAGCACTGGGCTGGACAGTAACCTATTCCAATCAGCCCCATGTTCTGATATTCTCTCTAGTTTTGGTCTATAACAGTTCCTTTTGGACAGAACATAAAAATAAACTGCTAAAGCTAAATAATATCCCAAATATAAACTTCTGTTGGATGGGAGAAAACCGTATTCACTCAGTTCTTTAATTAACTTTGATTGCCTCAATTTAAAGTGAAATTAAAAGCTTTTTTTTTTTTTTACTGTAAATAACAAACATGTTATACTTACCTGCTCTGTGTAATGGTTTTGCACAGAGCAGCCCAGATCTTCCTCTTCTCAGGTCTCCTGCTGGTGCTCCTGGCCCCTCCTTTCTGCTTAGTGCCCCCACAGCAAGCAGCTTGCTATGGGGGCACCTGAGCAGGCTCGCTTCTGAGTTGCTGCTTCGTGTGTCCATTCACACATGGAGCATGGCTCGGCCTCATCCCCGTTCTATCCTTATTAGCTCACTGGCTGTGATTGACAGTAGTGGGAGCCAATGGCTACCACTGCTGTCTCAGCCAATTAGGAGGGAGAAACCCAGGAGAGCCAAGGCTCTTGTGCATATTGCTGGATTGATATGGGGCTCAGGCAAGTAATGGGGGGCTTGGGGTGCTACTGTACACAGAAGGTTTATTACCTTCATGCATAGAGGTGGTGGGAATCGAGGAAAGAGAACCAGTTGTGTTTGAGGATGTAGGATAACAGCCTCAGCACAAATGAGTAGAACTCCAAACTGTCGGTGATCCTGTTCCATTAAGAACATTTTAATGGTTTTCAAGGCTAGCTTGTGGGGGATGCTGGAATATAATGCTTCTACATCAATTGTGACCAATAATGCGTCCGGATTTTATAAACAATGTGTTGTATATGTATGAATTTTATGTGAACTATTAAAAATTTGTTATTATTTTTATACTTGCCTACAAAGTCCATTATTCCCAAATTTCAGTATTCATATAAGCTGGCATAGATAGACAAGACAGTCAGAAAGAGCAGGGCATATTTGCACTGGGAATGCCGTTATGGATGTTAACGCTGCTGCTCAGGGCTTGTGGGTTTCTAGGGTGGCAATGTCTGCCAACATCCTAGCAACCAATGACACATCCCAGGCCCCACACAGTTTCCAGCTGAGAGATTCCCAGATGGCAGTTGAATATAAACAAATGGGCTGGGCATGCTGGCTGATCTAATTTCCCAAATATATCAATGGTCAATGACGCAAATCTCCCAGCCATCAGCTGAAGAAGGCCGGGTTGCATCCTTGGTTGCTATGAAGCTGATGGCTGCACAACCAACAAGACCAAGCAACCAATAATGGATCTCCAGCCTGGGGACTAAACATGCACTGAGGATGAAGTGTCTAGTCTGGAAGCTCAGGCCTCAGTGCTGCCCCCTATCATGCCTCCATGTGATAAATTCATGTACATCTACATAAGGCCCCTTTCACACATGCAGGCCGTATGTCCGTATTTCATCCATCCATTTGTGGATAAAATACGGACATACATGCATCCCTATGGGATAGCGGGTGTCTGCGGATGTTCATCCGCAGACACCCGATATCGTCCGCCTCCACTATTGTCTGATTCTGCAGACGGAGGAAAATCCTATTCTGCAGTCCCCATAGAGGAGAGCGGAGAACTGACAGAGCGGTCCCTGCACAGTGTGCTGGGACCACCCTGTTATCCGCCGGTTCAGCGGGGACAACGGAGCGATCGCCGCTGAGCAAGCGGATCATCACGGGGCGGATCATTACTGATCCGTCCCGTGTGAAAGGGGCCTAAGTCTGCGGTGTTGCAGTATTCAACATTCCCTATGCAAGTGTTTCATTATGAAAGCTAGCATTGTCTTGTGATAATTACACAAGGGGAAATTACTAAGGGGTCTATTTATCAATCTTTTTACCCAACGTTCACCCAAGAGTCACACATCTTAAAATTGAAAACATTGCTGACTCTTAATTGTCCTATATTTATAATTACAGAATACGTATCACCTTTTACCACAATGGCATTTTGTGTCCTTGATGAAAATCATGCAATTATAATGTATATAGTCAATCAGAAACTCAAAAGACAGGTACTCACCTACAGGGGGCAGTCTCAGCAAAGTTTCGTGGCATTGCTAAACATCAGTAACAATTCACCTGAAGAATTTATATTGTTAACCAACGCATGTTTGAGAGACGATTAAAAAAAAAAAATGTCTCCAGTCTGCTAAGAAGAGGTATCACATGCAGAGAGATATCATTCTCCTGACCTCGTACAGCAGAAAATGACTATCAAGGGGTTGCAGTTCCACCCAGAGGCACTGTAAAAAGCCTACATGATCTGCCTGCAAGGGATCCTGGGAAATGTATATCAACTTTTTATTGGGCTAATATGAGTAAACTTTCTGGCTTAAAAATGGTTTCATTGCTTCGTTTCTTTTTAATCACCGAAAAAGATATGAAATATTAGGAAGAGTTGCCCATTAAAGTGGCACTAAAAGCAAAACTTTTTTCATTGTGGATAAAGTAAGGGAGGCTTATAACCACTGCCAGGTTTTATTTTGCCATCTGTGTCCCCTTGGGGAGATTTCTCTTCACTTCCTGTCCCAATAGCCAAAACTGGAAGTGAGGGGAAATCCCCTAAATGTGAGGGAATCCCTAGTTGTCACCAGAACTAGTATCCCCATTGGATGGTGCCCCCTCTATTCCTGTTCTGGTGACAACCCAAAGTTTGGGATTTTCTTTCACCTTGATTCTCAGTGATAATGTTATACAGGCCAAATAGAGAAGGTGAATCTCCCAACAGGGGCACAAACAGCCAGCTCCCCCCTCCCCCCTCCCCCCAAAAAAACACACACTCTCTAGGGTTGCCACCTGTCCCGGTGTCATCTGGACAGTCCGGGTTTTAAATCGTGTGTCCGGACACAATATTCAGAATGGACTGTGGCTCCCCAAGTCACCGAGTACCACAGTCGTTGAGTGCATAGGTGTGCACATGGGCCCCATCCCCATACATGGACAGGAGAGAAGAGAGGGCTTGATCTTCTCCTCCTCCTCCCACCCATACCCCTTTGTCCGCCCACCCACACTCCAATCCCCAGTATTCTATGCCTCAGGAAAGGGATGTGTGGGCTGAAAGTTTGAAGCTCAACAAGTCAGCTCAGTTACATTGTGGATGAAAAGTGTTGATGCCTGAGCCTCCATCCTCAGGTGAGTGAGCTCCCCATCCACTGTCTGCGAGTGCAGTCTACCCCCTTCCCTCCCTTCTCTCTCCTGCCTCCAAGCGAGTGAGTACACTAAGTCCCCTTTCACACTGGGTCGTTTTGCAGGCCCTATTGCACTTTGGTATATAGTGCCTGCAAACAACCTGAAACAGCCGCTGCTGTCTCTCCAATGTGAAAGCCCAGAGGGCGCCGAGGGCTTTCACACTGGAGCGGTGCGCTGGCAGGACGGTTAAAAAAGCCCTGCTAGCAGCATCTTTGGAGCTGTGTATACACCGTTCCTTCACCGATCCTACTCATTGAAATCAGTGGGGCAGTGCGGCTATACCACCAGCAAAGTGCCTCTGCAGAGGCGCTTTGCGGTGGTTTTTAACCCTTTCTCGGCCGCTAGCGGGGGGTAAAACCACCCCGCTAGTGGCCGAATAGTGCCGCAAATCCGACGGTAAAACGCAGCTAAAAATAGCGGCGCTTTACCGCCGACGCACCTCCCGCCCCAGTGTGAAAGGGGCCTAAGGCAAGTGGTGTCCTGTGGACTCTGATGTAATGGGTGCTTTGGGAACTCTAATATAAGGGGAAGGCTGGGAACTCTGATGAAAGTGGGAGGTTTGATGAGCAGAAACTCCCTTACTTTAGGGCCGGTTCACACTGCAGGCGAGGCGAGGCGACTCCGACTTGCCTCGCCGCGACCTGCCGCGACCTCAGCGGCAACTTGCAGATGACTTCTGTATAGAAGTCAATGCAAGTCGCCCCGAGGTCGCCCAAAAGTAGTACAGGAACCTTTTTTCTGAGTCGGAGCGACTCGAGTTGCTCCTCTCAGAACGGTTCCATTGTACAGAACGGGGGCGACTTGCGAGAGCGAGGCGAGGCGAGTCGTGTCGCCTCGCATCGCCCGCTGTGTGAACCGGCTCTTAGAGTTCCCCTTTACAGAGTCCACAGTGTTCCCCCTTAAAAATAAAATAGCTGTGTGCCACTAAAGCATTCGGGTTTGGCTTGAAGAAAAAGTGGCAAACCTAACATACTCAGTCTATCCAAAACAAAAATAAAATGCCTTTAGTTTCACTTTAAAGTGTATCTATACCCAAGAACAAAAATTTATAGTATTGCAACTTACCAGGTCTTAGATGTGATGGACACATTATTTGTCTTTTTTCACACTGCCATTAAGTCACTTACTGTTTGAGTTTTACAACCGTGCTGAGAAGCGTTGTCACACTAGGATAGGGAGTGTATTAGGACTACATAACACCTTCATCTCTTCTGCATAACAGAGGGGGAGGCATTTTGTAGTTCACAGAGATGGCAGGGGAACAATGATAACTGATAACAGTCCAGTGCAGAGAGCACAGAAGTTATCAGCTCGCAAAATTTCTGGCTGGGTGAACAGCTATTATTTTTGATCTTGTAAAACAGATACAGGGGTGGGCTGACAACTCATGGGGCCCCCTGGGCAATAGGGGAAGATTATGGGGCCCCCCGGCAATAGGAGAAGATTATGGGGCCCCCGGGCAATATTAGAAGATTACGGGTCCCCCAGGCAATAAGAAATTATGGGGCCACACACTATACACACACAGACACACAATATACACACACAGAAAAACGTACTGGAGAGACGGGGCAGCTATAATATTAAAAAACACAGATTTTTACATACTGTCCCTGGTTTTATTGAGGCTGGCAACCCTGATGGGGCACCTTAGTGGCATGGGGCCCTCGGGCAGTGCCCAAGTGCCCGAATGGTCAGTCCGCCCCTGAACAGATATAATAAAGCACTTTTCATGGTAAAATTAAAAGAATAAAAGGGAGCAAATTAGAGAAATTTTGTATCTGAGTTTACATAACACTATAAATACGCTCTGTGTTGCCCGCTAATGAGATTCATTCTCTCAGTTCCTGCCATTGGTGCCACCGTTATATAATAAACCATGTGCTGCGTTTCTGCATACTAATGGGATAGTTATTAACATGAAATATCTTCATAAAAGATAAAGGGACTTCCCTTCCCCATCATCGTTATTTATTTAATGCATTGACTTCTCTTTAGTGTTAATGAGCAGAATTGGTTGAAAGTTATTTCTGCAGGAAAATTGCGTCTTATCATTTCAGACAATGTTTAGATTCCAGCAATTCCCCTTTAATGGCAGAGTGAACTCGTCAGTTATTGCTCAGATTTGGCACTTTTTACACAAACCAGTTCTGTTTTCATCTGCCACTGGTATTTGGCATTGAGAAGTAACAGTCCTTTGTATCTGAGTGTTAAAATGTCCGTGTCAGCAATATTTCACTGACTTTCTCTGTAATTAGTATAAAAACTGATTTAGGGTTCATTTGTATGTGTAGCAGCCCTTGCCGTCCCTCTCCATACCTCCCAACATTTTGAGATGGAAATTAAGGACACCTACCAGCAAATGTATGTAGGCATAGGGCACGCCCACTGCCACACCCCCTTAAAGGAGAATTAATTTAAAAAAAAGGTTAAATAAATACACAAGGGCTTATTTTTATCCCTGCTATTCCTTTATATTGGCTTTTAAAATGTACAAATGCAGCAATTTAGAATTTGGATGAAAGGTTTAGCACTGGGAAACACTATTTGAAAGATAAAAAAGTGCATTTTATATACAGCTTTATAGATCAGATTAAAATGAGGAGGAAACAGGGACATTGCTCCAAATCACGGACAGTCCCTCGAAATCCGGGACAGTTGGAAGCTATGCCTCTGAAAAGTGATCTGCAAAGTTTCCCCTTTCAAATGTAAACAGGGGCTACTATGTCAATTTCGTTTTCAGCTGGGCTGTAGTTACCTCAGACTGATTGTATAGTTTTTCACCTGGTTTTTCCCTAAGCTTAAGTTGGCTTGTGATTTCTCACTATCACCAGTAGATATCACTGGTCATAGTATGAGATTCCACAAACAAAACGAAGTTAGGAATATTTATATTTCCTTCAGCCAATCCAGTAGGAGGTTTATGCCACTGGTGCATGGTGTGGGGGGGTTGGAGACCCAGGGGAGGTCCCCTGCTGGAGAGAGCCAGGTAGAATCCTCAGAAGGGCCTGGTGACTCACTTGGAGGATGCACTGAAATCTGGGAATGTGCTTACAGTGTTGCCAGGTCAGCTTAAAGCTTTTGACATTGTGAAGCAGGACATTGATCTGGATCTGGAGAGTCTGCAAGTGATCTGCTACAGTATCTGTGACCCATAACCCTCACCTCTATAACCATTCTGCAATATGGAATCAGCCCTTGGGGGAAATATTAGCCCACCCCTGGCCTCTGGAGGTGCTATCCTGCCTTTGGGGTGTCAAAGGGGTGCTAAACAGATATGTGTGCCCAGCAGAGTCCTACCATACATCCATGTGTGCCCAGGAGACACTCCCATACATCCATGTGTGCCCAAGAGACACCCCCATACATCCACGTGTGCCCAGGAGACACCCCCATACATCCACGTGTGCCCAGGAGACACCCCCATAAATCCATGGGTGACAAGGAGACTTCTCCATACATCCATGTGTGTCCAGGAGACTCCCCATACATCCATGTGTGCCCAGCAGAGTCCCCCCATATATCCATGTGTGCCCATAAGACACCCCCATACACCCATGTGTGCCAAGGAGACTCCTCCATACATCCATGTGTGCCCAAAGAAAACCCATAAATCCAGGGGTGCCCAGCAGAGTTATCCCATACATCCATGTGTGCCCAAGAGACCCCTCCATACATCCATGTCTGCCCAGAAGACTCCCCAATGCATTCATATGTGCCCAGGAGACTCCTCCATACATCCAGGTTGGCCAAACAGACTCCTCCCATACATTCATGTATGCCCAGCAGAGTCCTCCTATACATCCATGCATGCTCAGCAGAGTATTCCCATACATCCATGTGTGCCCGGCTGGATGTGGGTCATAGTTTGGAGAACCCTTATCTAGATTACAGCAGATGCCCACTAAGCAACCATTCTCGATAGGAAAAATCAAATGGCCACGTAGCGCACTACTCCCTTGGGAGCTGCTGGGTGTGTTCATACCTTTCTGTTAACTGCTTCCGTTCTTCCACCCCTGCATGAATTCCATTAAACAGCCGACAGTCCATTAAACTTTGAAAACTTATTTCTTGCTTGGTGAATGTTACATTGCTGTTAGAGGATATGAGTTGCCTCTAGCACCTTTGTTCCTATTTCTGTCCCACGTTCTTTCCTATAGTGAACTGGAAGCCTCAGACCTCACCTGCCTATCTTGACTACTGCAATCCTCCCGCCGTCAGTTCAGGAAAGTCCTTGATGGATAAGCACTGCTGGGTTTCACTCCCTTTGCTCTCTCCCATCGACGGTCCATGATTGCCACAGAAGGCCGATCCCAGAACTCCGTCCTCTTTGTAGCTACTTCCCGCTCTGCATGGTCGGATACATCCCAGGTTGGGATGCCCGGTCCACACCTACAGACTACATGATGGATGTGGTTGTGACTATGCAGCACTGAGGTCTCTGAACCCTCAGGCCTTCAAGTCTGTTCCTGCTATCCAGCGATGGGGTCTCTGAACCCCTAGGCCTTCAAGCTTGCCTCTGTTCGCTACATTTCTGCTCCATACTCCTCCCATCTCCCCAGAAAGCATGTGACCCCCAGCTTATATGCGAGTCCTGCCCCTGCCAATACAATTTAATGATTGGTCTAGAGCTCTCCATACAAGCTGCCTGCACCCCAGTCCCCAGTCCGCCTTACTTCCAGAGCATTTCCAATGAATGGTAAGGGAGATCTTTCAGGGTCAGAATGCAGGTGGCCACACCCTCCTCTCTCTACTCTGTCACTCCCCTCTCCCAAAACAGAAACCAGGCTTAAAAATGCAAGGCCCTCGTTAAAATTGAAATAACACTTACCCTAGCTAAACCTATTTAGCACCCACCTAAGTGTGGCGGGTGCTACAGACAGGTCAGAAAACAACTACTAGTATTGTTGTCCTCAACAGAGATAAAAAATGATGAGATCTTTCTGCACCTTCGTTCTACTCTTCATTCATCCCACCATATGAGGTGAGTTCCTCCACCCCAAACTTGCTCATCCATGTCTTTATAGACCTTTGTGCACTGGTGAGCAATCATTCTCTGCAGCTATTACCTTTTGTACCACCACCCCCTCCCTTTAGAATGTAAACTCTATGAGCAGGGCCCTCCTGTACCTTCTGTATTGTACTGTAATTGTGTTGTCCCCCCTATACATTGCAAAGCACTGTGTAAACTGTTGGCGCTATATAAATCATCTATAATGATAATAATAATAATGTTGGAACAGGAAGGGGCCACCCCCAAAACTGTTCCCACAAAGTTGGGAGCATGAAATGGTCCAAAATGACTTGGTATGCTGACGCCTTAAGTGTTCCCCACAAGCTCAACCCCTGAAAAATAACCCCACACCATAACCCCCCCCCTCCACCAAATAATTTGGACCAGTGGATAAAGCAAGGTCCTTAAAGACATGGATGAGAGAGTTTGGGGTGGAGGAATTTGACTGGTCTGCACAGAGTCCTGACCTCAACCCGATAGAACACCTTTGGGATGAATTAGAGCAGAGACTGCGAGCCAGGCCTTCTCATCCAACATCTGTGCCTGACCTCCCAAATGAGCTTCCAGAAGAATGGTCAAACATTCCCATAGACACACTCCTAAACCTTGTGGACGGCCTTCCCAGAAGAGTTGAAGCGGTTATAGCTGCAAAGGGTGGGCCAACTCAATATTGAAACCTACAGACTAAGATGGGGATGCCATTAAAGTTATTGTGTGTGTAAAGGCAGGTGTCCCTATACTTTTGGCAACAAAATGTATGTGCAAGATCATGTTGAATTAGACATTGTGGCCAGCAGGGGGCAGGTTCTCCACAATCAATATAAAAAAATCATAGAAGATGTCTGTCATTATTCTTATGTCCAATAAAAGCTAAATATAGTATCCATTCATCTTGAATGTGGATAAACCACAGTATGAAATAGGGTCATAAATATACAATATGCACAGGGAAAATGCAACTGTCCAGATTTATTAAACATGAACTCAAGACAGATAGGAAAAAAAAAAAAATTATAATAATAAAGTGTACGTAAACCCAACAATGAACTTCTTCTATTCTTCCCTTTTTTCTCTGTTGTATATACCATCCTTAAAGCGGAGGTCCACCCTAAAGTGGACCTTCCGCTCATCGGAACCCTCCCCCTCTCCGGCGCCACAATTGGCACCTTTCAGGGGGGAGGGGGGTGCAGATACCTGTACAGTACAGGTATTCTGCACCCACTTCCGGGATAGCTCTCTGCGGAAAGGGGCGTAGATTACGCCCCTTTCCGCAAGTGCCCGCCCCTTTCCGCAAGTGCCCCGCTGCCTGCTGGGAAACACACAGATCCCAGAGGCAGCGGGGACCGTCCTTATTGCGCAGCGCGGCTCGCGCATGCACAGTAGGGAACCGGGAAATGAAGCCGAAAGGCTCCATTTCCTGATTCCCATACCCAAGATGGCGGCGGCAGCACCTGACAGACGATCTAGAGATCTAGAGATCGGCTTTGGCTGCCGACATCGCGGGCGCGCTGGACAGGTAAGTGTCACTATTTTAAAAGTCAGCAGCTGCAGTATTTGTAGCTGCTGGCTTTTTAAAAAAAAAAAAAAAAACGCGGAGTCCTGACGGACTCCCGCTTTAAGTGTTTTGTTATATCAATTCAATATGAGAAAAAAGTATCTGTTGATCTTGTCAGAGATTCAGAGCTGTCCCGTGGCCTGTACACACTTTGTTGTCACCCTAAAACGGAACAAAAAGCTAAAATAATTACCTTAGTTCCAATGGTCCGACGCCCATGAGGTCCCTCATCAGCACCGACATCTCCCCATTTAACTCTGGATGCCAGTCTTTAGCTGTCTTGATTGGCCAAAGTGGGATGACATCAATCCTGCGCATGTGCAGGAGTCATGTCATCCCAGCACACAGGCAGTGTGCCACAATATAAACTGAGCTGCCCATGTGCAGCTCAGTGTACAGTCTACAGGGGACTGTGAACAGGCAGGTAAGACCCCTTTCACACCGGGGCATTTTTCAGGTGCTTTATAGCTAAAAATAGCCCCTGAAAAATGCCTCATCTGCAGTTCCAGTTTGAAAGCCTGAGTGCTTTCACACGGGGGGCAGGGGCGGACTGACAACTCATGGGGCCCCCGGGCAATCAGAGATTATGGGACCACACAGTATACACAAACACACACATATACGTATACAGGGCCGTCTTTAAGGCAGGGCAAAAGGGGCAGCTGCCCTGGGCCCTGTCATTGTTGTGGGGCCCAAAGCAGCTGCCTTATACTTGCCAACCATTCCAGTTTAAATTCCCTTGTCCCTTGAAGTTTTAGACCTGTGCTAATGCTGCCCAGCTCTGCCCTATTGTTGTGTAAAGATGACTCACCTGCACACCATGTGTTTACATGTAAATAACCATCATTCGTATGTAAATAGCAGCAGCATTCATATCTAAATATCTGAGCGCGGGGGCATTGATAGGTAAATAAAGGTGGCATTGATATGCATATCATGCCCCCCTGCAGAGAGGAGAAGATGTGCTGTAAATTATAGCAACCAGTGAGCAGTATTACTATACAGTAATCTCTAGCAACAAGCAGAAATCATGTGCTGTAACCTTTAGCAACTAATCAGTGAGCCTTAATGTGTGCTGTAACCTCTAGCAACCAGTCAATAAGCGGTAATGATATGCTGTAACCTCTGGCAACCAATCCCAATCGCTGCCTGATCTGATACAGTAAACTGATTTTAAGTCTAGCTGCTATTTATTGTATGACTCAGGGAAGGTGGAGAGTGAAATTGCATGGGGGTAGGGGGGCCCCCAAGAAATTTTTTGCCCCGGGTCCAATCAATATTAAAGACGGCCCTGTACGTATACAATCACACAGTATACACAGACATGTTTCTATTGGCTGAGAAGGTACTTGAGAGGTGGGGCAGCTATAATCTTGGGATTTGTAGACCAAAAGGATGTCGGTAAGGGACATTTCAGAGACAGATGTAAAAAAAAAACACACATCTTTACATAATGTCCCTGGTTTTACTGAGGCTGGCAACCCTGATGGGGCCCCTTAGTGGCATGGGGCCCTCGGGCAGTGCCTGAGTGGCCCAATGGTCAGTTTGCCCCTGCACGGGGGCGGTGCGCTTGCAGGACGTTAGAAAAATTCATCTTTGGGGCGGTTTGTGAGTGGTGTATATGCCGCCCCTCCACCGCCCCTGCCCATTGGAATGCATGGGCAGCGATGCCAAAGAGCCTGTAAAGCAATTTGGCAGCGGTGCTACACGGGTGCTTTTAACCCTTTTTAACGCATTCTAGGGGGTTAAAAGCACCCCACTCCTGCCCGAAAACCAGCGGTGCTTTACTGCTACCGCCCTCACGGCCCCAGTGTGAAGTGGCTCTAAATCTATTTTTTTCCCAAATAACAGTTTTATTGGATATCTCAGAAGAGAAACAGTACAAAAAAGATAAAGCAATGTGTGAAAGCTCGAAATAGCGATGAAAAAGGAGGGAGGTTCACATTATACATTTCAATGCCAGTAATGATATTGCGAGAGAAACCAGGAGATAACAACTGCAAACAACATAGTTTAGAATGGGGGTCTCAAAGTACCGCCCCCCGGGCCATTTACGGCCCGAAGACCAGTTACAAATGGCCTGCAGGCAGGGCCGATCCTAGGCGGGTGTGACATGTGGCAGTACGCTGGGAGCTTTTTCTCTCTCTGTCTCCTCTCCCCTGCATGCTGCTACAGCCCAGCGCGCCCAACACAGGAGAGCAGAGTGGAGGGAGGATCCGCTCATCGCCCTGCCCACCTAGTTCTATAGAGAAATGCCCATTATCGAATAGTGCCCGGGACGAACTGCGCATGCACCATACATAACACCACAACAGCTTATGTTACGATCAGCTGTTGTGTCGGGGAGATGGCGCCTGCGTACAATAGCCGACTGAAGATATTTTTCAGTCAGATTGTGCCGAGGCACATTTATGTAGGTGAGGGGCGGAATTTAACATGAAGGGGCGGATGTTTTCATTGAAGGCCAGTGCTGATCTAACATGAAGGGGGCGGATGTTTTCATTGAAGGCCAGTGCTGATCTAACATGAAGGGGGCGAATGTTTTCATTGATGGCCAGTGCTGCTCTAACATGAAGGGGGCGGATAATTTCGTTGATGGCCAGTGCTGATCTAACATGAAGGGGGCGGATAATTTCGTTGATGGCCAGTGCTGATCTAACATGAAGGGGGCAGATAATTTCATTGATGGCCAGTGCTGATCTAACATGAAGGGGGTGAATGTTTTCATTGAAGGCCAGTGCTGATGTAACATGAAGGGGGCGGATGTTTTCATTGATGGCCAGTGCTGATCTAACATGAAGGGGGCAGATGTTTTCATTGATGGCCAGTGCTGATCTAACATGAAGGGGGCGGATGTTTTCATTGATAGCCAGTGCCGATCTAACATGAAGAGAGTGGATATTTTCATTGAAGGCCAGTGCTGATCTAACATCTAGGGGGCGAATGTTTTCAAGGATGGCCACTGCTGCAAACATGGGGGCAGAATTTTGAACGTTTAGCTAGCTAAATAGGCCCTCCAGGAAGAATAGCAGGTAAAGATTTGTTGATTAGATTTGTTTGGCCTTCGTTAAAAATTCCGCCCCCATATTTGCAGCACTGGCCATCATTGAAAACATCCGTGCCCTTCATGCTAAATTACACCCTTCACCTACATGAACACTCCCCAGCAGCACGAGGCACAATCCGACTGAAAAATGATTGTAAAATCAGCTGTTGTGCTATCGCATATGGCGCATGCGCAGTTCGTCCCAGGCACTATTCGGTGGTGGGCATTTCTCGGCAGAACACCGGCCCCGGATCCAGGATCCTGCTGCCCCCTCAGGTCGAAAGATTGTGGCTTTCTCAGGGTGCCTTGCCACTAGGCCTGTGATGAAGACAGGATCTGACAGGAGGAGAGGACTCAGGAGGTAGAAGATCAGGCCACCAGCTGACTGCCAGGAGGAGAGGTAAGTGAGCCATCACACAGAGGCTGAGCAAAGTCCTTAGTTGCGTGACTGGGGTAGAAATTTGTGAACAGGGGTTATTTGTGGAGTGTGTGTGTGGGGGTGGTATTTGTGGAGTGTGAGGGGGGATATTTGTGAAGTGAAGTGTGGGGGGTATTTGTGTGAAGTGCAGTGGGGGAGGGATTTGTGTAGTGTAGGGGGTAATGCAGGGAGTTGATATTGCATCCGCTGAGACCAGTGCTGGGGATTAATAGTGCGTCCGCTGACACCAGTGCTGGGGGTTAATATTGCGTCCACTGACACCAGCTCTGGGGGAAAGGAAAGTTTGCATGCGGCCCCCATTGGATGTGAAAACTTGTCCTGTGGCCCTCAGGTAATTTGAGTTTGAGACCCTTGCTTTAGAATCATACAGTATTGCTGCTGGAACATTAAGACAGCATTAGACGATACATGACATCTGACATTACACAAAATGAAGCACGGAGAGTAAAGAGGAGGAAAGAAGAAAAAAGTAAAGATGAAGAGAAGAATGAAAGGTAGAGGATCATCACATTAGCTCCATCACTGGATCAAGGCGGGTCCTCTCATAGATGCCACAGCTCCCAGACCTTATTCATTGTAGTCCCCCAATCTGTCCCATATACTAGCGGTCATTTTCTCTATAGCTCCACATATTTGACCCCAACATAGGTAGGGTCATTGCTAGGTGGAAAAAAGACCAGGAGCCTCAGCCCGAAGTCCGAGCCCAGCACCGGGGGGGGGGGTGCCCCTCTCAGCCCCCCCCTCCTGACGCCACTGCATACAGGGCATCTGGGGAAGGTGGTGAGCACCTCTTCCTGTTCACGGCGATAAGGCAGTGTGCGGCCATAAGGATGTGTCTAAGTAGCTTCTTATAGGGTTTGGCTATTTTCAATGGGGAGAGGCGGAAATAATTTTGATGTCATAGGTACCGGCACCTCAAAGAGGCGAGTCAGTAATTGTTGTGTTGAACACCAGAATGGAGCTATTAGAGGGCAGGTCCAATAGATGTGGAAAAGGATGCCTCTATCCCCCTCAACGCCTACAGCGGTCAGAACTAGAGGGGTAGATAACTAGGAGCACATCTGGAGTCAGGTACCAGAAGTATAGAATTTAAGCGTTTTCCTTATAGAGAGTACATAAAGAACTCTTGGCCACCTGAGCCAGATCACCTGCCACGTCTCCACAGGAATTTCTTCATCCAACATCCTCTCCCAATGGAGCATGCAAGCATGTTTACTCTGGTCTGGTAGAGAGTTGTCATTAAGTATCCGATAAATATCGGAGATCAGCCCCCTGCATGTGGAACCTTCCAATGTAATGCGTTCAAAAGGGAAAGGCTCTGAGAATTGCAGATTTAGGGTTATGGTTTGGGCATAATGCACAATATGCAGATATGTATAAAAAACCTGGCGAGATAGATCATATTTATCCTGAAGTTCAGGAAATGGTAGCAATTTGCGGGCTCTAGGGTCTACCAAGTGTCCAAAGTGGAATAAGTTCTGTGACGCCCGGGGCGATGTCATCTGACGGGTAAGGCTAGCAGGCACTTTAGGATTGCAGAGGAAGGAGGTCAGCAGTGATTTTTTGGATTTAAGCTCATGTTCATGAGTTAACTTGTGCCAAAGCAGCCGAAGCTGGGACATCAATCCCATCTAAGTGAATTTTATTGTATTGTAAGACAAATTGCATGTCTCTTCTTCACTAAAGTGTTTGCTTGTTTGCAAAGTTAAGGAGCCTAATTATCTCTCCAAATTGGAACTATGGAACAATAAGGGGTTCATCTATAAAGAATTTGCATAGCCATTTGCCCAGTGGAGTTGCATGTACATACGTTATCTGTAAATGGGGAAAAAACAAATGTTAAAAGGCTATATCCTGTGCTTTTTAATTGTAGATTTAAAACAGTACCACACTTGTCCACTAGATGGAGCTAAGTATCATTGGAATGGCCTATAATACTTTGCCCCCAGCACAGTGACCGAGCTGTCATATTCTAGCAATAATTGGGTGGCAGCGGGACTGTGACAGCCAATCACAGAAGGTCAAATGATCGAGCAGTCATTTCCACCCTCTGGGCATAAAGACCCAGTTAAAAGGACACTGGGGTTGGGTGGGAAGGGGTTAAAGAAGAACTATAGTCATTTCATTAGTTTTTTTTACACTTTAAAGAAATCAACTTATTAAGTTTATTCTACTTTATATTGTAACTATTGCAGGCCCATGAGTGCAGTCAGATATTCTCATTATGTATACTTCCTGGTTGCACATTGCTGATCACTTTATTTCACTAAAATTGATACCAGACAGCGGTTGTCTAATTTAAAGCTGCAGACTTTCTGGGGCCTCTAATAATTTAAAATGCAAAAAAAAAAAAAAACAACAACAAAAAAATTTATATTGTGACATGCTCCCTTCTGATTCCTGTGAAGTGGGAATTTAAACAGCTGATGAATCCAAAATAAGCCAACCTGGATTCAGATGGAGGAGATTAATTATGGCGCCATCACTTCTAATTTAATTACCATAAATACAGAATCATGAATGGATGTGTATGGGTATACAATATATGGGAATATACATGGGTATATATAAGAATACATAGTTACATTAGTTACATAGTAGGTGAGGTTGAAGAAAAGACATAAGTCTATCAAGTCCAACCTATGTGTGTGATTAAATGTCAGCATTACATTGTATATCCCTGTATGTTGCTGTCATTTAGGTGCTTATATAATAGTTTCTTGAAACTATCGATGCCCCCCGCTGAGACCACCGCCTGTGGAAGGGAATTCCACATCCTTGCCACTCTTACAGTAAAGAACCCTCTACATAGTTTAAGGTTAAACCTCTTTTCTTCAAATTTTAATGAGTGGTCACGTGTCTTGTTAAACTCCCTTCTACAAAAAAGTTTTATCCCTATTGTGGGGTCACCAGTATGTTATTTGTATATTGAAATCGCACATGGGTATATATGCATGGGTATATATGTATGGGTATATATAAGAATATACATGGGTATATATGTATGGGTATATATAAGAATACACATGGGTATATAAGTATGGGTATATATATAAGAATACACATGGGTATATATGTATGGGTATATATAAGAATACACATGGGTATATATGTATGGGTATATATATAAGAATACACATGGGTATATATGTATGGGTATATATAAGAATACACATGGGTAAATAAATGTACAACACTAATGAGCATACATTTTCTGTTAGCGGGAGGAGAGATAATAGATGTATCCTTACAAATAAAAATGAAGGAAACATTGAATGGAAGGAACACTGCCAGTTTTGATTTCCATGTTTCCATTATTAAATGTGTCAGAATATCTGACAATGGAAAGCCTAACAATGAAATTCAGAGTAAGCAAAATGGAAAAAAAATAAAGGAAATTCTGTAACATCTCTTTTTACTGCCAATATCGACCGTAAGGTCTCCGGGCGTCAGACTGTGAAGCGGTCATATGGGCCTGCCTGTAACCCGACAAGAGAAGGGGGTCCAATGGTGCGCTGTCACCGCTGACAGGGCTTCCATCTTCCCCAGCTCTTCCTTCCGGGTTTGTGGGCTCTAACTGTGTGAGTGGCCGGGGCTGCGATGAGGTCAATGACCACAGTTGGCTGCGGCACAGAGCTCTGAAGGTCCGGCGTGGTATACCGAACCTTCAGAGCACATTCACCAGTGACATTACCGGCTGCTTTTAGTGTGAATTTGTCCTAAATGGTGCAACTTTAGGAGATATTCAATGTACCTACAAGTAAGCCTCATTATAGGCTTACCTGTAGATACAAGTCCAAAAAGAGGAAAAGGAGGGTAAAATGGAAGGGGGGGGGGCTTTTTTTCAACAATGGCTTTCTTCTTGCCACTCTTCCATAAAGGCCAGATTTGTGGAGTGCACCACTAATAGTTGTCTTGTGGACAGATTCTCCCACCTGAGCTGTGGATCTCTGCAGCTCCTCCAGAGTTACCATGGGCCTCTTAGTGGCTTCTCTTATTAATGCTCTCCTTGCCCGGCCTGTCAGTTTAGGTGGATGGCCATGTCTTGGTAGGTTTGCAGTTGCCACCTCGTTCTTGATGGCCAAAAGTACAGAGAACTTTTGTGTGACCATGTGTATGCAAGCCAAGCTTGAGCGGAATTCCGTCAGAAAAACCATCCGAGATTTTTCTGACGAAAACTCTGATCCTGTGTATGCAGCATTATAGACATTATGTAAAGCTTTTCAAATATTTTCAGTGCCAAAAGCATGGCACCATCACCACAAACCATGCGATAACATACATTACAAACTATTCATTACTGCATGCGCATAGGTGTGAAATGTCCCCAATATGCTGTATGTTTATTTATTTACATTATTGTCATTTCTCGCTATCCTGACCCTTCCCTGTATTCACCCCTTGCTGTATGTCATTAACACTTCTCCGTACTTTGTTGGTACTTGGCACTGTGCTGCATATAATTGAAAGTATGCAGAGGCTTTCTGAAGGATTACTACATCACAGCTAAATGTCAGTGTGAAAACTCAGTGAGTCATTAAAGAGGCATGTATTCTCCTTGTACACAATGCCATAATGCTGTATCCACAGTGTATAAGTGCCTGTACCAGAACCCTCACATTATTAGCACCCTTCAGCTGCATTTATATTATTTGTTTTATTAATACTGTATTTTTCACTCCATAAGATGCACCTTGGTTTTAGAGGACGAAAACAAGAAAAAAAATATTCTGAACCAAATGGTGTACTAAAATATTTACCAGTGTCCACGAAATGCAGCCTGAGCTGTGCCAAAGAAATGAAGCCTTACCAGTCCCAAATATGCACCCTTAACAGTCCCATAAATGCAGCCTTAACAGTCCCATAAATGCAGCCTTACCAGTCCCATAAACGCAGCCTTACCAGTCCCAAAAATTCAGCCTTACCAGTCCCATAAATGCAACCTGACCTGTGCCAAAGAAATACAGCCTTACCAGTCCCATAAATGTAGCCTTACCAGTCCCATAAATGCAACCTTACCAGTCCCATAAATGCAACCTGACCTCTGCCAAAGAAATACAGCCTTACCATTCCCATAAATGCAACCTGACCAGTGACAAAGAAATACAGCCTTACCAGTCCCATAAATGCAGCCTTACCAGTCCCAAAAATGCACCCTTAACAGTCCCATAAATTCAGCCCTAACAATCTCATAAATGCAGCCTTACCAGTCCCATAAGTGCAGCCTTACCAGTCCCATAAGTGCAGCCTTACCAGTCCCATAAATTCAGCCTTACCAGTCCCATAAATTCAGCCTTACCAGTCCCATAAATGCAGCCTTACCAGTCCCAAAAATGCAGCCTTACCAGTCCCACAAATGCAAATTGACCTGTGACAAAGAAATACAGCCTTACCAGTCCCATAACTGCACCCTTACCAGTCCCAAAAATGCACCCTTAACAGTCCCATAAATGCAGCCTTATCAGTTCCATAAATGCACCCTTAACAGTCCCATACATGCAGCCTTACCAGTCCCAAAAATGCACCCTTAACAGTCCCATAAATGCAGCCTGACCTGTGCCAAAGAAATAAAGCCTTACCAGTCCCATAAATGCACCTTTAACAGTCCCATAAATGCAGCCTTACCAGTCCCACAAATGCAGCCTGACCTGACGTCATCACATCCACCTGACAGTAGACAGAGCAGCCCGAGCAGCCGCACCCCATTCGGCCGCTCGCCCTGCGCAGGCGGGAGCTTGGGGTGTCTGTCCTCCGCTCTCCTACCTCTCTTCTGCAGGTACTAACATGGCGGCAGCGGGGGAAGGGGGATTAGTATTCACTCCGTAAGACAAAGAGACATTTCAACCAAATTTTTTGGGGGAAAAAGTGCGTCATATGGAGCGAAAAATACAGTAAGTAAGTTACAGTGGAACTATACTCACCTTATCTCCAGAGCTGTGGTTTTCCGGAGCTCCCCTCCAACCACTGTCAACTTCGGTCAGTCGGCTTCAGGTACCGATCTCTGGCCATTTTCATTGGCTCCATCAAGATGACATCGCTCCCGTGCATGTGCAGGAGTTCTTTCATCTTGGCATTCCTGAAATTGTACACTGAACTGCACATGCTCAGCTCAATGTACCAGGCTTTTCTGCATTAAAAATCCTTCCTGTTTGCCAAATTTTTTTTTTTTTTTTTTGTTAACGTTCCACTTTAACTGTATTTGAGTACCACGAACTGAAAACATGATTTGATTTTCAATACTCAAAGCAAACTTACCCATCTATCCATATCTTAATGCTTTATTTTGTTGAGATTAGGGATGAGCTTCGTGTTCGAGTCGAACATACGTTCGACTCGAACATCGGCTGTTCGCCCGTTCTGCGAATTCCGAACGTTATGGGCCGTTCGCGCCAAATTCGTGTGGTGCTCACGACCCACAATGCACTGCGCCATCGCAGTGCATTGCTGGCTCATGATTGGCCAAGCATGCACTGTGACCCCGCATGCTTGGCCAATCACAGCGCCAGCAGCGAGGAGAGCTATGATTGGCCACAGGCAGGATGCCTGTGGCCAATCATAGCTCAGGCTGTATAGTACACGCCCCACACTATATAAGGCCTCTAGCGCGGCGGCCTTGTGTAGTGTGTTGGCGTCTGAAGCAGTTAGTGGGTGTTCTGTGTACCTTCAACACAGTATACACCGATCGTTATCGGACAATTTTCGATCTTGCTCTTCTGTAGTGGTTGTTGTCTGTGTGCTCTGACCGCAGTATACACCGCTATATTCACCTCACCTATATAGCTAGTGATCTATCTTTTATAATAGAGCTTGCAGTCAGTAGTGTTAGGAGCTTGTGCGTGCTGTCTGCATGCTCTGTACCCTGTACACACCGCTATATCCACCTACATAGCTCTTCTCTATTTGAGCCCACTTGCCATCTGCAGGAGTTATTGGAAGTTGTGTGTGCCTCCAGCACAGCACAGTATACATCTGTATATACCCCTTTATCTCTAGTGTTCTATAAAAAAAGGCATCTGCAGGAGTTAGTGGGTGTTTTGTGCCTCCAGCACAATATACACCTGTATCTACCCTTTATTGCTGTTCTCTAATAGAGCCATCTGTAGGGCTTAGTGGGTGTTGTGTGACTCCATTACAGTATACCCCTTTATCTCTGGTGTTCTATAATAAAGGCATCTGCAGGGCTTAGTGGGTGTTGTGTGACTCCATTACAGTATACCCCTTTATCTATGGTGTTCTATAATAAAGGCATCTGTAGGAGTTAGTGGGTGTTGTGTGCCTCCAGCACAATATACACTACCCAACTGCTGTTTTACCCAACTCCCTTCAGGCCATTACCATGTCTGGAAGGCCAGCAAGGAGAGGCAGACAGGCGCAAGCCGATAAAAGAGGGCAAGCAGGCTCTGTGTCTAGAGACAACAGTGCTGGTCGTGGACGCGGTGCATTGTCATCAGCACGTGGCCATGGGACACTCTTGTCCTTCTTTTCGGAAGCTGGACATGTTGAACCGCAACATGCCAATGACTTGGTAGAGTGGATGACCAAGCCCTCTTCATCCTCCTCATCCTCTCTCACCCAGTCTCAGGGTACTAGCAAAGCAGCTGCCAACGCATCGTCTTCCCTCGTCTCAATGTCATCATCAGTGACTCCTTCCCTAGACCCACCACGTCCTCCTGAGGAGTCTCCTGAACTCTTTGAGCACAGTGTTGGGTACATGCTCCAGGAGGATGCCCAGTGTTTTGTAGCCTCTGATGATGACACTCAGCTAGAGGAAGGCACTAGCGTGAATGCAGAGAGAGGGGATGCTCAAGAAGGACAGCAATCTGGCAGTCATGTTCCACAAGCTGCAGCATATTGCCAGGTTTGCTACAGCGATGAAGAGGGAGGGGATGATGAGGGCACTGACTCCACGTGGGTGCCTGGTAGGAGAGAGGAGGAGGAGGAGGCACATGTCCAACGAGGCAGGATGCCCTCCGGGGGCCAGCTTAGGGGCAGCACACCGACTGAATCACACCGCAGAGCTCCGCCTGTGCAGGGCGCTGCCTCTGCGCGTTATTCTAAAAGTTCTTTGGTGTGGGCCTTTTTTGAGACGAGTGCATCAGATCGCACCGCTGCTATTTGCAACATATGTCTCAAGCGTATCTCGCGTGGCCAAAACATCAGCCCCTTGGGCACCACATGCTTGACCAGACATATGTTGACCTGCAGCTCGTTGGCAAGTGTACCTCAAAGACCCACACCAAGAACAAAGCGGACCTCTCCTTGCTCCTCATCAGCTGGCATCTCCAACCCCACTAGACCTTCAGTCCTCTCTGAAACCTGCTCTGAGAGGAATGAAGGTGTAGAATTAGGTGTGTCACAGCCAAGTGCTTCCGGGCACTCTGCTAGCAGTACACCCACGTCCGATTATAGCAGGCAAATGCCCCTGCCCCAGCTGCTGGACCGGCAAAAGAAGTTCACTCCCAGCCATCCACATGCCCAGCGGTTGAATGCTAGCTTGGCTAAATTGCTAGCACTTCAACTGCTTCAACTGCTGCCTTTTCAGTTGGTAGACTCGGCCCCCTTCCGTGAGTTTGTACAATGTGCGGTTCCTCAGTGGCAGGTCCCCAAACGCCACTTTTTCTCACGGAAGGCGTTTCCGGCTCTCTACCGGCATGTGGAAGGCAATGTCCTTACCTCACTGGACAGGGCAGTCAGCGGTAAGGTGCATATTACCGCTGACTTATGGTCCAGCAGGCATGGACAGGGACGTTACCTGTCTTTCACGGCCCATTGGGTCACTCTTCTGGCAGCTGGGAAGGATACAGGACAAGGTGCAGTAGTGTTGGAGGTTGTTCCGCCACCACGCCTCCAAAATGCTACTATTGGTTGTGACACACCTCTCTCCTCCACCCCCTCCTCTTCTTCTTCCTCCATGGCCTCTTCCAGTGCTCTGTCCTCAGAACCAGCGGTGCTCCGTAGGCGTTCCAGGGGCTACGCAAGTACGCAGGCAAAACGATGCCATGCCGTGCTTGCGCTGGTTTGTTTGGGGGACAGGAGCCACACTGGGGCGGATGTTTTGTCAGCTCTGCAGGGGCAGGCCGAGAGGTGGTTGACGCCACGCCAGCTTAAGCCAGGAATGGTGGTTTGCGACAATGGCACCAACCTCCTCTCAGCCCTCCGACAGGGACAACTGACCCATGTGCCCTGTGTAGCTCACGTCCTTAACCTGGTGGTGCAGCGGTTCTTGGGCAGGTACCCCGGCTTACAGGATGTCCTGAAGCAGGCCAGGAAAGTCTGTGTGCATTTCCGCCGATCATTTAATGCCTGTGCTCGGCTGGATGAGCTCCAAAAGGAGTTGAACCTGCCCAAGAACAGCCTTATATGTGACATGCCCACCAGGTGGAACTCAACCATGGCCATGTTGCAGCGGCTGCACACGCAGCAGAGGGCCATCAATGAGTACCTGTGCGACTACGGCACCAGGACAGGGTCAGGGGAGCTCGGTTTTTTCTCACCACGCCAGTGGGGCATGATCAGGGATGCATGCACTGTCCTGTCACCGTTTGAGGAGGTCACAAGGATGGTGAGCAGTGACAGTGCATGCATCAGTGACACTGTACCTCTTGTCGTCCTCTTGGAGCATACGCTGCGTGGAATAATGGACAGGGCACTTGAGGCAGAACAGAGGCAGGAAGAGGAGGACTTCCTTGCCTCTTAAGGCCCCCTTTATCCAGACAGTGTTCCTGCTGTGCCACCTAACACACAGGAAGAGGATGAGGAGGAGGAAGAGGAGGAGGAGGATGATTGTGTCAGCATGGAGGTGGAGGCTGGCACTCAGCATCAGCAGCAGCTGTCTTGTAGGGATTTACAGTCCCAAGAAACACGTGGAGTTGTACGTGGCTGGGAGGAGGTAGCTGCGGATCATGTTGCCCTTAGTGACCCAGAGGACTCCGGACCGAATGCCTCAGTTAACCTACGCCGCATGGCTCGTATTCTTCGGATCAAGTAGAGGGACCATTACTGGCTGGCCACTCTCCTTGATCCACGGTACAAGGGTAAGGTTGCCGACCTTATCTTGCCATCGCAGAGGGAGCAGAGGATGAGACATCTCAGGGAGGCCTTGCAGAAAGGCCTGTGCAACGCGTTCCCAGAGACTGGGAGGTTACAAACTCCTGGTCCTGGACAACGTGTTGCTGAGGCATCGGTCAGAAGGAGCGGTGGAGAAGGTGGCCGTCTGACTGAGGCTTTCAGACAATTTTTTAGTCAGCAGCCCCAAGGTATGATCGGTTCCAGCAACCATCGCCAGCGTCTGATTTACATGGTGCAGGAATACCTAGGGGCAAGGTCAGACTTGGACACCTTTCCCACCGAAAATTCTCTGGCTTACTGGGTCTTGAGGATGGATCACTGGCCAGAGCTTGCACAGTATGCAATTGAGCTACTGGCCTGTCCTGCATCCAGCGTTCTTTCGGAACGCACCTTCAGTGCTGCTGGTGGCTTTGTTACCGATCACAGGGTGCGCCTGTCCACCGAATCAGTTGATCGACTTACCTTCATCAAGATGAATCAGTCTTGGATCACCCACAGCTACCAAGCACCTGAAGCTGATGTAACCGAATAATTTTTTTTGAAATATCACATCCCTTCAAGACTGCCTATGCTGATGCTGAGTGACTGTCCTGTTATGTTGATTGTCTATCCTCTTCCTCCTCCGCTGATATGTTGGAAGAACATTTCTGGCTCTGGGTGATGCCATCAGCCCAATTTTTCTGCCCCTGTTTAACAGGGGCGTTTAATTACAATTTTTGATGCAATGCTTTGCAGCAGGGCTAATTCCTGCAATAAAACTAGAGTATATGGGAGAGGTTGCAGTTTGGTGGCACCAGCACCAGTGCCTAAGGCGCAATTTTTCTGCCCCTGTTTAACAGGGGCGTTTAATTACAATTTTTGATGCAATGCGTTGCAGCAGGGCTAATTCCTGCAATAAAACTAGAGTATATGGGAGAGGTTTCAGTGTGGTGGCACCAGCACCAGTGCCTAAGGCCCAATTTTTCTGTCCCTGTTCAACAGGGGCGTTTAATTACAATTTTTGATGCAATGCTTTGCAGCAGGGCTAATTCCTGCAATAAAACTAGAGTATATGGGAGAGGTTGCAGTTTGGTGGCACCAGCACCAGTGCCTAAGGCCCAATTTTTCTGCCCCTGTTTAACAGGGGCCTTTAATTACAATTTTTGATGCAATGCTTTGCAGCAGGGCTAATTCCTGCAATAAAACTAGAGTATATGGGAGAGGTTGCAGTGTCGTGGCACAGGCACCAGTGCCTAAGGCCCAATTTTTCTGCCCCTGTTTAACAGGGACATGTAATTACAATTCTTGATATAATATTTCACAGGAGGGCCTGTTCCTGTGCCCACCCAGAGTAACTGTGAGGACTTATAGTGTTGTGGCACCAGCACCACAACCACCAAAGGTCAATTTTTCTACCACTGTTCAACAATGGCATGTAATTACAATTCTTGATATAATCGTTCACAGCAGGGAGCTCCAGCGCCCACCAAGAGTCACTTTGAGGGCTTACAATGTTGTGGCAAAACCAACACCTTGTTCCGCAATTTCTGCAGAGCATATAGGGCAGGCCCCTACTTTCAAACATCCAACTTACAAACATCTACTACTTGCAAACGGAAGGAGACAACAGCAAGTGAGATGAAAAAAGATGGATGACAAAACATATTATACAGGGGTGATAACCCTTCCCTATGTTTTCCAAAAAGCTTAAAAATAGTTTTTTTGACTGGAGCTACACTTTAAAAATGTACCAGTTCAAAATTACAAGCAGATTCAACTTAACACAACAAACCTACACAGTCCCTGTCTTGTTTGCACCGCCTGTATACTGCTGTTCTGAGTATATAGGACCTGGGGGCCACACGCATTTGCTTTTTTTAATATGGGTACTGGGTTCCCCTTAATATGCGTACAAGACCCAAAGGGGCTGGTAATAGGCAGGGAGGGCTACCCATGCCATTTTTCTCAATGATTTTCAACCATATTGCAGGAACCAGATATAACATTAAAACCGCAAGCAGTTTTAAATGGTGTTATTTCCGTTTAATGTCATTTTGTGCAGGGACTGTTCTAAACACGGGAAACACGTGGCACTTCACAGGCATACTACAGACACCCCCCATGCACCATATTTAAAGGAATATTTCACTTTTTTTTTCACTTTAATCGTCATTAAAATCAGTGTTCCCGCCAAAACGGCCATTTTTAAAAACATTTTAGGCATTGACCCATGTCCCCTGGGGCAGGAGCCAGGTCCCCAAACCCTTTTTAGGACAGTATCTTGCATATTAGCCATTAAAATTAGCACTTTTAATTTCGAGCGTTCGAGTCACATAGACTTCAATGGGGTTCTAAAGTTCGTACGAATCTGGGGTCCGTTCGAAAGTTCTGGTGCGAACCGAACCGGGGGGTGTTCGGCTCATCCCTAGTTGAGATGTAGATTACTTCAAATTTCCACTGTATCACATCCTTAAAGATATACTAGCAAAAGACAGCGGAGAGACAGGCTTATTAAGAAATGTGTCTTGTAAAAAAAATTAAAAATTAAAAAATTGTATAAAATCCGTTAAAAAAATCCCTTAAAAGTCAGTACAAAATACATAGACACCGCCCAGAACGGGTACTAAATCTCTGGAAAATTCTACAACCAGTATCCACCAATTTACAATCACATCTGTGAGAATGGGTGTCAAGACATTCTTCCTGTGTTCCCCATTGATGAATTTCATGACAGATGCTGCTTCTTCAGGACAAGACGGTGATATGATGACACACTGAATATTAATCAGAATATGGATAAGTATTTTCATCAAATTCTATATACAATATACAGTGCCTTGAAAAAGTATTCATATCCCTTGAAATTTTGCACATTTTGCCATGTTACAACCATAAATGTATTTTATTGGGATTTTATATGATAGACCAACACAAAGTGGCACATAATTGTGAAGTGGGAGGAACATGATAAATGGTTTTCAATTTTTTTTACAAATATGTGAAAAGTTTGGCGTGCATTTGTATTCAGTCCCCTTTACTATGATACCCCTAACTAAAATCTAGTGGAATCAATTGTCTTCAGAAGTCACCAATTAGTAAATAGAGTCCACCTCTGTGTAGTTCAATCCCAGTATAAATACAGCTGTTCTGTGAAGCCCTCATAGGTTTGTTAGAGAACCGTAGTGAACAAAAAGCATCATGAAGGCCAGAAACACACCAGGTCGGGGATAAAGTTGTGGAGAACTTTAAAGCAAGGTTAGGTTATAAAAACATATCCCAAGCTTTGAACATCTCACGGCACACTGTTCAATCCATCATCCGAAAGTGGAAAGCGTATGGCACAACTGCAAACCTACCAAGACATGGCTGTCCACCTAAACTGACAGGCTGGGCAAGGAGAGCATTAATTGGAGAAGCAGCCAAGAGGCCCATGGTATCTCTTGAGGAGCATGTCGAGATCCACAGCTCCGGTAGAAGAATCTGTCCACAGGACAACTATTAGTCATGCACTCCACAAATCTGGCATTTATGGAAGTGTGGCAAGAAGAAGGCCATAAGAAGTCCTGTTTGCCGTTTGTGAGAAGCCATGTGGGGGACACAGCAAACATGTGGAAGAAGGTGCTCTGGTCAGATGAGACCAAAATGTAACTTTTTGTCCTAAAAGCAAAACGCTATGTGTGATGGAAAACTAACACTGCACATCACCCTGAACACACCGTACCCACCGGGAAACATGGTGGTGGCAGCATCATTTTGTGGGGATGCTTTTCTTCAGCATGGACAGGGAAGCTGGTCAGAGTTTTTATTTATTTATTTCAGTTACTTATATAGCGCCATCAATTTACGCAGCTCTTTACATATACATTGTACAATCACATCAGTCCCTACCCTCAAGGAGCTTACAATCTAAGGTCCCTAACTCACATTCATACATACATACTAGGGACAATTTAGACAGGATCCAATTAACCTACCAGCATGTCTTTGGAGTGTGGGAGGAAACCCACGCAGGCACAGGGAGAACATGCAAACTCCAGGCAGGTAGTGTCATGGTTGGGATTTGAACCAGCGACCCTTCTTACTGCTAGGCAAAAGTGCAACCCACTACACCACTGTGCCACCCCAACACCACTGTGCCACCCCAACACCACTGTGCCGCCCCAGAGTTGATGGGAAGATGAATGGAGCCAAATACAAGGCAATCTTAAAAAAAACCTGTTAGAGTCTGCAAAATCTTGAGACTGGGGCAGAGGTTCACCTTCCAGCAGGACAATGACTCTAAACATACAGCCAGAGCTACAATAGATGGTTTAGATCAAAGCATATCCATGTGTTAGAATGACCCAGTCAAAGTCCAGACTTAAATCCAATTGAAAATCTGTGGCAAGACTTGAAAATTGCTGTTCACAGACGCTCTCCATCCAATCTGACAGCTTGAGCAATTTTGCAAAGAAGAATGGGCAAAAATGTCACTCTCTAGATGTGCAAAGCTGGTAGAGGCATCCCCAAAAAGACTTGCAGCTGTAATTGCAAGGACAATTGGTTCTACAAAGTATTGACTCAGGGGGGCTGAGTACAAATACCCTCCACACTTTACACATATTTATTTATAAAAAATGATGAAAACCATTTCCACTTCCACTTCACAATTGTGTGCCACTTTGTGTTGGTCTATCACAGTGATGGCGAACCTTGGCACTCCAGCTGTTTTGGAACTACATTTCCCATGATGCTCCTGCACTCTGCAGTGTAGTGGAGCATCATGGGAAATGTAGTTTCAAAACATCTGGGGTGCCAAGGTTCGCCATCACTGGTCTATCACATCCCTAAAAAATACATTTACGTTTTTGATTGTAAGATGACAAAATGTAGAAAATTTCAAGGGGTAGTAATACTTTTTCAAGGCACTGTGTATATAAATATATAGCGCACTACCCCCTTAGGAGCTGCTGTGTTTGTTCATTACTTTTTAGTCAATGACCCTGCTTTCAATCCCCCAGGCAATTTCAGGACACCAAACAAACTCTGGATTTTATAAGGCTTTATTCTGGTTGTAATCGGTGGGCTGTTGAATGGAATATATGAGATGCCTCATCCGACCCCAGCTCTGAAACCAAAAAGTTGATTAGTTGCTGTAGTATTTGGTAGTTAAACCCTTCTAGCGATCCTTTACTGATTCAAATTCCTATTTCAGACCTTGGCACTTCCAATATGGACAGACCAGCATCACTCAGAATAATGCTGTGGATGTAGACTCCAAAGTCACAGGCCACACTGCCTATTTTCATGACTCTTGTTGTCAAATTTCCCATCCTGGAAAAATTCTTAATACTGTGGTCCTTGGATGCACAATATTAAGTTATGGAATAGCACCACTGGGTTGCACTTCCTTTGCTCTCTCCCAATCAACAGTCCACATTCTATTCACAAAAAGTCAATTCCCAGTTTTCTCCATCCGCTTAGATCCTACTTCCTCCTCCGCTATCCGTCACATCCCCGCATGGGACACCTAGTCTTCCTGCAGTACTACATGATGGCTGTTCCTCCAGGGACCACAGGTTGGCCTCCCTGGAATCCTCCTCCGGTTATCCAGCTCTGGGGTCTCTGAACCCCCAGGCCTTCAAGCCTCTGCCCGGAGGCTCTGGGGTCTCTGAACCCCCAGCCCTCTTGACCTTCTCCCTCTCAACTCTCTGGACTCCCCGGGACTCTCCCTGGAGCATGTGACACCCCCCCTTTTTATATGAGAGACCTCCCATTGACCAAGAAAATTAACCATTGGACAACTCTCTCACATGGGTTTCCTGTCACTCAGGTCTCAGTCCTTCCTCCCTTTCCAGCAAATTCCACTGTCAAGCAGAGGAGGTATCCCTGAGCCTAAGTGTAGGCGGTCACACCCCCATCTACTCTGACACTCCCATCCCCAAATAAACAACCCGGCCTAGAAAAGAATAGGACCCTGGCCAAATTTACCTATCTCTACATCCTACTCTCTCAAAAAAAACACCACTAAGCACCTTCCTAAACAGAGGGGACGCTGACACAGGAGCCTGCAATGTCACCGTTGTCCCCTCTTCCACGAAGCATCCATCTTCCTTCCGGGTATCGTTGTTCCGGCACTGTGATTGGCCGGCGCCACAATGACATCACTCCCGCGCATGCGTGCGGGAGCCACCGCTAACGGCATGATTGCTGTTAGCAGCGCCATAGACAGTGGTGCCTGCCTTTTGCAAATATCACCTAAACTGTGTAGGTTTAGGAGATATTTCTTTCACCTACAGGTAAGCCTTAATCTAGGCTTACCTTTAAGTAAAAGTGGTCTGTAAGGGTTTACAACCACTTTAATCTCTTCTTATATATCTATGTACTTTTGGTTAATGTTATATGCTGGTTGCAGTAGTTTTCATGCTCTCATTTACTTTGTTTATATTACTGATTACTAATTTCCCAGGAAGGGAATCCCTTTTGTTCACAGAGTCCCTGTCCTGGGTGGGGGCACTGCCAACTTTATTATCAAACTCACTCTTCCACTTAGCGAAGGTTTTGGCTCTCTTATTTAACCCTATGTTTAGTGCTATATCCTGTTGGGGAGAGCGATTTGTCATACCCCCCCCCCCCCAAAAAAAAGACAGCTCCACATGAAAAGGGTTTTATTGCTTTAACATATATTTTATCACTGTTGTTTCATCATACAGTATATGGCTGTTCACAAGCAAGATTTGGGGGAAACCTAGAAGTTGGCAGAGTGGGAAAACATACTTTCCAAGAAATCCAAAATCCAATGCTTTACATTAAGTGTTTATCCTCTTGGGTTTTTCTCAATTTTACAGTTTAGACTGAACCCACTGACTGCCCTAGCATGTACTACACATATCCTAGAGAGCCAATGATGTGTTCTAACTGATTTTGCATGGCAGGTGTTCCGTAAATCCCCATGCAGGCAGTCCCATTGATGTCTATTGGGACGCAGCAGCTGCATGGACACAGATGCTGCCTCCAATGTGACATCTGTGTGGGTGCAGGTGCAGATTCACGTCAACTAACAGACACTGTCTGAGTTCATAGATACCCACAATGCTGCCAGATTGGAAGCATTGTGTAATTGTAGCCACTGCTCCCAATTGGCATCTATGGGATTCCCTGCACCGGGATGCATGGGGCATCGGCAGCCTGCCTGACAGGGCCTCCCAAACGCCGCAGATCCTAATTTGACAGATGTGTGGATGCAAATGTATGGCCCTGAACACAAAGAGTGTGCATTAGGGCCCCTCACCCACCCCTGTAAACCTGTCATAATTGGACCTGCAGCTGTGTGCGTACAGCCACTGCATCCCCATAGAGTAATAGGTGGCTTTAGCCGCAAACAGACTGTTCATTCACACTGCATGGACCAGAGAACCTATGTGAATGATCCCTTAATTATGTGTGTTTTATTTTGCACAGTCCTGTTGTAGGGCTTTGGTGAAATGTCAGGGGTGTAAATAGACCCTCAAGGTCTCTCTTTTGAGACAAAGAAGGTGATTGAGGTCACAGCCCTCAATCTCTATTTTTGCAACTTCAGTTGAAATAGATCCCCCATTTACTGAAACTGCCCAGGCCATCCTGTTGAACTGATGTGGCCCACGTCCCATACAGGGAGACTAGTGGTAGGCTCTGTGTGTGGTTAAACATGACCCTCCATGGGCATACACATTAGTATGCTCGTATGAACAAAGCCACTTTGCAGTACACCCGGGATCCCATAGGACAACCTGCAAGACATATACACTGAGGTAAACTGCCTACACTTCTGGGACTCTTCAGTGGGTTCAAAAATTATTGCCAGCTATGCCCCCTTGTCTGTATAGTTGTCAAGAGTTTCCTATTTTACAAAACAGTTTGGATATGGTAATATGTGTAAAATGCAGAAAATGTGTACTGTACAAGGCTCTATTCAGGTCTTAAAGTATATCCATCGCCAAAATACTTTCTTTTTTTTTTTTGGATGGCGTGAGAGAGGATTGAAACCACTGCTGGGTTTTCATACTGTATACGGTGCCTTGAAAAAGTATTCATACCCCTTAAAATTTTCCACCTTTTGTCATGTTACAACCAAAAACATAAATGTATTTTATTGGAATTTTATATGATAGACCAACACAAAGTGGTACATAATTGTGAAGTGGAAGGAAAAACGATAAATGATTTTTAAAACTTACAAATAAATATCTGAAAAGTGTGGCGTGCATTTGTATTCAGCCTCCTTTACTCTGATAACCCTAACTAAAATCTAGTGGAACCAATTGCCTTCAGACGTCACCTAACTTTTAAATGGAGTCCACCTGTGTGTAATTTAATCTCAGTATAAATACAGCTGTTCTGTGAACCCCTCAGAGGTTTGTTAGAGAACCTTGGAGAACAAACAGCATCATGAAGGCCAAGGAACACACCAGACAGGTCAGAGATAAAGTTGTGGAGAAGTTTAAAGCAGGGTTAGACTATAAAAAATGATCCCAAGCTTTGAACATCTCACGGACTACTGTTCATACCATCATGCGAAAATGGAAAGAGTATGGCACAACTGTAAACCTACCAAGACATGGCCGTCCACCTAAACTGACAGGCCAGACAAGGAGTTCACTAATCAGAGATTTTATCTGGCCCTCTGATGTAAGATGGACTCTGATGGGGGCTCTAATGTAAGGGGGACTTTGATGGGGACTACCATGTAAAAGGGGACTCTGATGGGCACCCTGATGTGATGGGGGACTCTGAAAGGGCTAAAGTTTGTTTTCAAATTCTTTGCTTTGTTTTACTGTTTTGTTTTTTCTCTAAACAATATTATGTTAATTACAAAAAAAAATCCAAGAAAAAACGTACTCCTTAACTTTTTATTTGTTCATTTATTATAAATATATTCATTTATTATTATCATTTATAATAAATAAAAAAATATAAAAACACATTTTTTTTCGTCCCGCAAATATTTATAAAATATATGATTTGACAGTGAAAAGTTTGGAGATCCCTGCTCTATACAGTTGCACCTGAAAGAGCGCCAAACAAATGTTCCAAGAGTCCAACAATGAGTCATTGGTTCAATGCATGACCAATAAAAGGACAACAGTCCATAACAAACTTACTTAACCTTTTCAACACAGAGGAACCCTTGAAATAACTTTCTGGTCTCAGGGAACCCATACTAAAAATGACTATATCTACATCTCATGGTACAGTGTAGCACTGAATCCCGAAGGAGCGGCTGATTTATTGGGCTTACCGTTACCTTCTTGACCTCGTGTATATCTAGGGGCTTTCCTGAGGTTGATGGCCCAAAGGATTGTAGAAGCTGGCACTGGATCCAATTCAAGGGTTTTTATTTGCAAAAGAGGGTAGACAAACACAGTCTCTCAATGAGGGTTAGAGGGTTTTAGGTAGAAGTTCAGGTACTCTTGGAACTTAGTCAAAATAGGTAGTCTCTCACAGTAGAAATCCAGAGAATAGCCATTCACAACTGGATCCTCACTGCTAACGGGTAGACCCTCTCTCACTAGGCCTAGCAGCCGATAGAGTGTTCAGATAACGCAAAGTCTCTGCCACAGACTTGCAAATAGAACATTTGGGTAAAGTCTCTGCTACAGACTTGTTGTAGAACACTTGTGAAATAAAGTCTCTGACACAGACTTATTGTAGAACACTTGTAAAATAAAGTCTCTGCCACAAACTTGTTGTGGAACACTTGTAGTAACTGAAGGATGTAGACAAATTTAGAGAGCCCTCATACGGTACCAGTATCTTGCAGCCGGTACGGTGATACCGTACAAGTGTAGATTCACTTGGGGTCTTTCAACTAAGCCTCCAGGCTCTTTCTGAGAAGCCAGCCTTCCACGTGGCCTTCTCCGAAGAGTTCACCCTGGTTGCTTCTTCAGTTGCTGGGCCTCTCCACAGATAAGACGGCACCCGACCACCTCCGAATCCTCCCTCCAGTTACTTTGCCTCAGGCTAGCCAGCCTGAGACTCAGAATTGGATGGATCCGCACCCAAGGCTATAAGAGCCATGGGGGCTGGTCAGGAGGACCAGGACCAAACAGACAGAAAGATCTTCTGGACCGGAACCCAGAAGCACGTGACAACACTCCCACTAGGCTGATTCCAAAAAATAATTTCCACTCAATGCGCCTAGCTGAACTGCGTTCTCACACCTGCCAGTGATGACAGCACCACCTATGGCCAAGCAGAACACAGTGCAATCCAGTTAGACTGGTGCTGAAACCATAATTTGGTATAATTAAACCCAAAACCAAACTGCCGTTGTAGGAACTTTAAATAGAGAAAAACACATAGCGCGTGCTCTTCAGGAGCCAGCGCTACATTAGTGTGACAGTCACTGGTAAGAATGCTCTATAACACAATACTAAGCTTTGTACAGCCCCGGGGTCCCCACACTCGCATTCCGTGTCACAATACTAAGCTTTGTACAGCACCGTGGTCCCCACACTCGCATTCTGTGTCACAGCACAGAGCTCTGTACAGCATCAGGGTCCCCACACTCGCATTCCCTGTCACTCCGCAGCCATGACGCAACGAAGAGCTCTGTACAGCACCGGTGTCCCCACACTCGCATTCCATGTCACAGTACAGAGCTCTGTAGAGCACCGGGGTCGCCACACTACAATTTCGTGTCACAATACAGAGCTTTGCATGGCACCGGGGTCCCTGCACTCCCATTCCGTGTCACAATACAGAGCTCTGTCACCACACTCACATTCCATGTCACTCCACAGCCGTCACTTAACAGCGCTCTGCTCTTGTTAAAAAAAAAAAAAACAGCGCTCTGTATGGCACTGGGGTCACCACACTTACATTCCATGTCACTCCCCAGCCGTGACACAACACAGAGCTGTGTACAGCATCGGGGTCCCCAAACTCCCATTCCGTGTCATAATACAGAGCTTTGTATGGCACTGGAGTCCCCACACTCACATTCCGTGTCATAATATAGAGGTCTGTACAGCACCGAGGTCCCCACACTCACATTCTGTGAAGCAACACAGAACTTAGTATGGCACCCGGGTCCCCACATTCACATTCCGTGACGTAATACAGAGCTCTGTACGGCATCGGGGTTCCCACACTTACATTCCGTGACGCAACGTCAAGTGGTCCTGAGATATGAGCCTCGGAGCTCTGTACGGCACCATGGGGCCACCACACTCACATTTCATGTCACTCAGCAGCCATGACGTTACAGAGCTCTATATGGCACCAGGGTGCCACCACACTCTCATTCCGTGACAGTCCACAGCTGTAGTAGAACACAGAGCAATGCTGAATAATGAGACAGAACTCTGTATGACATCGGGGGCCACCACACTCAGATTCCGTGTCATTCCCCAGTCATGATACAACTCAGAGCAGTGCAGAGATACGAGACACGGAATTCTGTACAGCACCAGGGACCTCCATGCTCACATTCTGTGTCGCACATAGAACTATATGTATGATGTTACTGTTTCCTGCTTGGTTTGTGCAGGTTCCAGCTGCTGTATTGTGTTGCAATTCATTTGTTTTATTATTTATTATTATTATTATTATTATTATTATCTGTATGGTTTTAGTTATTATTTTAATTAGTAAATTATGGTCAACCTGCAAAAAAAAAAAAAAAAAGAATGCTCTATAAACTTGTGGTCATTGGGAAGAATGATCCACTTACAGATTCCTATAAATATCAATGACGTCCTTGGGAAATTATCTGAAAGGCAGAAATTGCTGATTGCTCAAGGAATCCCTAGCAACCTCTGGAGGAACCTTAGGGTTCCATGGAACCCTGTTTAAGAAACCCTGGTCTATACGCTTCCTCAGGGCTTAGGTACAATGAAATTCTTTAGGGTCTCAAAAGAGTGTTAAAATTCCTTGATTTACCGATCCTGCTCATATCTGACTTCTCACCAGTGGTGGTGCATCCATTAAGGATGCACGGGCGCCGCCCCCTCTGTCACGCCTCCCCCCATATGACTAATGTATAGATTCATGCGTTGCATAAATCTATCCATGGCTGCCGCTGCCACCCCCTATTCAGGCGTGTTTTTGAAGCACCTGATTAGAGCCATAGGCTCTAATAGGCTCCAAAAAAGGTGGACTTGGAGCGCAGAGCATTGCTCTCAGAGCCCACCCAGGTGTGTTAGAAAATCAAATGAATATTTGCTTTTCTAACACGGAACCGCCTCTCCGCCAATCAGGAAGTGCGGGTCTAATACCGTCACCTGATTGGCTGAAGGCAGAGCCGATCCTATTGGATGCCTAGCAGAATGGAAGAAGAGACGCAGGGCAGCATGGAGGACCCGCATGCTAGTCCCACACAGCTCGCCGCCATCACCTGGTTCCTGACCTACCACCAAGATGGGGTAAGTGCCGGGCAGACAGCCGGGGGGGGGGTCAAATTGGCTGCATCTGATGGAGCACAAGTGGCTGTATATTATGGGCACAAGTGGCTGCATATGATGGTCACAGGTGGCTGCATATTATGGGGCACAAGTGACTGCATTTGATGGGGCACAAGAGGCTGCATTTAATGGGGCACAAGTGGCTGCATATTATGGGACACAAGTGGCTGCATATGATGGGATACAAGTGGCTGCATATGATGGGACACAAGTGGCTGCATATGATGGGGCACAAGTGGCTGCATATGATGGGGCACAAGTGGCTGCATATGATGGGTCACAAGTGGCTGCATATGATAGGCACAAGTGGCTGCATATGATAAGCACAAGTGGCTGCATATGAGGGGCACAAGTGGCTGCATATGATGGGGCACAGTGGCTGTATTTGATGGGGCACAGTGGCTGCATTTGATGGGGCACAGTGGCTGCAATTGATGGGCACAAGGGCTGCTTTTGAAGGGGCACAAGTGGCTGCATTTGATGGGCATAGTGAGGTTGCAATTGATGGCCTTTTTTTCTGTATTTTTCAGTTTGTTTGTGCCCCACAAACATTTTGAGTACCAGCCGCCACAGCTTCTCACACAGTAAGCAACCGCATCCTGGTGCTCACGTCACTTTTGAGTCCTTAAAACATTTCATTGTGCTCATGCCCTGAGGAAGGGGGACATCTATGAGCCACCTGAATGTGTTGGTTATCCTTTCCATGGTCATTTACTGTTGGACTCTTGGGTCATTTCCTGACACTCTTACTCGTGTAACTGTATATTGACTACTTACGTACTTTAGACAGGGTTACCCCTGTTTTTCAGGACCCCACTTTGTGGAAAGCTGCCGAACCCAAGCCATTTGACTCCACTAGGGACTTACTTTCTATTGGTAGAGAACCCATATCCACCTCACCCCCATCTTGTCTAGGCTTTCGTTGTCCCCATTATAGAAATTCAGCTTCTCAGCTTTGATGACCATTGTCACAAAGACAGTAAAAAAAAGAAAACAAAAACAATAGAGAATACAATTTTTTACAGTTGTCCCTGGAACAGGAACAGGGACAGGGAGGTAAATAAGGACACATGTTCTGGAGAAAACTATCTTAAAAGAAGAGTCACCCCTGATTTTTTGTAGAGTTCCCATATTTTTCCTGTTACATCTCCAGGGCAAGACGTGAAGGGTAGCTTCCCCAATGGGACACAATTGGCAAAAAATAAACTTACAAGAGTTTTAACCCTTCCTCACTGTATCCAGAATATAAAACATTTTGGTTATACATACAGTTTAATTCTGAGGTGCCATTTCTTGAGTGCAGTAACCCCAGTGACCAGCCATAATTCACCTTGTACTTGTTTGATTTAGGAATTAGCACACAAGAATAAGACTGAATGTGGCAAAAAAAACATATTTAGGCCCCAATTACACTATAATGTGCAGCGTCATGCATACGAGCATTGTCGACTACATGCCCAAACTATAACGTGGCATTAGGCATTGCTCATTGTTGCGCCACAAGCATAGGACAGTCCATTAATTAATTGGGCTGCCCTATGCATGCCAAATGTTGCATTTTGTCATTGAATGATACTACAAGCAAGAACGTTTTTTTTCAATGTTTTGTGAATGCATAAAAAATTGCCTGATATTTTGCGCACGTTCATACGCCCCTATAGTGTGAAAACAGCCTTTTATAAGAGCTCTTTTATACTGTACAGGGGAGATCAAGCACACAACTCCTTTTTCCTGCCTTTTAATTCCTAATATGTGCCTGATGAACCCTGAAAATAAATGAATTGTTGCAGATTATCCTGTAGCAATTTTTCCTATCTGCAGCTCCCAGGTTAAAGATAGCTACACTTAGCACTGAGCCAGTGTGTACTGCCAGCTCCGCATGCATGAATGCTTCTTAAGTATCACTGGGCACTTTACTCAGAGGCACTGGGCACATACACTTATTGTTATTACATTCGGAGCTTGGCTGAACCAGTTCTTGTTAGATAATTGGATCTGTTGCTACAATATCTGCTATAGGATGTACAATATAATTGGTAAGAGACTGCATCTGGATAATATAAGAACAATAGGTAATATGAAGCATAGTGGTTTAGCACTTCTGCCTGGTAGCACTAGGGTCATTGGTTTAAATCCCAACCACAACACTACCTGCATTGAGTTTGCACTCTTCTGCGAGGAGCTGACATTCTGTAGCAGTCATTAGGACATAGAACGCCAGCATATAAATACATAAGTCATCCTCCCTTAAAACCTCCTGTTTCCTTGGGAGCTCCACAGTGTTGGGATCAATCTCCCTGTTTACTTGATCCACAGCATTCTGCTTCTGTCATTGAGATTAACTGTGGTATACCAGTATACCAGTATTCCTGGCCGACCACCCTGATATCAGCATATTCATGAAATCAAGTTGAAAGGGTTATTTCCTGTGGGACAGACCAGCTGTTTTAACCCTCCCTGGCTTATAGGTATCATATTGATACCAAACAGTATTGGCACTTTCAGAAAAGGAATTGTTCAGGTGGCATTTTTCTGAAGTTTGTTGCTAGCATATGAAGTATGCATCCTGGGGAGGATACTTGTGTCAGTCTACTAATTTGTCAAACTTCCCGATATAATAGGGTGTAAATACAGGGTTATTTACGGTACATAGACACCTCATTAGAGCTCTTGATGGGCTCTGAGGACTCCTTGGAACCATGACCTTCATAAAGGGTGGTAATGTAATAAGGTCCTACAAAAGCTCCAGAAGAAGCCACGATAGAGGCACCTATTCTTTTCTATAGTGGCCACTGAGCTCTATTGTGCTCTTTTTTTATATTAATTGTTTTCTTTTTATATTTGTTTAATAAAATTATATATTTTTCTTTGATCAAATTTCTATTGATTGTTTGCACCTTCATACTCCAAATTTGTCTCTGTTAATATTTCTGTAGTATATCAGTCTTTATGTCCCAGACTATAGCTTGGCCTCTTCTGAGCATGCTACCAGATGTCATTCTCACCCCCAGGTGTCCTGGAATCACGTCAGAAGACATTTAGCCTGGCCCAAAAAGGCCTTTTACATCCCATTCACACTCCATATAAAACAGTAAAAAGAGTCAGGGTGACCACAACTGGTTCTTTTGGGTGTTGTATAAGGACACTTACCTGTCCAGGGATCCCGCGATGTCGACACCTCAGCCGATTTTCCAATCGGCTCTCGGGTGCTGTCGCTGCCATTTCTTCTAAGGGAGACCGGCAGTGAATCCTTGAAGCCAGTTCCCTACTGTGCATGCGTGAAGCACGTTGTGCTTTGCGAATGGCTCAGCGGTGGGAAAAGGAGGAGGGGGGCCGAACTTTGGGGACCTCATTGCGGCAAGGTCTCCGGGAAAGTGGGGGATGGGTGCCTGTCAAAAATTCCCCCCTGGAAGGTGCCAGATGTAGGACCGGGGGAGGCAGCAAACAAGCGGAACACAATTTAAGCACAATTACATAATTCCCTTGACCATACTGTTTTGGGACAGAACCCCCTAGTGGCAGACTAGCTATCTGCAACTGCTAACATGCTGAGGGCAGGGGTTTATGTGAATGTGCAATACAGTATATATGTAAAGCACTGTGTAAATTGTTGGCGCTATATAAGTTCTTGTAATTAAAAATATGAACAATGCAGGAAGAAAATCACAGTCATTGCAGGTACTTAGTGCTGAAGTCGTAAGGCCTTTTGATAAGGTGACCAGATTTTTAAAATGGAATCTGGGGACATATATTTTTTTTTTTATTGGCAAATGGTAAACTATTTTATAAGCATATTTTCCTAAAATGATATATGTAGTGTATGTGGTTTGTGTTTATAGAATGATTGTATAATATATATGTTATTTTTCACATTTTATCCATGAGATAAGGAAAAAAAAAATAGTGCTTAGAATTTTTTGAGATATGACTACCAAATGTTATGAAGATAAAACAGAGACAGAATGTAGAGTTTACGAGTGCATTACATAAGCTTCACCAGTGCCCATCTATGCAGCCTCACCAATGCCCAGCAATGCAGCCTCACTGGTGCCCAGGAATTCAGCCTCACCAGTGCCCAGAAATGCAGCCTCACCTGTGCCCAGAAATGCAGCCTCACCTGTGCCCAGCAATGCAGCTGTGGTCTGCCCCGGGTGCCACACAATGGAGGTGTGTCAGGCCGGTGTCTCGGTTGGCAACTTTAATTTGATTCGCCATGCACTTGCCGTCACTCAAGTCCTGCCTCCTGAACGGCTCCTACTTATGATAGACAGCACACATGTCCCAGCATTGTATACGTGTGTTGTCTGTCAAAGGAGAAAAGCAGGAGGCAGGACTTGTTTGATGGCAGATTCAATAAAGTTGACACAGCGGGAGGCGCCGGCCTCACACCCCCTCCGTGAGTAGCACCTGGGGTGGACCATCCCCCTCTGCCTCAGCACCAGTCCAGCGGCCCAGGGTCGATCTGCACTTGGCACCACCCCTCCAATCCGGGGACAGACGGGCTCCAGGGACAGTGTCCTTAATCTGGGGACTGTCCCCAGTAACTGGGGATGTCTGGTCCCCCTAACTTATGAATCAAATTTGCAGACAGATAGGATGGAGTGACAGAAAAGAACAGTGCAGAGGTTTTCTGTTTTGTCATGTGCCTGTTCTTGTATACTAGTGTTATGACTTCTTAGCATCGGTTTTCGTCCGTCAGACTAGCATACAGACAAACGGATTTTTCGCCCGGACTCAAGTCTGTCGTAAAGATTTGAAACATGTTCTAAATCTAAAGTCCGCCTGACTTTTCGACAGCAAAGGTCCGATGAAGCCCACACACGGTCGAATTGTCTGACGGATTCATTCTGTCGGACCTTTGCTGTCAAAGTCTGAACATTTATGTGATATTAGCCTATATGGAATTTTTTTTTTTTTATTATTCCAGGTTGTTAATTTCTTTTGATCACAGAGATTTCTATTTATTGATTGCATTTTTGCACTAGAATCAGTCTACTTATATAGATAGGTAGCGAATGGTACTATAATTTTATGACCTTTTTTTACACTTTTGTGTTCATGGAATTTGAATGAGCCTCACTTCTGACACATTACCCCTGCCCTTTATAAACTCCCCCCCCCCCCACCTTTCCTTTTCTTCCTTTTTTTCCCCCTAGCCCCTTCTCTTCACCCCACCCCCCTTTTCTTTCTTTCCTTTTTTTCTGCGCAGCGTATGCAGCAATACCCTCCCTTATCCACTTAACTGGCTGGCGCAGAGATACTTCCAGGTATGGCATGGTGGCATGCATTTTCTCAATGAATGCAAAGCACTCTCTGAATGGTGCCCATGCCAAGCCACCGACTTTCTGAGTTCAGAATGCACCAGAGCAGCCACTCGGCACAGGACATGGAAGGTATTGGAGATCACTGGAAAAACTGTGTCTTCTACAGTGGTTCCCAGCTTCTAGAGTAGGCATATGCAATTAGCGGACCACCAGCTGTTCTAAAACTACAAGTCCCATCATGCCTCTGCCTCTGGGTGTCATGCTTGTGGCTATTAGAGTCTTGCTATGCCTCATGGGACTTGTAGTTCTGCAACAGCTGGAGGCCTGCTAATTGCATACCCCTGTTCTAGAGGGATCCCAAGCTGGGCCAATGTAACTATGTGAAAAAAAGTCATACGTTGAATTCTATCTGAAAGTTCATATGTTGGTAAGCTTACACTTACTTCCCCATTTAACAGCTGTTTGCTATGGGACAGTTAGTGCAGGTTCACACTGGGGCGGCTTCAAAGCTGTCCGACTTGAAGCCGCTCTGCACAGTGCAACCTCAGCATGGCTTGCAAACAACTTCATTGATAGAAGTCAATGCAAGACGCTCCGAAGTCGCCCCAAGTAGTACAGGAATCTTTTTCTAAGTTGGAACGACTCAAACCACTCCCATTAGAATGGCTCCATTGCACTGCATGGAGCGCGACTTGCAGGGCTGTTTTTAAGGCAGGGCAAAAGGGGTAGCTGCCCGGGGCCCTGTCATTGTTGTGGGGCCCAAAGCAGCTGCCTCATACTTGCCAACTATCCTGGTTTAAATTCCCTCATCCCTTGAGGTTTTAGTCCTGTGCTGTGTCCCAATATCTCAGTGTGAAGTGCTGCTACTAATGCTGACCAGCTCTGCCCTATTGTTGTGTACAGATGACTCACCTGCAGACTCTGTGTTTAAATGTAAATTACTGGCATTCATACGTAAATAGCAGCGGCATTCATATGTAAATAGCGGTGGCCGGTGGCATTAATATGTATATCATGCCCCCCTGAGGTGATATACACAGTAATCTCTAGCAACCAATCAACAAGCAGAAATCATGTGCTCTAACCTCTAGTAACTAATCAGTGAGCTGTAATGTGTGCTGTAACCTCTAGCAACCAGTCAGTGAGCGGTAATGATACACTGTAACCTCTGGCAACCAGTCACAATAGCTGCCTGATCTAATTCAGTAAACTGATTTTGAGTCTAGCTGCTATCTATTTTATGTCTCAGAGCAGGTGGAGAGCAAAATTGCATGGGGGGGGGGGGGCCAAGAAAAGTTTTGCCCAGGGTCCAATCAATATTAAAGACGGCCCTGGCGACTTGTCTGAGTTGCCTGATAGGTCGCCCCAAGTGTGAACCGACACTAAGACACTTTACTTTTTCAAATGATAAATTATCCTCACATTTTGACAGGAATGAGACTTGTAATAAAGCTCAGTAGATGGGAGTGATTCAGGAAACCAAGCCTCATAGCCACACCACAGCGAGATATCGTACAAAAACTGTTTAAGGAATTACAGACTGAAAAAGACAAAACGGAGCCAAGAACATTGGCTGCCAAGAGAGAAAAATGTTGTACAGTCAGATAACGAAGTTGAAAATAAAAAGAAATTTCACTTAACAAATACCAGGTCTCCTGTGCTGTTTATCTTCCAGAAACAGGCCACCAAGAGGGGGTTTGGAAGGGATGTGATGAGCTGAGAAACAAGAACTGAGAGAGACATCATGGAATTAAGTACGCAGGTGAGGACACAAGGGCAAAGGCTGAACATTTTTTAACAGGATACCAAATGTGGTCAGAGATTATACTTGGGAAGAGCTGAAAAGAGGGAAAGTCTACTGCATTTCAGAAAATAGAAATCCTATTCATACATAAGGCATAGCTCCCAACTGTCCCTGATTTGGGGCCCCGTCCCTCATTCCTCCTCATTTGTCCCTCATTTTGGTCTGATCTATATAGATGTATATAAAATGTGTTGGGAGGTATGCATAAGGGAGGATGTCATTAAATTCTATGCATTTACTTTAAAGGTATGTCCATGACTAGGGATGAGCTTCGAGTTCGAGTCGAACTCATGTTCGAGTCGAACTCATGTTCGACTCGAACATTGCCTGTTCGCCTGTTCAGCGAACAGTGAACAATTTGGGCTGTTCGCGGCAAATTCGAAAAGCCGAAACACCCTATACAAGTCTATGGGAGAAATCTAAAGTGCTAATTTTAAAGGGTAATATGCAGGTTACTGTCCTAAAAAGTGTTTGTGGACCTGGGTCCTGCCCCAGAGGACATGGATCAATGCAAAAAAAAGTTTTAAAAACTGACGTTTTTTCAGGAGCAGTGATTTTAATAATGATTAAAGTGAAACAATAAAAGTGTAATATTCCTTTAAATTTCGTAGCTGGGGGGTATCTATAGTATGGCCCTTCAGGTCTGACATGGATATTAAGGGGAACCCTGTGTCAAATTTAAAAAAAAATTGACGTGGGGGTCCCCCTAAATATCCATACCAGACCCTTTATCCGAGCATGCAACCTGGCAGGCCGCAGGAAAAGAGGGGGGACGAGAGAGCGCCCCCCCCTCCTGAACCGTACCAGGCCACATACCCTCAACATTGGGAGGATGCTTTGGGGGTCTGTGACCCCTCAAAGCACCTTGTCCCCATGTTGATGAGGACAAGGGCCTCATCCTCACAACCCTGGCCGGTGGTTGTGAGGGTCTGCGAGCGGGGGGCTTATCAGAATCTGGAAGCCCCCTTTAACAAGGGGACCCCCAGATCCCCCCCCCTGTTTGAAATGGTAAGGGGGTACAAAAGTACCCCTACCATTTCACAAAGAAAGTGTAAAAATGGTTAAATAAGACAAACACACTTTTGAAAAATTCCTTTATTAAAAAAAAAAAAAAAAAAAGATTCCAGCGGTGGTAATCCACTCTTGCTATCCAGCGACAAATCTCCGGGGTTCAGCGATGGATGATCATATCCAGCGACGGGGGGTCTCTCAGTCCAGCGCTGTTGAGGGTATGTGGCCTGGTACGGTTCAGGAGGGAGGGGGGCCACTCTCTCGTCCCCCCCTCTTTTCCTGCGGCCTGCCAGGTTGCGTGCTCGGATAAAGGGTCTGGTATGGATTTTTAGGGGGACCCCACGTCAATTTTTTTTTTAATTTGTTGCGGGGTTCCCCTTAATATTCATGTCAGACCTGAAGGGCCTGGTAATTGAATTTAGGGGAACCCCCACGCTTTTTTTTTTTTTATCAATGAATGAATGAATTGTCGGCTAATGCAGAGAACACTCCTTGAGTGTTCTCTGTATTACGGGACCCGACAATATAGCCGCAAGTGATTTTAAAAGACTTTTTTTCCTGCACAAATGACACTTTGTGCAGGGACAGTTCTAAGAACGGGAAACATGCGCCCCTTCACAGGCATACTATAGATACCCCCCAGGTACCACATTTAAAGGAATATTACACTTTTATTGTTTCACTTTAATCATTATTAAAATCACTGCTCCTGAAAAAACGGCCGTTTTTAAAACTTTTTTTTGCATTGATCCATGTCCCCTGGGGCAGGACCCGGGTCCCCAAACACTTTTTAGGACAGTAACTTGCATATTACCCTTTAAAATGAGCACTTTAGATTGTGAACGTTCGAGTCCCATAGACTTTAATAGGGTTCGAAAGTTCACACGAAGTTTAGGTCTGTTCGCAGGTTCTGGTGCAAACCGAACAGGGGGGTGTTCGGCTCATCCCTATCCATGACCAATGTATTAAAGATATCACCAACTCTCCCATGATCCCCTTATTAACCTTACCAGCTCCTTCCCCCCTTTTCCCTTACCTTAACCCATCATTAACCAATAATGGACCACACAGGAGTTTGGAGTATAAAACTGGCCAAAGCAGCCTTTATTAAACAAAACTATTCAAACCAAAAATAACTTCAGTTAACATATATACAACCTTTTTAACGACAATTTCAAAACTCCCGGTCTGTTGGTCTTTGACGGTTCCCCCGAACTTCACCTTTTCCACTTAAAACTTCACCAGTACACTGCGGGACCATATATTACCATACCAGGCTTCCGGCCGTTTATCAGCCTGGAGACAACCCCCTTTCCCACAGTGCAACCATTCTCGTATTCCAGCCTACCCTTCCGCGGGAATACACCAAAAAAGGGACACATACCACCTATGAGCCCCCCACCACTTCCATCACATCTGTTTTCTTGCCACCATCAAAGACCAAAGACACCACCGCTACAGCTGCTATGACAACCCGAATCCTGATACCCTGTAAAAAGAAACAGACAAACAGACACACAAGAAGCGAAATACAGGAAAACAATACTTAAATAACCCCAGGTATAAAAGGCGAGGGTGGGTGGGAATCTTCCCCTTCGTTGAACCTTCCACTGGTCCCGATCATCCCCGCCCACGTTATTTATATTGCTCCGCCCCCCTCCAGCTCCAAACATCCTGCCTCCTCCCTTTCCTTCCTTTCCTCACCACTTAACACCTTAGTTTCTTACTTTTAAACATTTGTCATGCCCGGCCCTTCATTGATTTTCTTGTCTCTTATTCTGGCCCTCCCTTTCTGATTGAGCATGTTAGATGAATGTAGCATGCATTCATATCATTCATAGCAAGTAATTTGAAGGAACCATTTTGTCAACACTTGCAGCCAGGGCCGGCCCAAGACATTGGGGGTTATTTACTAAAGGAAAATTCACTTTGCACTGCAAGTGCACTTGGAAGTAAAGTCGCTGTAGATCCCAGGGGGACATGCAAGGAAAATAAAAAACAGCATTTTAGCTTGCACATGATTGGATGATAAAATCAGCAGAGCTTCCCCTCATTTCAGATCTACCCCTTCAAGTGCACTTGTAGTGCAAAGTGGATTTGCCTTTCGTAAATTGTGCTGCCTGGGCCCAGGAATGAAGCACTGCCCCAACCCCCCCATCCAAAAAATAAATAAATCAGACCCACCAAAAGGCCCCCACATTAATTATTTCATATCATGACAATTAAAACCAAAATTGTATTTATCAGGAAGTCTGATTTACATGCAACAGTGATGGCGGGGTTCAAACAGAGGCGATGGGGGTGAGGCGGGGGGGGGGAATTAAGACACAGGCAGGGGTGGTAGGTGGGTTTAGACTCAGTCAGGGGTGGTATGGAGGTTTAGACTCAGTCTGGGGTGGTAGGGAGGTTTAGACTCAGTCTGGGGTGGTATGGAGGTTTAGACTCAGTCTGGGGTGGTAGGGAGGTTTAGACTCAGTCTGGGGTGGTAGGGAGGTTTAGACTCAGGCAGGGGAGGCGGGGGGTTTAGACACAGGCAGGGGTGGTAGACACAGGCATGGGTGGTAGGGGGGTTAGACACAGGACAGGGTGGTAGGGGGGCTAGACACAGGCAGGGGGGTTAGACACAGGTGGGGGGGTTAGATACAGGTAGGGCGGGTTAGACACAGGCTGGGGTGGTAGGGGGGGTTAGACACAGGCAGGGGTGGTAGAGGGGTTAGACACAGGCAAGGGTGGTGGAGATGGGATTAGTGACACTTACTTTCTCTGTGTTAGCCGCGCCTTTAGCGATCCCTCTTTCATCATGGGGTCTCTGCTCAGCAGAAAGCTCCTCCCCCTTCATGCTGTTGGCCGTCAGCCTGTCAGCTGACTTTACCTTATCGGCAGCAATGGAGGGTGAGCCGCAGAGAAGATGGGTGGGCGGCCAGTTGTGCTCTGCCATTACATGTAATAACAGCGGCGCCAGGCCATAAACACGTGGAATGAGGAGGTGCGGAGCGAGGCAGAGCGGGCGGAGCAGGGCGGGCATGTGGAACAGAGCGATCGGGTGGGACCACTGTCTTACTGGGAGTCAATGTGCCGCCCCTTAGATCCTGCCACCCTGGGCCAATGGTCCCATTGGATCCCATGGTAGGACCGGCCCTGCTTGCAGCCATAAGTAAGAAATGACCACAAAAATATATGAAAAAAATAAAATAATTTTGGATTCCAACAAGAAAAACAGATATACTGTGGTTCATAGTGGTAAAATTCAGGCATGTTTATACATAATATCAACATAGTCAATTAAAAACTACAAGCTAATTTTATATACCATCAATTACAAACAACCATCAAAGTGCTTAAATCAGTTTTTCTGCATTGATACTCAAAATACAAGAGACCTCCAATGTAAAATTATATGTAAAATACACACGTAGTATACTGTATATAATGTCTACATCTTTAGAAAATTAAACCCCATGAAAGAATTGGTAATGAGCTCAAAGTCCAAACAAATAAATCTACTCAAAAATACTAATATTTAGCATTCTTGAGGGATGCAAGAAGAGTTATAGAAAAGGAGATTGCATTTTTCCTTATTAGGCTACTCAATCTTGTACTTGCACCTATAGGTAAGCCAAAATGTCATACACATGTAAATTTAGTTTTTGCCGCAGAACAGTAGGGGTTCTGAGGGTTAATTATGTAGGTAGGCCTTAACACCAGTTTGGCCGGGCTGTGCTTGGAAGTTCTGCCTGGTCATGTGAACAGGGGGGTGCACATGACAGGCCAGGACCAAGCCAGGTTGGATGTTTAGGTATCAGCCTTCTTGGAGCCAATCAGTGGGAGTGCCGGGGCCTGCTGAGGAGGTTCCTGTTCACCCTTAGTTGAAACTTGTACACGTTCATAGGATTGTTCAAGTTTTGAGTCAATGTGCCTACTGCCATGATCTCTGGCTAGAGATCTGTTCAGCCTTGAAGTACCCAGCTGCGAGTGGCTACTCTCTGGGTGGAAATAGAGACTTTGCTAGACTTGCAGTTCAAGGTGCCTGAGTTCTTCACCCGTGCCCTCTGTTCCCTAAGAGACTGTGTTATTGAAAGTTATTACTGCAAAATAAAACCTTTTAAACGGGACTTCATCTGTGTCAGAGTTCAAGTTGTTGGGTATCAACCCTGGGAACCCCTAGACGTGGAAGAGCAGGCCAAGAGAAGGTAACTGGTAAGTCCAATAAGTCAAGGCTGCCCTGCAACGGGTTATGGCTGCTACACCTATAAAAAGGCTTACCTACAGGTACTGTAAATATCTCCTAAACCTGCACCGTTTAGGAGATATTTACTATCTATGCAGCCAATGACATCATCGGCGCAGGCACTCCGAAGGAACTGTCATCCAGGCCGTTCCTTCAGAATTCTGTCCCATAAATGACGGCTCCCCTGCGCATGTTCGGGAGTGACGTCATCGCAGCTCCGGCCAGTCACACAGTCGGAGTCCACGAAGGGAGACAGGTGAACATAGAAGCGGCCTCGAGCGAGGACATAGCTGGAATGTTTAGTTTTCAGGTACGTTTCACATAATGTGCTAGAATGCATCGCATACTAGCACATTATGCCTTTACCTTGCAGGTCTGGCCAAAAAAAAGCAAAAACACACAGCAGTTTACAACGGCTTTAAACAGAACATCTCTCTTCCTGCCATAAATGGCAATAATATGTAAGAGAGTGTACTTAAAGCGGAGGTCCACCCTAAAGTGGACGTTCCGCTCATTGGAATCCTCCCCCCCTCCGGCGCCACAATTGGCACCATTCATGGGGGAGGGGGGTGCAGGTACCTGTACAGTACAGGTATCTGCACCCACTTCCGGCATAGCTATCTGCGGAAAGGGGCGTAGATTACGCCCCTTTCCGAAAGTCCCCCGCTGCCTGCTGGGAAACACACGGATCCCAGAGGCCGCGGGACCATCCTTATTGCGCAGCGCGACTCGCGCATGCGCAGTAGGGAACCGGGAAATTAAGCCGAAAGGCTCCACTTCCTGATTCCCATACCCAAGATGGCGGCGGCAGCGCCCGAGAGACGATCGAGAGATCGGCTTTGGGTGCCGACATCGCGGGCGCCGACATCGCGGGCGTGCTGGGCAGGTAAGTGTCCTTATTTTAAAAGTCAGCAGCTGCAGTATTTGTAGCTGCTGGCTTTTAAAAAAAAAAAAAAAAGGCGGAACTCCCGGCGGACTCCCGCTTTAAAAAGGATCTTCAGTTTCTTCAACAAAATTAAAAGTCAGCAGCTACAAATACTCCAGCTGCTGACTTTTAATATAAGAACACTTACCTGTCCAGGGGTTCGGAGCTGTCCTCACCCAAACTAGTTTTTGACCGGTCTTCGAGTCCCTGGCGTCGGCATGCTTATCAATGAAATAGGAAACCAACTGTGTAGCCACTAGGAGCCACAGCCGGCTTCCTACTGCACATGCACTCCCTGCGCTTTGTGAATGGTCCCACAGCTTTTTCGGACCTGTGACATGTCCCAGAAAGCTGCCGAAGAGGGTGGGGTGGTAGAGGTGGGGGGAAGGATGCCCTTTTTTATGGTTCCCTTTTTAGGCTGTCGCTGCTCCTGTACCTCCATTTCAAAAAATGTATGGAGTGTATGATGTCATGTGCCTTAACTCACGCATGGGCCATACAACATTATATTCATCTGTTAAAAAAAGCCTTCTCCCAAGACCTTGGTAAAAAAGTTTTTTTTTCCTTTAAATAAAAAAATCTGTTTAATTCCATACAGCATATTTCTCTTAATCTTACGCATGCACAGTATGAGAACACTTGCACTTGGGGGATTTGGAAGATTTGGCAGCTTAGATCCCGAATCTCCCTGAAGGTACTAGTGGCGTTACCTTCTCAGGAATATCCCAGGAGGCAGAAATGCATGCTGATGGGAATTTTAGTAAAAGGGGAGAAAGGTCCACTTTAAATCCTGCCAGTACAGAAATTATTTAATAGAATATGTATTCGGCTGAATAAACAGACAAGGGAAAACTGTAATGTGCAGGTGTCAGGAGCATCTGCTCCTCATTCCAGCATCCTGGTTTTGGCTATGGCAATCTCCTTGTCCGTCTGTCCACCTGCAAGGTGATTTATGTGGTCAGTCTCTGGGTGAAGACCAGACCTGATTTAAGCATGCCAAACCTGCAGTCTCATGCTTGTGATAGAGAGTGATAACATTTATAATATCTGATCAAGTCCCCTGTCTGCCTGCCATGCTCTGCTAGATTGGATTTCATTGTGTATGACCTCAGACCAAATATACTCTAAACTCTGCCTGCCTCTTACCTGGACTATCATTGAACCACTCTGTCTGTCTATCAACTGCAAGTACCTGTTTGCTTTGCTCAGTTCACGCTGGCCATGGCATGGTAGCCAGGCACTAAAGAATTGTGTATAAGACCTGTGGGCAACTAAGTACCGGTAGGCCTGATTTCCTTATGGGATAGGGGGCTGCTATAGACCACAGTAGCCAGCTATAGTGTCTGACCACCTGCATTAGTAGTAAGCATGATAGCAGGGTACTAAACAGGTGCAAAGTTACAGTATAAGGAATAATACAAAACAAGTTCAGGGTGACAAAAGGCATGCATACACTGCAGGATATCACAAAACAGATTATGAAAGCTGCACAAACATGGACTCTTCACAGCAATGTTGTGGCACCAGGGCCGTTTTTAAGGCAGGGCAAAAGGGGCAGCTGCCCTGGGCCCTGTCATTGTTGTGGGGCCCAAAGCAGCTGCCTCATACTTGCCAACAATCCTGGTTTAAATTCTCTCGTCCCTTGAAGTTTTGGTCCTGTGCTGTGTCCCAATATCTGAGTGTGAAGTGCTGCTACTAATGCTCTGCCCTATTGTTGTAACCTGCAGACTCTGTGTGTACATGTAAATTACCGGCATTCATATGTACATAGCGGCGGCATTCATATGTAAATAGTGGTGGCCAGCGGACTTAAAATGTATATCATGCCCCCTGAGGTCATATCCACAGTAATCTCTAGCAACCAATCAACAAGCAGAAATCATGTGCTGTAACCTCTAGTAACTAATCAGTGAGCCGTAATGTGTGCTGTAACCTCTAGCAACCAGTCAGTGAGCGGTAATGATACACTGTAACCTAAGCAAACAATTACAATAGCTGCCTGATTTGATTCAGAAAACTGATTTTGAGTCTAGCTGCTATTTATTGTATGTCTCAGAGCAGGTGGAGAGCAAAACTGCATGGGGGGGGGGCCCCAAGAAAAGTTTTGCACAGGGTCCAATCAGTATTAAAGACGGCCCTGTGTGGCACAGTCGGGTAACGTGGATGCATGGCATTGTCTCTATGAAACTGTATAATAGCAGAGAATCAAGCTGAGAATCACTTTATCAGTAAAACACTAAAGGAAGGCTGGCCACCAGCACCATGGAAAGGTATGATGCTAATCCAGGGCAGGCAGCATTTAGGGGAGCCAAGCATTCTAAAGGGGGTGGAAGGCCACCCCTGTTTAGACCTGCTTCTCCTCCTACACACATAATGCCACAGCTGTGCTGTGGTGAAGATTGGAAGGTAGGACTCTCTCGTGAAAAGATGGTGATGGTGGAGGAGGGTTGGATCTGAGGACTCTGATGTGGAAGGGAGGATTCTGTGTGATGGTGGACCCATTTAAGCCCTTGTACACACGGTCGGAGATTCCGACGGAATATGTCCGATCGGACTGTTTTGTCGGATATTCCGACTGTGTGTAGTCTCCATCAGACTGTTTCCATCGGAGTATCCGATGTACCAAGTTTTCCAACTTGTTGGTAAAATTTTCTGACAAAATGCTCCGATCGGACATACTCCGATCATGTGTAGAGAATTCCGATCGGACAAAGTGCCACGCATGCTCAGATCAAATTCCTACATCAAAGCTATTGGCTACTAGCCTGAACGTAGTCTCGTCATAACGAAATAACGTCACCACGTTCTGAACGATCGGATTTTCCGACAACTTTGTCCAACCGTGTGTATGCAACAGTTTCGGACAAAATCCGACGGACAAAATCCAACGGATTTGGTTGTCGGAATGTCCGACCGTGTGTACAAGGGCTTAGACTTTTATGGCTGAAAAAAGGTTGATAAACACTGGTCTAGTATTTCCAATGCCATTATAGTACTCCTAGAGCCGCGTACACATGTAGCCGTCTGTCCGACGTACTTAGTCTGGCGGACGTCCGCCAAACTGTCCGTCGGAATTTTCGAACGGGCTACTTGCCCACACACGGTACTTTTTCAGCGGACTAATACGGCGTACTAAGACCGCCGTACTAAGTCCGCCGTACTTTCGAAATGAACGGACTCGCCCACACACGCGGAGGAAAGTCCGCTCATTTCGAGCGCGTCTCCAGGTAGGCGGGGCCCGCAAAGGAGACGTCGCTGGCCCCGCCGCCTGGTATGGACTTAAAGGGGAACCCCCAACGCCGAAAAAAATTTTTTCGGCGTGGGGGTCCCCCCAAGTCCACAACAGACCCTTGTCCAAGCACGCTACCCGGCCGGCCAGGAAAGGGGGGCGAGCGAGCGCCCCCCCCTCCTGAGCCGTACCAGGCCGCGTGCCCTCAACATGGGGGGTGCCTTGGGGAAGGGGGGGCCGCGCGGCCCCCCCACCCCAAAGCACCTTGTCCCCATGTTGATGAGGACAAGGGCCTCTTCCCGACAACCCTGGCCGTTGGTTGTCGGGGTCTGCGGGCGGGGGGGCTTATCGGAATCCGGGAGCCCCCTTTAATAAGGGGGCCCCCGGATACCGGCCCCCCACCCTATGTGAATGAGTATGGGGTAGAATGTACCCCTACCCATTCACCTGTAAAATAAAAGTACAAAAAAAAACACAACACACGAGATAAAATACTTTATTGCACAGCTCCGGGGGTCTTCCGTCTTCGGGTGTATTCTCGCCGGACTCCTCCGCTATCTTCTTGTAGCTCTTTTGCTAGTGGAGGAGTCCGGCTTTCTTCCTCGCCACCGGCCTCTTCTCCCGACTTCGGGGGTCTTGTCCCCCTCTTCGGTTCTTCTGCCGGGCCACCGCGCCTTCTTATAGCTCTTTTACAGGCGGTGGCCCGGTCTTCTGTCACCGCTGTCGCCGCTGCCGCCTTCTGTTCTTCTTCTTCTTCTTCTCCTTCTTCTCCTGGAGATGTTGACTCGACGCTCTCTCCGGCCACAATGCCAGGGACGCGCTGCGCGGCCACTTATATAGGGACAAGGGGCGGTGTCACATGGCTTTATGTCACATGGGTTGGTGTCACATGTGACCCCGCCCCCTTACGATGTCACAGTCCCCATGTGACATCAACCCATGTGACCAACCCATGTGACATAAAGCCATGTGACACCGCCCCTTGTCCCTATATAAGTGGCAGCGCAGGGCGTCCCTGGCATTGTGGCCGGAGAGAGCGTCGAGTCAACATCTCCAGGAGAAGAAGGAGAAGAAGAAGAACGGAAGGCGGCAGCGGCGACAGAAGACCGGGCCACCGCCTGTAAAAGAGCTATAAGAAGGCGCGGTGTCCCGGCAGAAGAACCGAAGAGGGGGACAAGACCCCCGAAGTCGGGAGAAGAGGCTGGCGGCGAGGAAGAAAGCCGGACTCCTCCGCTAGCAAGAGAGCTACAAGAAGATAGTGGAGGAGTCCGGCGAGAAGACCCCCGAAGACGGAAGACCCCCGGAGCTGTGCAATAAAGTATTTTATCTCGTGTGTTGTGTTTTTTTTTGTACTTTTTTTTTACAGGTGAATGGGTAGGGGTACATTGTACCCCATACTCATTCACATAGGGTGGGGGACCGGTATCCGGGGGCCCCCTTATTAAAGGGGGCTCCCGGATTCCGATAAGCCCCCCGCCCGCAGACCCCGACAACCAACGGCCAGGGTTGTCGGGAAGAGGCCCTTGTCCTCATCAACATGGGGACAAGGTGCTTTGGGGTGGGGGGGCCGCGCGGCCCCCCCTTCCCCAAGGCACCCCCCAAGTTGAGGGCACCCGGCCTGGTACGGCTCAGGAGGGGGGGCGCTCGCTCACCCCCCTTTCCTGGCCGGCCGGGTAGCGTGCTCGGACAAGGGTTTGTTGTGGACTTGGGGGGAACCCCCACGCCGATTTTTTTCAGTGTTGGGGTTCCCCTTTAAGTCCATACCAGGCGGCGGGGCCAGCGACGTCTCCTTCGCGGGCCCCGCCTACCTGGAGACCCGCTCGAGATGAGCGGACTTTTCTCCGGGCGGGAAAAGTCCGCTCATTTCAAAAGTACTGCGGACTTGCATACACACGGCCGGATTGTCCGCCGAAATGCGAGTACGGCTTGCAAATTTTTGTGCAAACCGAAATTCTAAGTCCGCCGTACTGTCGGGTCAAAAAAGTATGCCGGAGGCTACACACGGGGGGATTGTTTGGCGGACTTGAGTTTGCCGGACTTTTCCACCGGATTGTTTGATCGTGTGTACGCGGCATAGGTTTACTTTAAATTGTTCATGATGATATTTCTTTGATATTAAACAAAATGGATGGATACGCCTCCTGTCAGCGCAATTTACAGTTACTATGCTTCGTACTCAGTTAAAAACACTTTTATACCTACTCCAGTTGTATCTCCTTAGTTCCAGCTATCAGATAGCAAACCCAATTTGCCTGTTAAATGTAAGCGCTGAACTGAAATAAGATATGTATTGCATCAGTTAATGTTTGTCATTTCACAGTTTATTGTTCTTTTATGGCCTGATGATTGGCTTGCATAACTCTTGCCATCTGAGCTTGACATCACAAATTCATCATCGGTCACCTGTTTTGGATCATGAAAGCCATCAGTCATTGTTATTAATGGTATTAAAGCAGCTCTATCACCCATTCTTACTGGTCATCTCACATTCAAATAATTTCTTAAATGTCTTCTACCACCCGTTTTGCAGATCATCATTTCTATGTGGCAAAGCTTCAGACCAAATGGCCTCTATACATCACTGAGTTATTGTAGCTAACAATCTGGCCAGTGTGGGTATGTTTTAACAAGGGTTTCTACACCCCTTTAGAATCTTGTCTTTCTTTTGAAGGATGCTACTGATTTCCCAAAGGAGGCCATCAAATAAGTATGGTGGACAACAAGCTGTTGTGTCCTCACTGAGACCACAGATGTGCTGTCTGGTCTGCCACTCAAATCCTTTTTACTTCCTCTGTTGAGTGCCATTACCTGACATATAATTAATTCTAGTATGGCTTCCTGACCCCTACTGAAATGCTATAAAGGTCACATTTGCAGGATGTATGGGCACCCTGAAGGCTTGAGGTCCTTGACAATTGCCCCTTTGTGCCTTGGCCAAATAATAGCCTTGCAGGTGTCTTGATGTGAGAGATATGTATATTTCCTTCAGTTTACTTCTATTTTAAGCTAGAGATAAGCCAATATATTACATCAGGCCCAACTATTTTACATATGATTTTTTAAAAAAATCTGTACAGCATGCAAGGATGATAGATCTTGTTCCTAATGTGTGCCAACCACTCACAATGAGTAATAGTCATTCCAAGGACCAAAGAAACTCCACAGGGTATTAATTAACTAAACAACAGCAAAATTACTGCCTAAGGTGTGCAAGTTGGGGCCTTCTACTTTATAAAATAAAACATTCAAAGAAAACAATTTAGTATGTACTGCACAGTAACATTAAATTATTAGACATATACAGATTTAGCAAAATAAATGTATTGAAGTCTGTAAACTAGATTCACATTCATTATTTTCTAATGTGAATTGACTGTTCTGCCCCTGGATTCTGGTATAATAGTATGGTACATACTGGCTCACCATATTGTGGATTATAGTATTGGAAACGACCAGATTCAAAAAAAAAGTATTTGGTATTGTATACTCCATAATAAAAAATATCTTAATATTTTTTTACAGGCTACCCGTACATTTCCTCTAATCCATATTGCACTGTTGTCAGCATGCAGTGACTGGATAGGTTTTGGTCTGTTTTACTTTTTAACCGCTTCAGCCCCTGAAGATTATACCCCCTTCCTGACCAGAGCACTTTTTGCGATTCAGCACTGCGTCGCTTTAACTGACAATTGCGCGGTCGTGCGATGTTGCACCCAAAAAAAAATAGATGTCCTTTTTTTTCCTCCACAAATAGACCTTTATTTTTGGTGGTATTTGATCACCTCTGCTGTTTTTATTTTTTGCGCTATAAACAAAAAAGAGTGCCAATTTTTTTTAAAAATTCATTATTTTTTACTTTTTGGTATAATAAATATCCCCCAAAAATATCTAAAAATATTTTTTTCCTCAGTTTAGGCCAATATGTATTCGTCTACATATTTTTGGTAAAAAAAAAATGCAATAAGCATATATTGATTGGTTTGTACAAAAGTTATCCCATCTACAAAATAAGGGATAGATTTATGGCATTTTTGTTTTTTAGTAATGGCGGTGATCTGCGATTTTTATCGTGACTGCGACATTGCAGCGGACAGATCAAACACTATTTTGGGACCTTTGACATTTATATATGCTATAAAAATGCACAGATTACTGTGTAAATGTCACTGGCAGAGAAGGGGTTAAACACTAGGGTGCAATCAAGGGGTTAATTGTGTTCCCTCAGCGTTATCTAACTGTAGGGGGGAAGGGCTCACTAGAACATGACAGAGATCACTGCTCCTGATCACTGAGAGCAGTAGATCCCTGTCATGTTGCTAGGCAGAACAGGGAAATGCCTTGTTTAAATAGGCATTTCCCCATTCTGCCTCTTCGTGTCATGGTCACGTGCGCCCGCTAGCCTCTGATTATGGAGTGACCTATGGGTACGTCGTTTTGCGCACCCGCGCCACTTTGCTGACGTATATCGGCGTGAGCCGGTCAACCAGTGGTTACGTGTACACTCCTGTCAAAGATAAATATTTTGCATGAAATTGAAACTACCTACCATTAGACAGGCTGATTGTCAACTACTGAAGCCTGAATGCTTGAATGGATCTTGATGCGTGTATGACATTACAGCATTAATATTCTGAACCTGCGTCCATTTATTTTGCTATATTTTTGCCACTGAGACTCATATGTTTGAGGGTCCATTTACTCCGGCCCACTGTGTTGCATTAACGTGTCTTATATTGGACAATACATAGGTTAAGGCAACACATTCGTTGCAAAGAACGCAGTGCAAAAAATTGGACAAAAAAACGATTTTCTCCAATGCACCATGCATTGTGGTGCTGCAGTTTATGTATGTTGGAGGTGTGTTTCCCTCCTGCATTGAAGTCACGCTGAAAATGAATGGAACTGTAACTCACTTAGGCATGTATAGCGCATTTTATGCTGTAGTGCCCCATGCCCAACCTTGGACCTCCAGTTGTTGCGGAACTACATATCCCATCATGCCTCTGCCTTTTCGGTGTCATACTGGTAACTGGCAGCTTTGCAATGCCTCATGGGACTTGTAGTTCCGCAACAGCTGGAGGGTCACAGGTTGAGCACCCATGTAGTGCATTAGCTCAACACACAGCAAATGAAAGGTGCGAATGGGACCTACTAGGTATCTGTGCTGGGACCAATCCTGTTTAATTTGTTCAGAAATGACCTGGAGTATGGGGTAAACAGTTCAATCTCTGTATTTGCGGACGATACTAAGCTAAGCAGGGCAATAACTTCTCCACAGGATGTGGAAACCTTGCAAAAAGTTCTGAACAAATTAATGGGATAGGCAACTACATGGCAAATGAGGTTCAATGTAGAAAAATATAAAATAATGCATTTGGGTGGCAAAAATATGAATGCAATCTAAATACTGGGGGAGAACCTCGGGGGGGGATCTAGGATGGAAAAGGAGCTGGGGGTCCTAGTAGATGATAGGCAAAACGTTTTTGCGAAGGGGAGTTTAACAAGACTCGTGGCCACTCATTAAAATTAGAAGAAAAAAGTTTTAACCTTAAACTACGGAGAGGGTTCTTTACTGTAAGAGCGACAAGGATGTGGAATTCCCTTTCACAGGCGGTGGTCTCAGCGGGGGGCATTGATAGTTTCAAGAAACTATTAGATATGCACCTGATGACCGCAACATACAAGGATATACAATGTAATGCCGCGTACACACGAGCGGACTGTATGGCGTACTTAGTCCGTTGAAACACATTTCAGCGGACAATCCGCTCGTGTGTGGGCTTCAGCGGACTTTTTCAGCGTGCAGTCCAGCGTAGTAAGAATTTCGTTTTTTTCGAAATTCTGTCCGTCGTACTCGCATTTCGGCGGACAATCCGGCCGTGTGTGTGCCAGTCCGCCGTACTTTTGAAATGAGCGGACTTTTCCCGCTCGGAGAAAAGTCCGCTCATTTTGAGCGCGTCTCCAGGTAGCCGGGGCCCGCGAAGGAGACGTCGCTGGCCCCGCCGCCTGGTATGGACTTAAAGGGGAACCCCAACGCCGAAAAAAATCGGCGTGGGGGTCCCCCCCAAGTCCACAACAGACCCTTGTCCGAGCACGCTACCCGGCCGGCCAGGAAAGGGGGGCGAGCGAGCGCCCCCCCTCCTGAGCCATACCAGGCCGCGTGCCCTCAACATGGGGGGGGGCCTTGGGGAAGGGCAGCACAGTGGTGTAGTGGTTAGCACTCTCACCTAGCAGTAAGAAGGGTCGCTGGTTCAAATCCCAACCACGACACTACCTGCCTGGAGTTTGCATGTTCTCCCTGTGCCTGTGTGGGTTTCCTCCGGGTACTCCGGTTTCCTCCCACACTCCAAAAACATGCAGGTAGGTTAATTGGCTTCTGTCCAAAAATTGGCCCTAGTATATGAATGGGGACCGTGGATTGTGAGCTCCTTGAGGGTAGGGATCAATGTGAGTGTACAAGGATAGGGACAATTGTAGACACTCACTCAGGTTGAACTGGATGGACTGGTGTCTTTATTCAACCTAACTAACTATGAAACTATGAAATAGGGACAAGGGGCGGTGTCACATGGCTTTATGTCACATGGGTTGGTGTCACATGGTGACCCCGCCCCCTTACGATGTCACAGTCCCCATGTGACATCAACCCATGTGACCAACCCATGTGACATAAAGCCATGTGACACCGCCCCTTGTCCTTATATAAGTGGCCGCGCAGCGCGTCCCTGGCATTGTGGCCGGAGAGAACGTCGAGTCAACATCTCCTGGAGAAGAAGGAGAAGAAGAAGAAGAAGAAGAACGGAAGGCGGCGGCGGCGGCGGCGACAGAAGACCGGGCCACCGCCTGTAAAAGAGCTATAAGAAGGCACGGTGGCCCGGCAGAAGAACCGAAGAGGGGGACAAGACCCCCGAAGTCGGGAGAAGAGGCCGGTGGCGAGGAAGAAAGCCGGACTCCACCGCTAGCAAAAGAGCTACAAGAAGATAGCGGAGGAGTCCGGCGAGAAGACCCCCGAAGACGGAAGACCCCCGGAGCTGTGCAATAAAGTATTTTATCTCGTGTGTTGTGTTTTTTTTTGTACTTTTATTTTACAGGTGAATGGTTAGGGGTACATTGTACCCCATACTCATTCACATAGGGTGGGGGGCCGGTATCGGGGGGCCCCCTTATTAAAGGGGGCTCCCGGATTCCGATAAGCCCCCCGCCCGCAGACCCCGACAACCAACGGCCAGGGTTGTCGGGAAGAGGCCCTTGTCCTCATCAACATGGGGACAAGGTGCTATGGGGTGGGGGGGCTGCGCGGCCCCCCCTTTCCCCAAGGCACCCCCCCATGTTGAGGGCACGCGGCCTGGTACGGCTCAGGAGGGGGGGCGCTCGCTCGCCCCCCTTTCCTGGCCGGCCGGGTAGCGTGCTCGGACAAGGGTCTGTTGTGGACTTGGGGGGGACCCCCACGCCGATTTTTTTCGGCATTGGGGTTCCCCTTTAAGTCCATACCAGGCGGCGGGGCCAGCGACGTCTCCTTCGCGGGCCCCGGCTACCTGGAGACGCGCTCAAAATGAGCGGACTTTCCTCCGCGTGTGTGGGCCAGTCCGTTCATTTCAAAAGTAGGGCGGATAGTACGGCGGACTTAGTACGCCGTATTAGTCCGCTCAAAAAGTGCCGTGTGTGGACAAGTAGCCCGTTCGGAAAATCCGACGGACAGTCTGGCAGAAAGTACGCCAGACTAAGTACGCCATACAGTCCGCTCGTGTGTACGCGGCATTATACTGACAATTTAATCACACAAATAGGTTGGATTTGATGTCTTTTTTCGACTACCGTATTTGCCGGCGTATAAGGCGACTGGGCGTATAAGACGACCCCCTATTTTTCAAGTGAAAACATAGATTTTGGGCAATACTCGCGGTATAAGACTACCCCCCTTCTGAGGCAACACCATTTAAAAAAAACATTAGAACCATTAACCACAACAATACAGGGCACTTTCACCCCCTTCCTTCCCAGCCCAATTTTCAGCTTTCAGCGCTCTAGCGCTTTCAGTGACAATTGCGCGGTCATGCTACACTGTACCCAAATGAAATTGTTATCATTTTGTTCGCACAAATAGAGCTTTATTTTGGTGTTATTTATTCACGACTCCGTTTTTTTTCGATATAAGCGCAAAAATAGCGGAAATTTGGAAAAAAAACAATATTTTCTTTTTTCTATTTGAAAAGAAATCCAATAAAATCAAATTTTGTCATAAATTTAAGCCAAAATGTATTCTGCTACATGTTTTTGGTAAAAAAAATTCCGTTAAGTGTATAATAATTGGTTTGTGTGATCACGGACATATGTACGCAAATGATCATGTACATATGTGTGCAGGTGATCACGTACATATGTGTGCAGATAATCATTGGGACATGTGATTTTAGTGGGACATATGTGGGGGACATGTTTTTATTATTAGGGACATGTGTTTTTATTATTTGGGGACATGTATGTTTTGGGGACATGTGTGTTTTGGGGACATATGTGGGGACTGTGTTTGTACTGTGTGGTGTGTTTACACTACACTGATGATCAGTGAGTAAAAAGCTGTAAAAAGCAGCCCATACTCACTGATCATCAGCCGGCTGCAGCGTTCTGCTCTCCTCTCCTCAGCGGTGACTTCCGTGTGAGGAGAGGAGAGCCGATTGCCTAGCAACCGGCTGTTTGTTTACATCACATGACGGCCGTGATTGGACACGGCCGTCATGTGATCAGGAGGGCCAATCACAGAGCCCTCCTGCCGATCTGAGATGTGACGTGTCCGGGTGACACGAGCACATCGGGATCGCGCCGCTGCGCGAGCGCGCGCAATCCCGCTACTCCTGAAGGACGTTCCTGAACGGCCTGTCAGGAGTAGACGGCTCCCACCCGGCCGTATATATGCATTGGCCGGGTGGGAAGTGGTTAAAAAACACAAAGCAAGAATGCCAACTACTCATCCGCCATGCTGTGATATGTCATAAAGTAAATCAAACAATAATAACACAAACAGAGATCTATTGAATGCCACAACTCTGGAAAGTAGAATTTTTCACTAACCAAACCTATACCACTTTTGGGTTACATTCTATGGGAATTGTCCACCAAAACGCATTTAATAAACCCCCTGTTGTATGTCCCAGATTTACCTGTCCCTCTTGGGTGCCTGGGATCTTAAAGGCAAACAGCAGGATGTATAGTAGTAGGAGATCAGTGAATGGATTTACCCAGGGAAGTATGGTGAGCGGTGTACTATTATAATGAATACAACGCCTGCTTGGATTGGCAGAGGCTGTAGCATTATCAGCCCTTGCCTCTTTCTCTCAAAGCCAATCCGAGCAGGCTATTCTATGTAGCCTGCTCGGATTGACAGAGGTTGTTACTCCAATCCAAGCAGGCTCTGTATTCATTAATAGAATACATCGCTCGCCGGGATTGGCTCAATGGCGTATACTGTATTAGCAGACATTTGGGGGCTGACATCCATTGGTGAGCATTGTATACCTGGCGTATAAGACGACCCCCGATTTTTGGGCATTTTTTTTAAGTGTAAAAGGTAGTCTTATACGCCAGAAAATACAGTATGTAACTATGTATCATCTTATTCCTGCTTAAAAAACAAAAAGTAAGTAATTTAATCTTAGTCTTAAACCTCAGTGTAACTTTTTAGCCTTTGACCTAACCCCTACAGTCAGTCCTATCTCTAATCTTTAACCTTAAACCTAACCCTAACCCCAACCATTAGGGTCCTTTCACACGGGGCGGATCAGTTCTGATCCGCCCCGTGGATATCCGTTTGCTCAGCGGGGATCACTCCGCCGATCCCCGCTGAGCAGAGAGATGACAGGTCCGTCTCTGCACACTGCGCAGGGACGGACCTGTCACAGCGCCGCTCTCCCCTATGGGAGATCGGATGACGACGGACCGCAGTGCCCGTCGTCACCCGATCCGATCCGCAGACGGATGGAAAAATAGCTATTTCCTCCGTCACACTTTTTCAGATCGGAGCGGGTCGGATGTCAGCGGACATGTCACCGCTGACATCCGACGCTCCATAGAGCTCCATGGAGCACCCGTTCAGGTCTGCCTGTAAAACTGACAGGCGGGCCTGAACGGGACGTCAGTGTGAAAGGGGCCTTAATCCTTAAAAAGGTTCTTCACCCTGTAAATAGAAATGTAAAAGTCAGCAGCTACCAATACTGTAGCTGCTGACTTTTAAAAAAACAGACACTTATCTGTCCCAGGGTCCTCACCTGACCCGGCTCTTTGGTGGTCTTTGGGTGCAGGCGTTGGCATCTCCTTGCGGCTTCACAGCCAGCTGCCCACCGTGAATGTGACATGTTCCAAGATCCTGCAAGGGCATGGGAGGGGGCGAACTTCAAAATCAGATACTTGCTCCTCTTCCCCCCCCCCCCAAAAAAAAACATTCCAAATATTGGAGAGGAGGGGGCAAATTAATAGCAGAACTTCCAATTTTTGAGTGAAGTTCTACTTTAAGCGTAGTCATGCAACTCCCTTAATCCTTACATTAATATTACTTTGACATTTAAAAATTCCCTAAAACATATTAAATCTAAGCTGGAACTGGCATACAAAAATCCTGTGCCAAAATGATGTCCGTGTCAAAACCATTGTATTTCAATTTCACCCAGGCATTCATTCTTTTGTCAGTCATACACAGTAAAATGTGTGGCCAGTGCAGGGACAAGGTCATCTGTAGTACAGTTTGTACACGCCAAACTATGCCCCCCCCCCCCCAGATGTATGAGCATTAAGTGTCAGCAAAAATCCCCCTACAAAAACTCTGAGCACTCATCTGCACGCTTACCCCTAAGCATAAATTCCCTCTCCTCCCAGTGCAAATCTGCCCCTGCTGAAATCCATCCCTCCTCTCAGTACAAATCTTTGCTCCCACCCAAATGAAATTCACCCCTCCTAGCACAAATCCTCTACACCTAAAATTTCCCCTCCTAGTACTCATCTTTTGTCCTCCACTTTAAATCCTCCCCTCCCAGCAGAAAAAGAAATTCCCCCAAATCCACCCTCCTATCACAATTCTTCCCCCCCCCCCATTCCCCCTCTCAACACAAATCACCCTAAATCACCACTCTTAGCACCCACCATCCCAAATTTCCCCTCCTATAATACTTGCCCCCTGCCGCCTCCCAAATTCCCCCCTCCAACACAAATCTCCTCTCCGTCAATCTCTTTGTGACACCCCCCCACCTCATATGATACCACAGTGCCCAGAGCAGTCACCCCTCCTGCCTCCCCTTGTCCTGGCCCTGTGTGTGGCCCTTTGGTGATGTCAGGTGCTACACTTCTGGCCCCCTGTGTCAAGAGAGTTGACCACCAATGATTTAAACCATAGAAATGATACTGGGATTGTAGCACCTTTGCTGAGTTTTATGGTTCAAAAAATAGTGCATTTACTGATTGCACTTATTACTTAGTGTTGCTTATTTAAAGCGGGGTTAAGGTGAATTATAATCTTCAAAATCTAAAAAATATTTGTTTTGTTTTTATAACCATCGACAGAATGAGTTTACGGCAATATAGAACAATAGTGGTCATTCACTTGAGTTCCCAGCAGCTGTTTGGTTATTTCATTAGTGTTTGAGAAACCTAACTGAAGGCAGATGGATCTGATAAAGACTTAAGTTGACCAGGTCTTAGTTCATTCCTATTACTTCCTAAATTAAACACACGGAGGTATATCCTAAGAGGCAAAAATCTTTGATACTTTATTATCATAGTGAAGCAATGTGTTGTCAAAGTGATGGAAATGGAGATGAATGGCGTAATCCTTGACTCTGATCTCTCCTTCAGCCCCCACATCCAATCACTGGCTAAATCTTGCCGCCTTCACCTCCGCAACATCTCCACAATTCGCCCCTTCTTGACAAACAACACCACAAAGCAACTTATCCACTGCTTGGTTATTTCCCCGGCTTGACTACTGCAACTCTCTCCTTAAAGGGTTTGTAAACCCCCGTGTTTTTTCACTTTAATGCATCCTATGACACTGACCAGCCCCCACGTTTTACTCACCTGAGCCCATTTGTTCCCCCGGCAGAGATGCGCTCTACCTCTCTGCCCGTTGTCTTGGCTCTTGATTGGACAGATTGATAGCAGTGCAGCCATTGTCTCCCGCTGCTGTCAATGAAACCCAATGACGCGGGCATTGGGGGGCGGGGTCGAGTCCGGAATTCTGTGTCTATGGACGCAAATACTGGACTCTAGAGCAAAACGAACTGCACAGTGGAGGCAAGTATGACATGTTTGTTATTTAAAAACAAAAAACAAAAAAAAAAACGAGGGTTTACAACCCCTTTAACCACTTAACAACCGGCCCATAGCCGAATGATGGCTATAGGGCGGTTGCTTAACTCTGGGAGGATGTAGTATGACGTTCTCCCAGAACTCTGCTCTTGCGCGCCCCCTGGGGCGCGCTCTCGAGAGCATCCGTGACCGCCGGGTCCTGTGGCTCATTTAATGACGGAGCGATCACTTGTAAACAAACCGGCGTCATGCCAATACTCTGCAATGCCCTGCCAATACTCTGAAATACCCTGCCAATACTCTGCAATGCCCTGCCAATACTCTGCAATGCCCTGCCAATACTCTGCAATACCCAGCAATGCCCTGCCAATACTCTGCGATGCCCTGCCAATACTCTGCAATACCCAGCAATGCCCTGCCAATACTCTACAATACCCTGCCAATACTCTGCAATGCCCTGCCAATACTCTGCAATACCCAGCAATGCCCTGCCAATACTCTGCAATACCCAGCAATAATCTGCAATATCCAGCCAATACCCAGCAATACCCAGCAATACTCTGCAATAGCCTGCAATACCCTGCCAATACTCTGCCATAAACTGCCATACTCAGCAATACCCAGCTATACCCAGCAATACCCAGCCATATTCGGTGATACCCTGCAATACCCAGCCATACCCAGTGATACTCTGCAATACCCAGCCATACTCTGCAATACCAAGCCATACTTGGCCATGCTCAGCCATACTCGTGATAACCTGCAATACCCAGCCATACTCGGTGATACCCTGCGATACCCAGCCATGCTCGTGATACCCTGCAATACTCGGTGATATCCAGCCATGCTTGGCCATGCTCAGCCATACCCAGCCATGCACGGCCATACTCGGCCATGCTCAGACATTCTCTGCCTCTGTATGTGGCCAGGCTGTGGAAGTCTCACACATGTGGTATCGCCGTACTCAGGAGGAATAGGAGAATCTATTTTGGGGTGTCATTTTTGGTATGTACATGCTATGTGTTAGAAATATTGTATAAATGATCAACTTTGTGTTAAAAAGTAAAATGCATTTTAACCACTTCCCGGCCACCGGCTGTCATATGACATCCTTGACTAGCTACAGGCATCATTCAGATATCAGCTTTTTCAGCCGGCGATTCCCTACACCATAAGAATGCTCATAGCGGCTGTTCCGCTGCTTGATCGTTCTTACGGGAGGCGAGAGGGGACGCACCCCCCCCCCCCCCCGCCACCCTCCGATTCTTCTACCGACTCGCCAATACGATCGAAGCCAGAATCCTTTTTTTTATTTTTATTTTAGGCTTCCCAGTCTAGAGGTGAGATGTGGGGTCTTATTGACCCCATATCTCACTGTAAAGAGGACCTGTCATGCCATATTCCTATTACAAGGGATGTTTACACAATAGGAATAAAAGTGATAAAAAAAATTATTTTTGGGGAAAAAAGTAACAAACTAAAATAAATAAAGTAAAATGAACAATAAAAATTTTTTTTTTTTAAAGCGCCCCTGTCCCCATGTGCTCGCATGCAGAAGCGTGTGCAATTTTGAAGGGTGACATGTTAGGTATCTATTTACTCGGCGTAACTTTATTATGCAAAAACATTGGGCTAACTTTACTGTTTTGTTTTTTTAAAAGCACAAAACAGTTTTTTTCCCCAAAAATAAAATTGAAAAATTGATGCGCAAATACTGTGCGAGATATAAAGTTGCATCGACAACCATTGTATTCTCTAGGGTCTTTGCTAAAAAAACATATATAATGTTTTGGGGTTCTATGTAATTTTCTAGCAAATAAATTATGATTTTTACATGTAGGAGAGAAATGTCAGAATTGGCCTGGGTGCTCCAGAACGCCTGATGGTACTCCCTGCGTGTTGGGCCTCTGTATGTGACCACGCTGTGTAAAAGTCTCACACATGTGGTATCGCCATACTCGGGAGTAATAGCAGAATGTGTTTTGGGGTGTAATTTGTGGTATGCATATGCTGTGTGTGTGTGAAATAACCTCATAATATGACAATTTTGTGAAAAAGAAAAAAAGAAAAAAAAATCTTTATTTTGCAAAGAATTGTGGGAAAAAATGACAACTTCAAAAAACTCATCATTCCTCTTACTAAATAACTTGGAATGTCTTCTTTCCAAAAAGGGGTAATTTAGGAGGTATTTGTACTTTTCTGGCATGTTAGGGTCTCAAGAAATGAGATTGGCCGTCAGTCCTTCAGGTGTGATCAATTTTCAGATATTGGCACCATAGCTTGTGGACGATATAACTTTTACACAGACCAAATAATATCCACCAATTTGTACTTATTCTTACCAAAGATATGTAGTAGTATAAATTTTGGCCAAAATCTATGAAGAAAAATTACTAATCTGCTAAGTTTTAGAACAGAAATGAAGAAAAATTATTTTTTTTACAGGATTTTCGGTCTTTTTTCTTTTATAGCACAAAAAATAAAAAACCCAGCGGTGATTAAATACCACCAAAAGAAAGCTCTATTTGTGTGAAAAAAAAGGACAAAAATTTCATATGGGTACAGTGTTGTATGGCTGAGTAATTGTCATTCAAAATGTGAGAGCACCGAAAGCTGAAAATTGGTCTGGTTATTAAGGAGGTTTAAGTGCCCAGTGGTCAAGTGGTTAATGGCCTACCCTTACACAGGCTATCCCCCCTTCAGTCTATTGTGAATGCTGCTGCTAGACTCATACACCTCACTAACCGATCCGTGACTGCTGCCCCTCTCTGCCAATCCCTTCACTGGCTATCCACTACCCCGTCGTATAAAATTCTAAATACTAAACACAACATAAAGGCCATCCACAATATCGCCCCCAGCAACATCACCAACCTCATCTGCAGATATCGCCCAAATCATCCCCTCCCAGGACCTCCTGCTTTCTAGCTCCCTTGTTACCTCCTCCCTTGCTCGCCTAGAGAACTGCACTAGAGCCTCTCCCATCCTCAGGAACTCCCTGCCCTGGTATGTTTGATCAGCCCCTACCTTGTCCACCTTTAGAACATCTCTGAAAATGAATTTATTCAGGGAAGCCTATCCCACACCCACCTAAGAACTGTACCTGAGCCACCCCCATCAAATCATCCCCCGCAGCTATTAGCTTTTGTACCAACTCCCCCTCCCCGTAGAATGTAAGCTCCACGAGCAGGGCCCTCTTATCCCTTCTGTATTGAACTGTATTGTACTTATGCTGTCCCCCCTCTACATTGTAAAAGCGCAGCGCAAACTGTTGGCACTATATAAATTGTGTATAATACAAATAATACACCATCGGTAACGATTGCTTCCAGATATAAATGTGTGATGTATCTGTAGACATGACAGGAGACAATCTACTCAGGGATCCCTTCATAGTTCATGTAGTTACCTCTAAGGGTTCCATCAGCTCCTGAAATTATATTTTTTTAAATAAAAGTTTAGTTCACCTTAGGCCCCTTTCACACAGGCTTTTAGATCAGGTCCACCTGTCAGTTTTTCATTTGGACCTGATCGGAAGCTCCATGAAGGTCTATGGCAGCCTTTCTCAACCTTTTCAACACAGAGGAACCCTTGAAAAACGTTCTCAGGGAACCCCTGCTAAAAATGACTATAGCTACAATTCATGATACATTAGCATGATGGTCAGTGGGAAGAATGCTTCTAATGCCCCATACACACAATCGGAAATTCCGCCAGCAAAAGTCTGATGTGAACTTTTGGTCGGAAATTCCGACCGTGTATATGCTCCATTGGACTTTTGCTAGCGGAATTCCCACCAGCAAAAGATTGAGAGCAGGTTTTAAATTTTTCAGTCGGAAAAAGTTCAGATCGGAAATTCCGACACGCAAAATTCCTACGCATGCTTGGAAACAATTTGAAGCATGCTCTGAAGCATTGAACTCCATCTTCTTGACTCGTCGTAGTGTTGTATGTCACCACGTTCTTGATGGTCAAAAGTTCAGAGAACTTTTGTGTGACCGTGTGTATGCAAGCCAAGCTTGAGCGGAATTCCGTTGGAAAAACCATCCAAGATTATTCCGATGGAAATTCCTCTCGTGTGTACGGGCCATTACACTTGTTGATATTGGGAAGAATTCTCCTCTTACAGATCGCTAAAAAGATCAATGCTGTCAGTGGGAACTTCTCTGGTGAGCAGAAATTGTTCATTACTTAAGGAACCCCTAGCAACCTCTGAAGGAACCCTGGTTGAGAAACCCTGGTCTATAGGCAAGTGGGTGTAAACGGATGTGAGTCCATTCAGGTTTGAACTTAAACAGGATTGATCAGAGGTAGCCTAATGTGAACAGACACAAGTTCATTTATATCTGGTCACCCATAGAGTCATCAAAGTTCCACCAATTTCCACAAAATGCGGACAACAAAAGTGACATCTGTCCCATTCAGCTTCAATTCAGCTGCTCACAGATCCCATGCTGAACAGAGCAGACACAGCCATGTGAAAGGAAAACTAATATTTTCGTTTTTTGGTTGATGCTGGAGCGTTAAAGATAAAGTCTCATAAGTTATAACTTTCTCTGGCCCCCTAGGGTACAAAGTGCATATGGCACTTTGTCCAATATGTGCTATCGAAGCTGAGATCCAGTGGGCGACAGTGCCTCCCTTCCCCCCATGACATAAAAAATCTGCCATGAATATGGGGAGCAGCATAGAAGGAAGATGTTCATAGAGAAGTATTGGCAGCTAATCGCCGGGAACCCCTTGTGACATGGGGTTGTAGTTCACAAATTGTGAGTTTACTCCACTGCAGAAGTATATTTCAGGGCTTTTCCTGCACACTATTATTTAAAGAAAGAAAAAAGTTCACAAATACATATCTTCACCATCAATATGACAAAAACTATATTCAAGCCTCCTGGCTCTCTTTATCAGCCCTGTGGCTCAGACCTCATGCCTTGGTCTTCTAGACCATCTAGCATCCATCACCAGTGCTAGCACACAAACGCTGTACCTCTTTCAGCTCAGTGTCTTTGCTCTACAGCTCCCAGCTGTTCTGTATCTTATAGGCTTTCTCTCAGACTCGGGCCTCTGGTTTAATGCAGTTCTGACCCCAGGGTGAGACCCTGTCTCTTGGCTTCTTTCTCAGACTCGGGCCTCTGGTTTAATGCAGTTCTGACCCCAGGGTGAGACCCTTTCTCTTGGCTTCTTTCTCTCAGACTCGGGCCTCTGGTTTAAGGCAGTTCTGACCCCAGGGTGAGACCCGGTCTCTTGGCTTCTTTCTCTTAGACTCGGGTCTCTGGTTTGGGGGCACCTCTGACCCCCAGGAGAGACCCTGTCTCTCAGCTTCTTGGCCTGTCCCGTCCTGGACAGCAAGGTGCAGGAGGGTGTTGCACTGACCTCTCATCCTGAAAAGAAAAGCACACTGTCATTTCTTTTTGCCATTAGTGGGCCTGAAACTGGTCATATATGGAGTGAGTTTTGTCTAAAATTCACTCCATAGCTGGCCCTATCAGTACTATCCCAACAAATAATCCTTCATTTCAAAAAGGTGGAAAACTGTTGGTTGATGAACTGCTCCAGAATCCAATCAGATGCAGACCCTCTTCATGTATCTTGACAGCTGACAGAGTCGACTGTCAGAGTACAAATGCTGTAGCGAGAGTTTCATCCATCTGATCTGTATAGTGTGGATGGAAGACATTTCTTTTGTTCAACTTGCAGGCTAAACAATAAAAAAAATGTATAAGTGTATGGCCAGCTCAATACTCAACCTAGACCTACTACTATGGCATTGAACCAGTAAGGTGTCACTTTACACCTGAGGGAAAGTAGCTGTTGTATGTATATTGATTATTCTGATAGTGGTGAATTGTTGTAGCAGTGCAGTCAGCAGTGTAAAACAGATCTTAAAGCGGAGCTCCACCCAAAAGGAGAAGCTCTGCTTGTCTACGTCCTCCCCCCTACATTTAGAACCTTTTGGAGGGGGTGCGGGTACCTGGTTTGATAGGTATGCTGCGGCGTACTGAGTTGAAAGTTCCCCTCCCTCCTTCCCCCGCAGTCATCTGGGGCACTTCACAGGTCCCAGAAGACTGAGGCCCATTTACAAAGCACAGCATGCTTCGCACATGCGCAGCAGGAAACCAGCTGTGAAGCCACATAGCCAGGTTCGCTTAGGCCTGCCATACATGGTTCGAATCTTGGCTGGTGCAGCAGGAACAGGCCGTGATGCGAACCATTTATGGGCAGGTTGAATGTACCAAGTTGATCAATCGATCAACTTGGGTACAACCAGCCTGCTGGATTCACTTGCAATTACTGCTAGTGGCTGCTATAGCAATAAATACTGTCTCCTCCCAGCTGACTTCCCCCGGCCTCCCCTGCTCCCCCCCCCCCCCCCCCCGGCGGGAGAAGACAATGGCCCGGTAGGAGGAATTCCCACATTAACACTGTCTGTTGATGTGGGAACGCGAGCGCATGGTTGCAGGAAAGAAATTCACTCCATGTATGGCCGGCCATAATCAAGATGGCAGCGCCAGCACCCGATAGCTTATTGAAGGATCAGCTTGGGTGAGGACACTGCTGGACAGGTACAGTATTTGTAGCTGCTGACTTTTAGGCCAGGTTCACGCTTATGAGAATTGGATGTGGGTTTCCCTGCATCCAATTTGCATGACAGGAGAGTGTGACCGGATCTCAATGGGGCTAGTTCACACATCTCTGGGGCGGCTGCTTAGCGCACAGCAGAAGGGTCCTGTGCGTATTTGGCTGCATTTTAGGTCTGAATTCGGACCTGAAATGGTAAATAGGGATGAACTGGACCCCCTGCTGTGCCCCGCAGCCGCACATAATTAATCTTTTTTGGGGGGGGGGGGTGGGGGGGAGCCTGGCATTAACTCTAAAGAAATATTAAACCCTGAATGTTTGTTTTTTAAAGATTACCTTCCAATTAATTTGTCTAATGCCCCATACACACGGTCGGAAATTCCGTGGAAAAAGTCCAATCGGATTATGTTGTCAGAAAATCCAATCGTGTGTGGGCTCTATCAGACTTTTTCTGTCAGAATTTCCGATGGAAAAAGTTTGAGAGCTGGATCTAAAATTTTCCCACAACAAAATCCGACGGACGTTTTCCGATCATGCGTAGAGATGCTCAGAAAAAATTTGGAGACAAAAGCTATTGGCTACTGGCCTCTATGTAGCCCCGTCATACTTGATTTATGTCACCTCATTCTGAGCGATTGGATTTTCCAACAACTTGTGACCATGTGTATGCAAGCCAAGTTTGGGCCAAAATCTGTTGGAAAAATCTGACGGATTTTGTAGTCGGAATGTCGGACCGTGTGTATGGGCATTACATTGCCCAGTACCTCTTTTTGTTCTTTTCAGTGCCCAAATGCCTCAATCACGTTGAGTGTACTACAAAGTACACTTGTGTGAGGCCATGTTTACCCACTCTGGGATACACAAGGCATAGTGCATGTATAGGAGAGCATCTTTCTGCTAGGGCTTTCTGCTTCAGTGAACACATGGGGACTCCTGTATAATGATGTCCAGGAGCAGGCATGCAAATGTGGCTCCATGGGACCCTAAGGGGACGGATCCATCAGAAAACATGGTAAATGTTGATTTCTGCAACACTATATGGCAATATGAGGCAGAACAGGAAACTTTTCTCGAACAAACAAAATTCGAACTGTGAATGTTGTTATCGTTCAGGAAACATCATACATATGGTAATGAAACCTGTTTAACCACTTCAGCTCTGGAAAGTTAACCCCTCTTAATGACCAGGCCATTTTTTGAGATACGGCATTGTGTTACTTTAACTGACAATTGTGCGGTCCTGCGACCCTGTACCCAAATATCACCTCTGCGTTTTTTATCTTTTGTACTATAAACAAAAAAGGACCAACAATTTTGGAAAAATACAATATTTTTTACTTTCTGCTATAAAACATTCGCTATACATTTTTTTTTATATAAACTAAATGTGCAAAAAACACAATAAATTTGTGAAATTTCATAAACACGCATGTCGCCAGTGAAAATTCAAAAATGTGCAAAAAATGCATAAATACAACTCCAATTTTGAAATTACTTTACCAAGTGCTAGGCTTGAACTAAATGTGCCAAAAAATAAAAATAAATAATGAGATACATAAACAAGCAAGTTCAAATAAAGGTGCAAAAAATATATACAATTCCAATTGCAAAATTTCTTTCCCAAGTGCTGCTGTACTGACACAGGTGACAACGTGCTGCACTTTACTATTGAACAGCAGCAGCAAGTTTATCACTAATTACTATATATTGCGTGGGTGATTTATGGTTTATAATAACAAAATGTAAAAATTCTAATTTCTTCATCAATTTAGGCCAATATGTATTCTGCTACATATTTTTGGTAAAAAATCCCAATAATCGTATATTGATTGCTTTGCACAAAAGTTATAGTGTCTACAAACTATAGGATATTTTTATTTATTTATTTTTTAATTAATTTTTTTTTTTTACTAGTAATGATGATCAGCAACTTATAGCGGGACTGCGATATTGCAATTAATCGGACACCTAATTGACACTGTTTGGGGACCAGTGACACTAATACAGTGATCAGCACTAAAAAATATGTGCTGTCACCAGGGGAGTAACTAGGTCATGCCAGCGGGGGGGGGGGGGGGGGGGGTCGACTGGTGGTAAGAAATTTTTCACAGGCGATGGCTGGTGTCAATTGCCACCGTCGCCCGTCACCAGATGCAGCATGTTACTTACCACAGTCACCTGCCACTAGATGTGGATTGTCAGAAAATGTGGATTGTCACTTGCCATGTCTCTTGCCACCATTTGCAGATTGTCACTTGCCATGTCACCGGCCACCAGATGTGGGTCACTTGCCACCTGATGTGGCCATGGCAGCCAGAGATGATGTCATCTCGCTGCTCCCCGCCGCACCTCAGACATTGAAGCAAGGGGGTCTGGCTGCAAAGTGGCGCTCCACGATAACAGGAAGCATATGATCTCCACTCCACTGTGCTGTGAGGGCAGAAGAGTGCTGATGTGTGGCGGGCAGTAAGAGATTATGTAATTTCTCTGCTGCTTGCCACAACTCACTCCCAAATTGAAGAGGCGCCCGGCTGTGAAGAGTGCTGATGTGGAGTGGGCGGAGAGAGGTGTAATCTCTGCTCATCTGCCCACTCGCTTCTCTTTTCTCCTCTGCCTCTCTCATGCAGCCAGCCCGCCTGCCGCAGCAGCTGCAACCCGCTGGTTAGGCAGGGACCCTGCGGCAAGAGACTCGGGGCTATGGGCCCCAGATTGGGGGCTATAGCCCCAATAGCCACCCCCTAGCAACGCCCCTGGCTGTCACTGTACTAATGACACTGGCAGGGTAGGGGTTAACATCAGGGGCGGTTAAATGTGTGCCTAAGTTGTGCTTACTTTGAGGTGCTTTGACTAGGGGAAGGCAAAGATCTGTGTTCCTGCTTAGCAGAAACACAGGATCAGTACCTTCCCCTCTGACAGAATAACAATCTGCCTTGTTTACATAGGCAGATTGTTGTTCTGCCTCTGTATTGTCTAATCAGCAGGCGCCGGTGGATATTGAGTCTTTGGTATTTGCCGCTGGGCTTCCGCTGTGATTATGTCACACACGTATGCCCTAGACCTGGAAGTAACAGATCATATACCTAGTACGTGATCTGGCACAGAGCGACTGCCCTGCCGATGTAAATGTACGTTGGGCAGTCTGCAAGCGGCTAATACATCTGGGATTACATTTAAAGAGAAGGTGTGGATGAAATTGTAAGGGCTTTTGAACGACATTAGTCAACTCAAGAATGGCAAAAAAGAATAACGAATGCTTTTTCTACGTTCCTATTAAAATCTTTACAGCTTTACTCTGCAGCTAATGTTACAGACTTAGGCTTAGGCTTTAATTTTTGCAGCTAACATTTGCTATGATAAATTATAATGAATATATGGACAGTATCATTTATTCACTCTGTCTGCTAGCAAGGACTGGCCTACTATGACTGTTGCCGGCCTACACTTCCTCTCCTCCTTTCAAGCTGCAGGACTGAATGCAAGCACAGAGAGAGCTGGAGGAAAGCCCCGCCCACCACCTGGGATCACAGAGAGGAAGAGGAAACTGAGCTGCTATGGATTGTGGGAAAAACAGAGCCTGCTGGGTGCAGCTATGATATGTGGGAGATGTAGTGCCCAGAAAGCCTGAGCCTGTACTACAGATTGACAATGGAACTACACATACCAGCAGGACTGAGGCTCTGTGGGAAGCAATCTATTCCTGGGCCTGAGGCAGATGTGGTGAGGACATTGTGGGGGACAGACTGCTTTGCAAGCTGTTAGTAGAACATTTCACTATCCCATCAATGACCCAGATAGGCAGAGTAGAAGATATCTTCTTATAAATGAGAACGCCACTATCACTGATCGGTCCTGCTATCTGATTGTTGGGGAAAGCACCTCTGCCACTAACTTTGCTGAGCCGCCGAAAGGAAACCTAGGAGTTGGTGAGAGGCTGCTGGTCAAACCCTACAGCACCCTATTAAAGAAGAACAGTACTGTTTGCTTGGGACACAGTGCAGGGGACCTTCCTGAAGTTAGGATGACTTTATTTTGATTCTCCAATGCTGGATCTGGGTCCCAATGTGCTGGCTAGCAGGGAAAGAGTTTAATGCAAACTGACAGACTGTTATTTTGAAATTGTCCCTTAAGCTGGCCATACATGTCTCTATCAGTACTATCCCAACAAATAATCCTTCATTTCAAAAAGGTGGAAAACTGTTGGTTGATGAACTGCTCCAGAATCCAATCAGATGCAGACCCTCTTCATGTATCTTGACAGCTGACAGAGTCGACTGTCAGAGTACAAATGCTGTAGCGAGAGTTTCATCCATCTGATCTGTATAGTGTGGATGGAAGACATTTCTTTTGTTCAACTTGCAGGCTAAACAATAAAAAAAATGTATAAGTGTATGGCCAGCTCAATACTCAACCTAGACCTACTACTATGGCATTGAACCAGTAAGGTGTCACTTTACGCCTGAGGGAAAGTAGCTGTTGTATGTATATTGATTATTCTGATAGTGGTGAATTGTTGTAGCAGTGCAGTCAGCAGTGTAAAACAGATCTTAAAGCGGAGCTCCACCCAAAAGGAGAAGCTCTGCTTGTCTACGTCCTCCCCCCTACATTTAGAACCTTTTGGAGGGGGTGCGGGTACCTGGTTTGATAGGTATGCTGCGGCGTACTGAGTTGAAAGTTTCCCTCCCTCCTTCCCCCGCAGTCATCTGGGGCACTTCACAGGTCCCAGAAGACTGAGGCCCATTTACAAAGTACAGCATGCTTCGCACATGCGCAGCAGGAAACCAGCTGTGACGCCACATAGCCAGGTTCGCTTAGGCCTGCCATACATGGTTCGAATCTTGGCTGGTGCAGCAGGAACAGGCCGCGATGCGAACCATTTATGGGCAGGTTGAATGTACCAAGTTGATCAAGCGATCAACTTGGGTACAACCAGCCTGCTGGATTCACTTGCAATTACTGCTAGTGGCTGCTATAGTAATAAATACTGTCTCCTCCCAGCTGACTTCCCCCGGCCTCCCCTGCCCCTCCCCAATTCCAATTGCAAAATTTCTTTCCCAAGTGCTGCTGTACTGACACAGGTGACAACCTGCTGCACTTTACTATTGAACAGCAGCAGCAAGTTTATCACTAATTACTATATATTGCGTGGGTGATTTATGGTTTATAATAACAAAATGTAAAAATTCTAATTTCTTCATCAATTTAGGCCAATATGTATTCTGCTACATATTTTTGGTAAAAAATCCCAATAATCGTATATTGATTGCTTTGCACAAAAGTTATAGTGTCTACAAACTATAGGATATTTTTATTTATTTATTTTTTAATTAATTTTTTTTTTTTACTAGTAATGATGATCAGCAACTTATAGCGGGACTGCGATATTGCAATTAATCGGACACCTAATTGACACTGTTTGGGGACCAGTGACACTAATACAGTGATCAGCACTAAAAAATATGTGCTGTCACCAGGGGAGTAACTAGGTCATGCCAGCGGGGGGGGGGGGGGGTCGACTGGTGGTAAGAAATTTTTCACAGGCGATGGCTGGTGTCAATTGCCACCGTCGCCCGTCACCAGATGCAGCATGTTACTTACCACAGTCACCTGCCACTAGATGTGGATTGTCAGAAAATGTGGATTGTCACTTGCCATGTCTCTTGCCACCATTTGCAGATTGTCACTTGCCATGTCACCGGCCACCAGATGTGGGTCACTTGCCACCTGATGTGGCCATGCCAGCCAGAGATGATGTCATCTCGCTGCTCCCCGCCGCACCTCAGACATTGAAGCAAGGGGGTCTGGCTGCAAAGTGACGCTCCACGATAACAGGAAGCATATGATCTCCACTCCACTGTGCTGTGAGGGCAGAAGAGTGCTGATGTGTGGCGGGCAGTAAGAGATTATGTAATTTCTCTGCTGCTTGCCACAACTCACTCCCAAATTGAAGAGGCGCCCGGCTGTGAAGAGTGCTGATGTGGAGTGGGCGGAGAGAGGTGTAATCTCTGCTCATCTGCCCACTCGCTTCTCTTTTCTCCTCTGCCTCTCTCATGCAGCCAGCCCGCCTGCCGCAGCAGCTGCAACCCGCTGGTTAGGCAGGGACCCTGCGGCAAGAGACTCGGGGCTATGGGCCCCAGATTGGGGGCTATAGCCCCAATAGCCACCCCCTAGCAACGCCCCTGGCTGTCACTGTACTAATGACACTGGCAGGGTAGGGGTTAACATCAGGGGCGGTTAAATGTGTGCCTAAGTTGTGCTTACTTTGAGGTGCTTTGACTAGGGGAAGGCAAAGATCTGTGTTCCTGCTTAGCAGAAACACAGGATCAGTACCTTCCCCTCTGACAGAATAACAATCTGCCTTGTTTACATAGGCAGATTGTTGTTCTGCCTCTGTATTGTCTAATCAGCAGGCGCCGGTGGATATTGAGTCTTTGGTATTTGCCGCTGGGCTTCCGCTGTGATTATGTCACACACGTATGCCCTAGACCTGGAAGTAACAGATCATATACCTAGTACGTGATCTGGCACAGAGCGACTGCCCTGCCGATGTAAATGTACGTTGGGCAGTCTGCAAGCGGCTAATACATCTGGGATTACATTTAAAGAGAAGGTGTGGATGAAATTGTAAGGGCTTTTGAACGACATTAGTCAACTCAAGAATGGCAAAAAAGAATAACGAATGCTTTTTCTACGTTCCTATTAAAATCTTTACAGCTTTACTCTGCAGCTAATGTTACAGACTTAGGCTTAGGCTTTAATTTTTGCAGCTAACATTTGCTATGATAAATTATAATGAATATATGGACAGTATCATTTATTCACTCTGTCTGCTAGCAAGGACTGGCCTACTATGACTGTTGCCGGCCTACACTTCCTCTCCTCCTTTCAAGCTGCAGGACTGAATGCAAGCACAGAGAGAGCTGGAGGAAAGCCCCGCCCACCACCTGGGATCACAGAGAGGAAGAGGAAACTGAGCTGCTATGGATTGTGGGAAAAACAGAGCCTGCTGGGTGCAGCTATGATATGTGGGAGATGTAGTGCCCAGAAAGCCTGAGCCTGTACTACAGATTGACAATGGAACTACACATACCAGCAGGACTGAGGCTCTGTGGGAAGCAATCTATTCCTGGGCCTGAGGCAGATGTGGTGAGGACATTGTGGGGGACAGACTGCTTTGCAAGCTGTTAGTAGAACATTTCACTATCCCATCAATGACCCAGATAGGCAGAGTAGAAGATATCTTCTTATAAATGAGAACGCCACTATCACTGATCGGTCCTGCTATCTGATTGTTGGGGAAAGCACCTCTGCCACTAACTTTGCTGAGCCGCCGAAAGGAAACCTAGGAGTTGGTGAGAGGCTGCTGGTCAAACCCTACAGCACCCTATTAAAGAAGAACAGTACTGTTTGCTTGGGACACAGTGCAGGGGACCTTCCTGAAGTTAGGATGACTTTATTTTGATTCTCCAATGCTGGATATGGGTCCCAATGTGCTGGCTAGCAGGGAAAGAGTTTAATGCAAACTGACAGACTGTTATTTTGAAATTGTCCCTTAAGCTGGCCATACATGTCTCAGGTATTTTCATTTAGCCTATGGGCTGAACGAAAAAAATCTGAACCGATTCCCTCATCCACAAGTTCAAGGTGGATGTGGGAATCCTCCATGTCCTATCACTGTATTCTGACAGCGGAGGAGTCCGAATACACTGATCAACGCTGCAGCCCATTGGCTGTGGCACTGATCGAACTAAAGTTTTCCAGCAAACCCCATCCTGACCAGTCCATCAGTAAGTTGATTGCTGTTGAGCAGAACTGGCCATATAATGATTGGAATAGGGTCTGTCCCTGCTGAACCAGCAGAATTTCAATCCATCTGTGGCTAGCTTGAGGCAGGACCCTCTCTAATATAGAGTTTAGGGGTCATTCTCTGGACCATTGTCTTATTACCAACTGTATACCCTATTTGCTATATATTTGTTTGAGGGGTTGTTGTCAATTCCATTCCTCTGGTTTCTGCATATATACAGTATATATTGTCACAATAAATATCTCTTCCTGGGTGTGTCAGTGAGCAAGGTGCTGCTTACAGCAGTCATGGACTCTGGGAACACGGTACAAGAGATTATATAGCGGCCCCTTTAGGGTAAGGCTGGGTTCACATATATGCGAATTGGACTGCGCCCAACTCACATAACATGTGAAGTGTGACGTCTTTCAATGGAGCCGGTTCACACATGTTCGGGGTAGATGCGGTGCGGTTTTGAAAAGGGTCCTGTGCGTTTTTGGGTCCAGTTCAGGTCCGAATTTAGGGAACAATTCGCACCTGAATCGCATCTGAACCAGTGAAGAGAAATGCACATGACATCAGACTGCAAACCACACCACAGGTATGTGAACTCAGAATAGGCACTGCAGTAGTGATGCTGCAGATTTTCTTTTGCTTTCATTCTTGCAATCAGCGGCGGCTCGTCCATAAGGGGCGCATTCGTTCTGCCCCCCTAATGAGCCCGGCCCCTAATCTACATGCAGGGCATCGGACGCATAGAGTTCTATGTGGGTTCTTTTTTTCCTCGAAGCACATGATTTGGGTTTATTTCACGCCTCACCCCCCAAAAAAAAAAAATGGAGCACCGGCTGCCAGTGCTTGTAATTAACATTCCACTCACCAATGATGGTGAGTATCTACATTACTTTTCATAGCATCACAGGTCCTTTTCAGTACATCAAACATAAACTATTTGTGTGCCAGGGGCAGATCCAATGGGGCAGGCCACGCGAGCTGGCGGTTGGGGGAGCAGAGAGATGACATCATCTCTCACCGCCCGTCACCCACCCTGCATCCCTGCAGTTCCACCCTCACTGTGCAGGCAGCCACGGGCAGCAGAGAGATTACATCATCTCTCTGCTGCCTGAGTTTGGAAAAGTAATATGATAACTCCTTTATTAAAGAATGGAGTGTCGCAACTACTATCATCAATTTGCAGCCAATATGTGTCAGAGGAGTTAAGTCTTGCATCCACTTTGAGTAGGTCACAAATCTTTAAATTATACTTCATGGGTGGCCTGACTTCCCTCTGGGACACAGGAAGTGACAATCACCAACTTAGCAGGTAAGTGACAATCCGCAATGTGTGGCAAGTGACAATGCGCAACATGTGGCAGGCTATGTGGCAAGTGACAATCTGCATCTGATGACAGGCGACGTGGCAAGTGACAATCCGCAACGTGTGACAATCTGCATCTGGTTACAGGTGACGTGGCAAGTGACAATCCGCAACGTGTGACAATCTATATCTGGTGACAGGCGACGTGGCAAGTGACAATCCACAACGTGTGACAATCTATATCTGATGACAGGTGACGTGGCAAGTGACAATCTGCAATGTGTGGCAAGTGACAGTCCACGACTTGTGGCAAGTGACAATCTGCATCTGGTAACAGGTGATGTGGCAAGTGACAATCTGCAACGTGTGGCAAGTGACAATCCACAACTTGTGGCAGGTGACGTGGCAAATGACAATCTGCATCTGGTGACAGGTGATGTGGCAGGTGACAAGCTGCAACATGTGGCAGGTGACGTGGCAATCCACGACGTGTCACAATCTGCATCTGATGACAGGCGATTTGACAATCTGCATCTGGTGACAGGTGACGTGGCAAGTGACAATCCGCATCTGGTTTCAGGCGACGGTGGCAAGTGACACACTCACATAGCTCCCAACTGTCCCTGATTTCGAGGGACTGTCCCTGATTTGAAACAACGTCCCTCTGTCCTCATTTGTCCCTCATTTTGATCTGATCCATATATAGTTGTATATAAAATTACCTTTTTTATCTTTCAAAAAGTCTTTCCCAGTGCTAAACCTTTCATCTGATTTCTAAATTGCTGCATTTGTTAATTCCAAAAGCCATTTTAAAGGGATAGTAATGGTAATCAAAAGCACTTGTGGGTTTAACTAATATTTGTTTTTGTATAATTCTCCTTTAACGGGACGTGGCAGAGTGTCCTATGCCTACATACTTTTGCTAATGGGTGTCCCTCATTCTCATTTGAAAAATTTGGGAGGTGTGCACTCGGGGCTCCCACTGATTCTGCATTATGGTGAGTTGAACTATTTCATTTTATATTACAATGTAATAATAGAAATAATGCATTTCACTCATTCTGAAACCATAACAACCATGGTCCCGTGATGATTGAAGCACCAACACCAGCCATTTCTCTGATAAATTGCCTGCAAAAAAATGATTTTCTGGCAGTGCCCCTCCCGAGACTAGACTCTGGATCCGCCCCTGGTGTGTGCTGGTAAGTCCCTAATTCTCCAGTGTGAGAAGAGGGGCTTCCCGCACAGGTAAGCGCACCAATCATCAGGTAAGAGCCAGCCCCTGTGTTCTTTCTTATTGCTTAAAATTCAGGAAAAAAACAAGAATCTGTCACAAGCAGTAACATTTGTCATGCCGAGGTGTGACAGAGTTCTGTGACATTCATATGAATTCTGGGGATACAGGAGTAGTGCCATGCATTAATGTACTTTGCGGTACTATTCATTCATATAGGGTGGCATTTAAAGGGCCGCCCAACACACATATTCATTAGCTGCCAGTGCACTGCAAAGTACACATCATGTGTTGTGGAGCGATGCGTTCCTGAAAATGCTGCAGGTGCGATTTTCCATACATTGAGGTGTGCTACCAGCCCATTTGAAATAAGGGATTACAATAGGATTATTCTTTAATGTTTCTTTTTTTTAAATGTATATACACTTTATTCATTTTCTTAAAATTTACAACAAATATTACATTTATGTATCAAAAAAATTCAGCATTAAAAAAAATCAGCGGTCATTTCTTTAACTACTTTCAGACCAGACCATTTTGCTGGCTTATGACCAGAGCACTTTTTGCAATTCGGCACTGCGTCGCTTTAACTGACAATTGCGTGGTCGTGCGATGTGGCTCTCAAACAAAATTGATGTCCTTTTTTTCCCCACAAATGGAGCTTTCTTTTGGTGGTATTTGATCACCTCTGCAGTTAGTTTTTTTTGTGCTATAAACAAAAAAAAGCAACAATTTTGTAAAAAAAACGAATTCTTTTTTACTTTTTCTATAATAAATATCCCCAAAATATATATAAAAAAATTTTTTTCCCTCAGTTTAGGCCGATACTTATTCTTCTACATATTTTTGGTAAAAAAATTGGTTGGCGCAAAAGTTCTAGCGTTTACAAAATAGGGGATAATTTTATGGCATTTTTATTAATAATTTTTTTTTCCTAGTAATGGCGGCGATCAGCAATTTTTATTGTGACTGCGACATTATGGCAGACACATCGGACATTTTTGGGACCATTATCATTTATACAGCAATCAGTGCTATACGAATGCACTGATTCCTGTGTAAATGACACTGGCAGTGAAGGGGTTAACCAGGAGGTGGCAGTGTAGGGGTTAAGTGTGTCCTAGGGCCGTGTTTCTAACTGTGGGGGGCATGGCTGTGTTTTACAGATCACTGATCTCTGTTCCAATCACAGGGAGCAGAGATCAGTGTCACTTGTTGCTAGGCAGAACGGGAAGATGCTGCTTACATCGGCATCTCCCCATTCTTCGTTCCTGTGAGACGATTGTGGGTATCCCTGCAGCGAACGAGTCCGCAGGACCCGCGGTCATATTTACGGGGGTCCGACTGGCACGGCGGCGCACATGCGATGGCACGGCAGCAAATTCAAAGGCAAGTACCTGTACGCCCATTTGCCTGTCCGTGCCATTCTGCCGACGTACATCGCCGGGCACTGGTCAGGAAGCGGTTAATGTTTCTTTAGTTTTTTCCTTTAATATATGGATAATAATTTTTCTAACTGATGTGTCTACTTGTTGCAGAACTGCAAGAGGATGGTGAAGAGGATGGGACCCTGAATAATCACTGGGTAAGGATCCCTTTAAAAGGATGCTCCCATTTTTAGCCTCTGTCCCTAATTAAAAGGGTAATAAACCCCAAACCAAACATGTCATATATTTCAGTTTACCAATCACTGCATCAGTTTCTTTTTGACATTGTATGAGCCTCTTGCAGTCCCTGTACAGCAGAGCTGGAGTGTGGGAGAAAAAGCAGCAGAAGAAGCCAATCCGTGCTGACAAGAAGCATGTGGATAGCAGGAGCGGACTGACCAGTCGGTCACTCGGGCATCGCCCGAGGCCATTAGGGGCGTGGACTAGGCCACATGAAGCGGCTGTACTACATGCAGTGATGCCGATTATAATACTTCTAAAGGTGCACTGCTCCCCGCCGCCCCTCCTTCCCTCCCATCCATCCCAGGTGCTTGTACTGTATGTGTCGTGACATCACCTGGGACGGACGAGAAAGAGTGAAGGGGCCGGCGGGGAGCAGCGCGCTGTTAGAAGTATTATTATCGGCATCCAGTGAGTGAAGCCGAGATTGAGACACCAGGGCTGCCACAACTGATTGGGGGGGGAGCGGTACAGATGCATGGGTCCCCCCACACCACATTGTCCCCCTGTGTCTGTGTGTCCCCCTGTGTGAGTGGCCCCCTGTGTGAGTGGCCCCCTGTGTGAGTGGCCCCCTGTGTGTGAGTGTCCTCCTGTGTGTGTGTCCCTGTATGTGTGTTTCCCCCTGTGTGTGTGTGCCCCCCCTGTGTGTGTGTGTCCCCCTGTGTGTATGTTCTCTCTCCAGTGTCCCCCTGTGTGTGCATTCTCCCTCCAGTGTCCCCCTGTGTGTGCGTTCTCCCTCCAGTGTCCCCCTGTGTGTGCGTTCTCCCTCCAGTGTCCCCCTGTGTGTGCATTCTCCCTCCAGTGTCCCCCTGTGTGTGCGTTCTCCCTCCAGTGTCCCCTTGTGTGTGCATTCTCCCTCCAGTGTCCCCGTGTGTGCATTCTCCCTCCAATGTCCCCCTGTGTGTGTGTTCTGCCTCCAGTGTCCCCCTGTTTGTGTGTCCCCCTGTATGAGTGTCACTCGGTGTGTGTGTGTGTCTCCGTGTGTGTGCATTCTCCTTCCAGTGTCCCCCTGTGTGTGCATTCTCCCTCCAGTGTCCCCCTGTGTGTGTGTACTCCTGTCTGCGTGTCCCCTGTATGTATGTCCCCCTGTGTGTGCGTTCTCCTTCCAGTGTCCCCCTGTGTGTGCATTCTCCCTCCAGTGTCCCCCTGTGTGTGAGTGTCCCCTGTGTGTGTGAGAGTGTCCCCCTGTGTGTGTGCGTTCTCCCTCCAGTGTCTGTGTGTGTGTGTATGTTCTCCCTCCAGTGCCTACCCTGTGTGTGTGTTCTCCCTCCAGTGTCCCCCTGTGTGTGTGTGTGTGCGTTCTCCCTCCAGTGTCCCTCTGTGCGTGTGTACTCCCCCCCCACAGTGTCCCCCATTGTTCTCTCCCTCCCCAGTGTCCCCCTGTGTATGTGTTCCCCCCCCTCCAGTGTCCCCCTGTGTATGTGCTTCCCCCCCTCCAGTGTCCCCCTATGTGTGTGCTTCCCCCCCTCCAGTGTCCCCCTGTGTGCTCCCCCCCCCCCCGCAGTGTCCCCCTGTGTTCATATACAGCACATGCAGAGCCCGCCAGGAAGTCGGCATTGTGGATCGCTAATCACAGGCAGTGATACCTTTCCAGATGCATGGCTGCAGAGATCGGGAAATGTCTCACTGCTTGTGATTAGCGCTGTGCAGTGCCGATTTACTGGCGGGCTCCGCATGTGCTGTTTGCGAACACGCCTGAGCTCATCCTTAGTTCAAACAAATCTACAGTGCATGTGTGTGTTAAAATGTAACCCTAGACTGTGTCATCGATTGAGGAAAAATGTACGAACGTGCATGCGATAACGCCATCATTGCATCGATAGATGTCATCCAATTTTGACATATTATCGATTGTTTATGTTGTTATCGATCGATAATATGTCGAAAAATTGGGCGACATCTATCGATGCAATGATGCCGTTATCGCATGCGCGTTCGACAGATTTTTTTTTAATTCCGACTATTTTTGACGAACGATTTTCTACCCATGTATGGCCAGCATAAGTGAACAGCTTCGATCCCTTTTAGTAAATTAGCTCTAATATTGTTTTTCCTGCAATCTATGGCTTGTCTCGCCCTTGGGGGATTTCCGTCTACCTCTATGCGTCCTCTCCTCGCTGGGGATCACACATTCCGCCAGTGCTGTCATACAGAGTGAGCTGTGCTGCACCTCCTCCCTGCAGGAGCTCCACACACCTCCATCAAGTGAGTGGAAGGAGGCAGACAGAGAGGGTGTGGGAGAGCTCAGGGCGGGAGGGCAGAGCTCCTGAACTGCTCTCTACTCCTTTCTGCTGCTCACAAATACTTTACTCAATCAGTGGCTGTGTAGAGCAAAGCACAGAGTAGGCTAAGCTGGAGCTAGATCCATTGAAGCTATGGGCTAGAGGACACACACACACTGCCTGGCCACCCCTAGTCCAGTCCCCTGGCTGACCATGGCTGTGGGGGCATTGCTGTGTAGCACTGAGCCTGGACCCAGCATAGACAACCACTGTGGACTCATCACTTGTGGATCTTAGAACTTTTCCCTGAGCACTTTTGGGACCCGTCACTGATCAGCATTACTGCTGTTACATTGGAGCTGCGTTCATGTGATTTAACCTCTGCACCACCACCAAGCAGGAGGATGCTTCCTAGCTGTAGGTAAGTCTATGGAAGGCATTGCAAGGATGCCCCAACTGCCAAACTTTGACAATTCCCAAACAAGGGTCTTTATTTTCAGCCATGTGACTCTAATGATTAAATCTTATTGGACGCAGCTGGAAATAACTGTCACTTATTTTTTTTTTTACATAAAAATGGTCGCTTGGGTTCGAATCCCAACCACTACACTACCTGCCAGGTGTTTGCATGTTCTCCCTGTGCTTGTGTGGGTTTCCTCCAGATACTCCGGTTTCCTCCCACACTCCAAAGACATGCTGGTAGGTTAATTGGCTTCTGTCTAAATTGGCCCTAGTATGTGAATGTGAGTTAGGGACCTTAGATTGTAAGCTCCTGGAGGGTAGGGTCTGATGTTTAGTATATGAATGTGAGTTAGGGACCTTAGATTCTAAGCTCCTGGAGGGTAGGGGTCTGATGTTTAGTATATGAATGTGAGTTAGGGACCTTAGATTCTAAGCTCCTGGAGGGTAGGGGTCTGATGTTTAGTATATGAATGTGAGTTAGGGACCTTAGATTGTAAGCTCCTTGAGGGTAGGGGCTGATGTTCATATACAATGTATATATAAAGCGCTGTGTACATTGACGGCTCTATATAACTACCTTACATAATAATAACTTTTGAATTTAAGTCACCTTACTGTGTTAGCTTTGTTCATTGAGTCTTTTATAACTTCACATGTTCTTAGTATGTTAGGAATATCACGTACAAAATAATCGCCCTGCCAATAAAGGTCGTTACAAATTAATGAACAACTCATTTTATCCCAGAGGCATTCACCTGGAAAAGATAATTTACATGAAAGGAGCTAATGTGATGTGTGAGAATGTGAGTAGGAATGAAAATGTTCTGATGGTGAAATGTCACTTCTTTGCTTTACTACCTTCCCAACGTCATTGCAGGGAGACGAGCAAAACCTTTAAAAGGTGTGAGTAAGACCCTATACACACTATTAGATTTTTGTCTTCAGATTTACCAAAACCATATAATATGAGGTCGAACCTTAAGAGTTTCAATTTGTATGCAATCAAGGCAGGCTCTTGTGCTACATGGTTTTGGTAAATCTAAAGGAAATCGGACAACAAAAGTTGTGTAGGGGGTCTTAAGCCATAGCTCCCAACTGTCCCTGGTTTGGAGCAATGCCTCTCTTTCCTCTTTATTTGTCCCTTATCTTGGTCTGATCTATATAGTTGTATATAAAATGCACTTTTTATCTATCAAAAAGTCCTAAACCTTTCATCTGATTTCTAAATTGCTGCATTTGTAAATTCCAAAGCCAATATAAAGGAATAGTAGTGCTAAAAAAAAAGCAGCATTTAACCAATCTTGTGTGTGTTTTTTTTTTTTTTTTTACAATTCTCCTTTAGGCCGGGTTCACACCGCTGCGATGCGGGAACGCCGCGAATCCGCGGCGTTTTCCCGCATCGCACGACTCCCGCCGGCAGTTCACACTGCCCTATGCGAATGGCTGGGAGTGTCAATGATATGTTAATGACACCCCCAGATCCGATCGCATATCGCAGTGCGATCTGCCGACTCGCACAAGAATCGGATCGCATGGTGTGAACGCCCATGCGATCCGATTCTGTTGCGGACGAAAAAAAAGGGTCCCGTGCGAGTTTGCTGCGGGACCGCTGCGAGTTCAGCCATACTATCTGTATGGCTGAACTCGCAGCGCTACGGAGATCGGATGTGATTTGCGGTGCGAATCACATCCGGATCTCCCCCCGCAGCAGTGTGAACCCAGCCTTAAGGGGCGTGATGGGGGTGTGTCCTATGCCTGCATACTTTTGCTGATAGGTGTCCCTCATTCCCATCTCCAAAAGTTGGGAGGTATGCTTAAGCCCCATACACACTATTCGATTTTCTGCAGATTTTTGTCTTCAGATTTACCAAAATTATGTAGTGCAAGAGCCTGCCTGATTGCATACAAACTGAAACTCAGCCAGGCTCTTGCACTACATAGTTTTGGTAAACCTGAAGACAAAAATCTTCAGAAAATCGAATAGGCATAGGACACACCCCCATCACGCCCCTTAAAGGAGAATTGTAAAAAAAAACACACAAGATTGGTTAAATGCTGCTTTTTTTTAGCACTACTATTCCTTTATATTGGCTTTGGAATTTACAAATGCAGCAATTTAGAAATCAGATGAAAGGTTTAGGACTTTTTGAGGAAATAGAATAGTGTGTATGGGGCTTAAGACCCCATACACACTATACAACTGATTTCCTTTAGATTTACCAAAACCATGTAGTGCAAGAGCCTGCCTGATTGCATACAAATTGAAACTCTTATGCCATGTACACATGGATGGATATTCCGCCGACGGATTTTGTCCCAAACTTGTCTTGCATACGCACGGTCGCACAAAGTTGTCAGAAAATTCGATCGTTCAGAACAAGGTGACGTACAACACGTAAATCGGTACTATAAAGAGGCGAGTAGCCTATATCTCTCATCTCGTAATTTATTCTGAGCATGCATGGCACTTTGTCCGTCGGAATTGTCTACACACGATTGGAATTTAAAAGATCGGATTTTGTTGTCGGCAATTCTGACAGAAAAAGTCAGATGGAGACCACACACGATCGGATTTTCCGACAGCACATTCCGATCGCACATTTTCCGTCGGAAAGTCCCACCGTGTGTACAGGGCATTAAGGTTTGACCTCATATTATATGGTTTTGGTAAATCTGAAGGAAACAAAATGTACAGAAAATTGTATAGTGTGTATCCAGCTCAAGGTTCAGGAGGGCAATATTTTCATTAGAAACATGAGATCAGAGATATGACCGCACGTCAGGAGAAAAGTCCAAGAGTAATATTAGAAGGTAATATGTTAATAAAAGAGTAGTAGTTTCATAGAGCTGACTTCCAGTAAAGGTAGCATGTCACTCGGGGGTAAGAGAATTTTAAGGTGCTTAGGTATAGGTCTATACTCCCATAAAGACATGGCAAGGGGTCATTTGGTCTGCCATCAGTCGTCTGTGATTCTATATCAGGTTATTGGACTTTTTAAATTATGGGGGTATACGTTTCTGTAGCCTGAAGAGCTTACAATTAAATGATATTGATATGGCATACGGCCCCCTATTTTCTTTTCTGCAATGTATGGCAAGATGCCAAAGAGAGTCTGTACTGTAGGTCTGGTCCTAAGCAAATTTTGTTCTATGATTTTTTAGAACTGACAGCTTCCGGATTGTATGTACTTTTATCACTTTGTAGACCCCCTATGTGTATAAAAATATCATTTCAGCAACTCCTGATCCTTATCAAGCTCAGCATTTTTGAAAACTAAAGTTGTTTAGAAGTGGGTGCACTCCTCCCTTTTTTTTTTTTTTTCGCCGTATTTGAATAGATTGCCCACCCGCTGGAAGCTGCAATTAAACCGTAAATTGGCACACATGATGCAGGCTTCTTGTGCAATCTTCTTTTGATTTACCAACACCTATGAATTTTAAGTTTCTGCTTGGCTGAATATAAAGTATCCTTTAACCCTCGTCACACTGATGTAGCTTCAGTGCAACCTCAAAGCTGCACATCAGTGTGGTTTTCATTGCGACTTTATTTAACAGAAGCCTATGCAAGTCGCAATGAAATTGGTAAAAAGTCGTGTCTTGCATTACAAAGTTGTTGGAGATTGCACCATTGGATTGTCCCATGTATGTGCATACTGTATATTGCCAGCTGTACTTTTATCTTGCTGCTCAGTGATCAGTGTTAGAATCCTGCCCTACTAATACTATATATGATGTGTGTGTGTGTGTGTGTGTGTGTGTGTGTGTGTGTGTGTGTGTGTGTGTGTGTGTGTGTGTGTGTGTGTGTGTGTGTAATAAATACATATAAATAAATAAATATATCTCCCGCATCCTTCCGTTCAGACCTATAGGATGCATTGCATCTATGGTCTAGGTTAGCCATTCTCAACTAGGGTTAAGTGAAACTCTAAGGTTCCTTAATGGCTGACTGACCTCCGATCTGATGGCACCAGCACAGTTCCAGGGCCAATGCCTCTTGGCAGACATTCTTCATACTGACCACCAATGTAAGAGGGACTTTTTCCCCACTTACCACAAGTGTAAGGGGGGAGGGGGGGTATTCTTCCCACTAGCCCACAATGTAAGGGGGACATTCTTCAAACTGATCACAAATTTTGGGGGGACGTTCTTCCCACTGACCACCAAGGTAAAGGGGGGGGCGCATTCTTCTTCCCACTGACCACCAATGTAAGGGGGGGGGTCATTCTTCAGACTTTTCTACTGACCACCAATGTAAGGAGGGGGGGACATTCTTCCCACTAACCAACAATGAAAGAGGGGGGCCTTTTCCCACTGACCACCAATGTGGGCGGGGGGGGGCTTTTTCCACTGACCACCAATGTAAGGGGGACCTTTTCCCACTGACCACCAATGTAAGGAGGGGGACCTTCTTCTCACTGACCACCAATGTAAGGAGAGAGACCTTTTCCCACTGACCACCAATGTAAGGAGAGGGACCTTTTTCCCACTGACCACTAATGTAAGGGGGACCTTTTTCCCACTGACCACCAATGTAGGGGGGGACCTTTTTCCCACTGACCACCAATGTAAGTGGGGTCCTTTTTCCCACTGACCACCAATGTAAGGGGGGGTCCTTTTTCCCACTGACCACCAATGTAAGGGGGGGTCCTTTTTCCCACTGACCAATGTAAGGGGGGTCCTTTTTCCCACTGACCACCAATGTAAGGGGGGATCTTTTTCCCACTGACCACCAATGTAAGGGGGGATCTTTTTCCCACTGACCACCAATGTAAGGGGGGGACCTTCTTCCCGCTGACCACCAATGTAAGGAGGGGGACCTTCTTCCCGCTGACCACCAATGTAAGGAGGGGGACCTTCTTCCCGCTGACCACCAATGTAAGGAGGGGGACCTTCTTCCCGCTGACCACCAATGTGAGGAGGGGGACCTTCTTCCCGCTGACCACCAATGTAAGGAGGGGGACCTTCTTCCCGCTGACCACCCATGTAAGGTGGCATTCTAACTGCTGACCACTGACTGGGGTAAAAGTTTGAGAAAGGCTGGTCTAGGTACATCAGTTGTATTGCATGGTGACTGTATACAAACATTAAAAGCTAGAATAAATATAAGTTCTTGTTAAAAGGAGAGTATGAACTTCTATGTCCCAAAATGTCACTCAGTTAATGGAGAATGTCCAACTTATTGTGGATGACAGGTTGGGATTCTGGGCAACATTCATTATAGTTATGTGCTATATATATATATTATTTTATTTTTTTTTATTTTTTTTTTATAGCTAGCAGTGATCATATGTGTTATGCAGATAGAGAGAATCAGGATTGAATGAAGCAAATGACAGCTGCTGCACTCTGTGTATTGCATACCATGTGTATTATCCGGAGATTTGCAGCGATTGCCTGGGTATAGAGTGTCATTTGTGGTAAGAAGCATCGCCAGAAGCTCAGTAAGGCCGCGTACACACGGGCGGACTGTTCGCCCAACCTTGTTCGGCAAACAGTTTCATCAAACAGTCCGCTCAAAATTTGCATGAGCGGACTTGCCCACACACGAGCGGACTGTTGACGAACAAGGTTGGGCAAACAGTTCGCTCAACTTTTGAAATGAACGGACTCGCCCACGTAAGGCGGAGGCAAATCCGCCCATTTCGAGCGCGTGTACAGGTAGGCGGGGCCCGCGAAGGAGACGTCGCGGGCTCCGCCGCCTGGAAAGAAGGGGGCCCCCGGATACCGGCCCCCCACCCTATGTGAATGAGTATGGGGTACAATGTACCCCTACCCATTCACCTGTGAACTAAAGTACAATAAAAAACACAACACAGAGAAAAAATATTTTATTGCACAGCCGGGGGTCTTCCGTCTTCGGGGGTCTTCTCGCCGGACTCCTCCGCTATGTGTGTGTAGCTCTTTTGCTAGCGGAGGAGTCCGGCTTTCTTCCTCCCCGCCGCCGGCCTCTTCTCCCGACTTCGGGGGTCTTGTCCCCCTCTTCGGTTCTTCTGCCGGGCCACCGCGCCTGGTCCGGTGGCCCGGTCTTCTGTCGCCGTCTTCCGTTCTTCTGTCGCCGCCTTCGGTTCTTCTGCCGGGCCACCGCGCCTTCTTGTAGCTCTTTTACAGGCGGTGGCCCGGTCTTCTGTCGCCGCTGTCGTCGCCGCCGCCGCCGCCTTCCGTTCTTGTTCTTCTTCTTGTTCTTCTTCTTCTCCTGGAGATGTTGACTCGACGAGCTCTCCGGCCGGAATGCCAGAGCCGCGCTGTGCGGTCACTTATATAGTGACAATGGGGCGGTGTCACATGGTATATGTCACATGGGTTGGTCACATGGTGACCCCGCCCCCTTACGATGTCATAGTCCCCATGTGACATCAACCCATGTGACCAACCCATGTGACATATACCATGTGACACCGCCCCATTGTCACTATATAAGTGACCGCACAGCGCGGCTCTGGCATTCCGGCCGGAGAGCTCGTCGAGTCAACATCTCCAGGAGAAGAAGAAGAACAAGAAGAAGAACAAGAACGGAAGGCGGCGGCGGCGGCGACGACAGCGGCGACAGAAGACCGGGCCACCGCCTGTAAAAGAGCTACAAGAAGGCGCGGTGGCCCGGCAGAAGAACCGAAGGCGGCGACAGAAGAACGGAAGACGGCGACAGAAGACCGGGCCACCGGACCAGGCGCGGTGGCCCGGCAGAAGAACCGAAGAGGGGGACAAGACCCCCGAAGTCGGGAGAAGAGGCCGGCGGCGGGGAGGAAGAAAGCCGGACTCCTCCGCTAGCAAAAGAGCTACACACACATAGCGGAGGAGTCCGGCGAGAAGACCCCCGAAGACGGAAGACCCCCGGCTGTGCAATAAAATATTTTTTCTCTGTGTTGTGTTTTTTATTGTACTTTAGTTCACAGGTGAATGGGTAGGGGTACATTGTACCCCATACTCATTCACATAGGGTGGGGGGCCGGTATCCGGGGGCCCCCTTCTTAAAGGGGGCTCCCGGATTCCGATAAGCCCCCCGCCCGCAGACCCCGACAACCAACGGCCAGGGTTGTCGGGAAGAGGCCCTTGTCCTCATCAACATGGGGACAAGGTGCTTTGGGGTGGGGGGGCCGCGCGGCCCCCCCTTCCCCAAGGCACCCCCCATGTTGAGGGCACGCGGCCTGGTACGGCTCAGGAGGGGGGGCGCGCTCGCTCGCCCCCCTTTCCTGGCCGGCCGGGTAGCGTGCTCGGGCAAGGGTCTGGTGTGGACTTGGGGGGAACCCCCACGCCGATTTTTTTCGGCGTTGGGGTTCCCCTTTAAGCCCATTCCAGGCGGCGGAGCCCGCGACGTCTCCTTCGCGGGCCCCGCCTACCTGTACACGCGCTCGAAATGGGCGGACTTTCCGAGCGGGAACAGTCCGCTCATTTCGAAAGTACAGCGGACAGGCCCACACACGGGCGGACTGTTCGCTCAAACACAGTTTCAGCGGACAGTTTTTCGGAATTTCCGAAAGACTTTGTCCGTCCAACTGTCCGCTGAAACTGTCCGCTGAAAGCCCACACACGAGCGGACTGTCCGCCCAAACACTGTTCAGCGGACAAGGTTGGGCGAACAGTCCGCCCGTGTGTACGCGGCCTAAGAAGTCATGATGACCATCAGTTATTCTGACAAATATCAACAAACTGGATTAGTGAGGCCAGCAGGTCATTATGATGCTGAGCAGATCTTTGTCATTCTATCATTAGTCAGAGGTGTTGTTAGAAATGTATAGACTAGGCCCAAGTTACATCTTTCGTACATTTTATTGAATTCAGAGAGCTGCCACAGTGAGTAACATTATACAGACTTGTGTATTAATGTGCATCCTAAAGTCAAGATGCTAAAGCCTCATACACACGGTCGGACTTTGTACAAACTTTTCCGTGGACTTTTGTACAAAGGGCGTGGTCCACAAGTTTGTATTGCATACACACGGTCGGACTTTTTGACAACAAACACGAACGTAATGACGTCACAACGTACTGACGCCACTTCAAAAGAGGACGTTCAATGACTCCAGCGCCACCTTTGGTGAACTTCTGTATTGTAGTCTGATCTTTTGCATTGGTTCTGAGCATGCGTGTTTGTACCTTGTACAAAAGTCCGATGCTTTTGCGTACACACGGTCGGACTTTGCTCCATCAGACTTTTGTTGCCAGAAAGTTTGTCCGTTCGCACAGCCAACAAAAGTCCGATGAAAACAGAAAAAGTTTGTCCGATGGAGCGTACACACAGTCGGATGTTGCTCCAAAACAGCTAATTTGCATGTTTGTTGTCAAAAAGTCCGACCGTGTGTACGGGGCTTAAGAGTGCATGTGGCGGGACACCCAGGGATCCAAACCTATAAGTGAAAGAGTTGGTAAGTGTAATATACTTGACAAGTCATAGACAAAACAATTTGGTACTACAGTGGGTTGTATAGGACTTCACTGGGATAGGTGAATGGGTTCTCTTGACTATTGGAAGAATTCACTCAAGCTACATAGTTGGTGAGGTTGAAAAAAGACACCAGTTCATCCTGTGGTGTGGGTGTATGTGTTTATGTCAATAGTACAATGTATATCCCTGTATGTTGTGCTCATTAAAGTGCCCATCTAATAGTTTTTGTTAAACTATCGACGCTCCCTGGTGATACCACTGCTTGTGGAAGAGAATTACCGCTCTGACAGTAAAGAACCCTCTACATAGTTTTACGGTTAAACCACTTCTCTTACGATTTCAGTAATAGCCACATGTCTTTTTAAACTCTCTATGCTAGGGTCACCAGTACGGTATTCGATATCATATCTCCTCTCCAGAGAGAATAAGTTCAATGCTTGTAGTCTTTACCCATAACTGAGATCCTCTAGTCACATTATTGGCTTTGTTGCTCTTCTATGGGTTCCCTCCAGTTCCAGCACAGTCTTCTTGAGGACTGGTGCTCAGAACTGGATGTCTTACTCAAGATGCGGCCTGACCAGAGTCTTGTAGAGCGGGAGAATTATCATTTTATCTTCTGGAGTGAATCCCCTTCTTAATGCATGTCAATATTATGTTGGCTTTGCTTGCAGCAGCTTGGCATTGTATGAGCCTTTTGTCTACCAGGATCCCCAGGTCCTTTTCCATCCTAGATCCCCCCCAGAGGTTCTTCCCCCAGCCAGTAACTTGGCTTTGTATTTTTGGCACCCAAATGCATTGCTTAACTTTTGTATCATCCGCAAATATTGAGCTTGAGCTATTTTTCCCTTTCTCTATATCATTTATAAATTATATAGAATAGGTCCTAGGACAGATCCTTGGGGGACCCCACTTACCTTACTGGACCATTCTGAGTACTCCCTATTTATCACCACCCTTTGCACCCAACTCTGTAGCCAGTTTTCAATCCAGGTACTCACCCTATGGTCCATACCGACAGGCCTCAGTTGGCATGGACTATAGGGTGAGTACCTGGATTGAAAGCTGGCCATACACAGTGACTTTTGTGTAATTCCTAAGGAACTGTCCAAAATTCGAGCTGTGAGTGGCCATGTTGACACCCAGCTGCCCAATATCATTCAATTTGAAAATCAAAGGAGCCAGGCAGAAACTTATCAATAAATCAGAAGCAATCACTATTGGGTATTCAGTTGCATGTGCTGGCTGTCAGAATACAATAGCCGGCAGGGAGATTTGTCCATCCATGCTGTATAGAATGGATGGTAGAAGATATAGATTTGTCTCGTTGAGCCCCACAGGTAGTGTATGGCCAGCTTGAGATCCAATTCTCCAACTTGGCTGCAACAGGATAAAAACCTACCTCTGAACTCTTCTTAACTGTGTATTTGTTTGAAGTAAATTTCTGTCTCATCTCGATAAAAATGTCTAATCTTCAGTGTTCAAGACAAAATAGGTCTCAGAAAACATTTGAGGGTCTTAAATGATTGTGGTGTTTTAAGGGGTGATCCAAAGTAAGTTATTGTAAAGGGTCAATAAACTAACGTATCCTAGCCCCTACAGCACATAGCCACCTTATCCTAGCCATAAGCCAGGATGGAACACATGGGCCGAATGTTGGGAGACAATGGCCGCTCCAAAAAAAACATAAGTCCGTGTGTGGCTTGTGTGTAAGTTGGACGTGCTTGCTGGAAATCCAGCAGCCAACCAACTCCTGATCAGCACTCTCGGCCAATGGCTGGTAGGGGGGCTGTCCCCCAGTCGGATCACAACAGCTCAGCAGTGGAGATCGCTGAACTAACCTTGCATGGTTAGTATAACGGCTCCGACTGGAGCTGACAATGAAAAAACCTAATAGTGTGTTCCCGGCTTTAAGCTGGCCATAGATTATGCCATTTGCTTTCCTGCAACCCATGATTCAATGCACGATACCACACATTGATGGGGGAATCCCTACAGCGGCGCTATTGTGTCCTCCTGGCAGGGACACATGGGGAGCGGTCCCTGCTGAGAGAACACAGTGATTACTGCTAGCAGCTATAGTCTCTGGCAATAATAGCATGCTAAAATTTCAACATGTTGAATCGACTTGGGTACAATTAGCATGCCGATAGATGATCATGGAGATATAATCCATCTGGCTGGCTTAAAAGGCGGAGGACATACAATATGCCAGTAAATTCCTCTAAAGCAAAATTTGGATAAAGTGGTGAAGAGTTTGAACCTCAGTCAGGTGTCTTTTGCGGTCTGAGTTCCCACTTGGAAGATTCACCTTCCCTAAATGTCCTGGTGTCCATTATCACGGGAACTGAAAATGGGGGAAAATCATATATATTTTGAGTTGCCACCAGAGCAGGAAAAGTGAGAAACCCCAATGGGGGCACTTGTTGCGGTGTAAACTGGCTTAATGGGGACTTTGTTCAAATTTTGAGGATTTTCCTTGCATTTCCTGTCTACACTACAGGGAGTGAAAGAAAATCTCTTGAAAGAGCCACCGATGGCAAAAAACATATAAAAACTTTTTGGCTATAAAGTGGTTCTAGAGTCCACCCTTCTTCTTCTTCTTTTTTTTTTTTTTTCTTTTTACCTTAATACATTCCCTGCATCAAGGTAAAAAATGCCCCACTACTTGTCCCCCCCCCCCCCCCCAAACACTTACCCGAGTCCTCTCTCTATCCAGAGCTGCTCTTTCTTCTTATAGAACACACAGAGAGCAGTGGGGGTATTGGTTCCTGCTGCCGCAAATCGAATCCTGCGAGGACACACACAGCCCAGCTCAGGAGGGCACCCACACAAGTGCCCCCTCAATGCACTACTTGCTTAGGGGGCACTCAGAGAAGAGTGCTGGCGGGGGACTCCAGAATGGGAAGAACAGGGCCGTTCTGTGCTATGCCATGGCACAGAACGGGTAAGTTTAGCTTCTTTTTATTTTAGGAGAAATAAAATTACCTTTGGAACAACTCGTCCGGGTGTATGTTGTAGGATACCCCTGTAGACAAATACTTACTGTTTTCTTTAGAAAAGAGCCACAGCCTGAGTAGAAAACCCTGCCTCCAGGCTATATGTGAAATTAGTGGCCTCCTGCAGAGCTCTGCAATAAGTAGGGGAGCATCAGTTTTACCTAATTGCAAAGTTATAGCTCTAGATCAGCAGGGGCTGTGTTGAACTTCCGCAGAGAGACCACTGCTTGCACTAAGAGTTCAGTAGGGCTTTAAAGATACAGTGGGACCTTGGATTGCGAGTAAGGCGGTTAACGAGCGTTTCGCAATACAAGCTACTATTTATTTATTTTTAAATCCTGACTTGGTTTGTGAGTGTTGTCTCACAAAAAGAGCAGGATTCAAGCCTCTGCCGTGTGCAGTACCGGATTTGGCCAGAGGTGCGGGGGTGTCGGTAACACTCTGAGCCGTTCGGACCTTTTTTTGTAAATAATTGGAAATACTCAGATCCCAAGTGTTTCCGAGCCCTTCCAGGGATTTCCGAGCGTTCTCCGAGTCTCTCCGGTGCCCCCCCCCCCCCCATCCTCTGACCACATGCGGTAATGTGCATGCAATAGAAGTCAATGTGGAACGAATTATCTTCGTTTTCCATTGACTTCTATGGGGAAACTCGCTTTGGATTACAAGCATTCTCCTGGAACAGATTATGCTCCTAATCTAAGTGCACTAAGCTGGATGACTAACTTCTGCTAAGCACTTTGGCAAAAAAACAAGTTCAGAAAAGGGGAGAGATTATGAGAAACTCACCTCTTCTACTGAAGTCTGGTGACTGAAGAGCAAGAAGGCTGCCAGAGTCAGTGGTCAGTAGTATGTTGTCACCAGGAGCTGAGCTGGAGATTAGCCACCAATCCTGGAACCTAGAAAACTCATAAAAGTTAAAGCAGATATTAAAGACACACATTTATTGCAACTTTGGAACCATTCATACAACATTACTTACAGATAAACTCAGGGTAAGTAAATACAGTATCAGTATTGGAACCTTGGGGAATTGGAAGCTGTGAGTCTGACTGTCCAGCCAACAGTGATTTTCAAGTTCATAAAGTTCATGGCACTGCTGTGAGCAATTGAGAACTTTCTTTTTCCTCTGAAAGGCTGAAGGTTTTCTGTATATGTAGCCGGATTACCAAATAGGCAGAGTAGGCACTGGTCTATGGACCCTACATCAAAATGCACACCACTTAGTTCAATGTTATCCCACTACAGGGCATGCACCAGAAACCTTTGAGGGAGGCCCCAAGCTTTTGACTACCTTAGGGGCTCCATAGAGTTGAATCCAGCACTGATGGCAGCCAAAACCCAAACTGCAACCTCAGAATCTAGTACTAAGGATAGTGGCGCCTGAAGAACACACAAGATGAGCTGTATAGCAAATAGAATGGTGACCCCTTACTAGCTACCTCTGCATTAATTCAATTGTTACCTGGGATTTAATTACTAAAGGATTATAAAAGTAGTGGGCAACTTTCTCAATCTAGGGGCCTCAAGTGCAGCCCCTGACTTCACAAAGAGACCGCACATAATTAGTGAATATAATGCTATAGAAAGCTGTAAGAGATGGAAGATGCAACAGGAGCTGGTCAAAGACTATAGACATGAGATTGTCAGACAGACATATTACAGGCCTGGTTGGAGGCTGGGTATATACTCCAGGAAGATAGTTCTAGATTATGGATGTTGGGGATGTATTACAGTCCCCTTATAAGTCAGTGCCTTACAGCCCTATAAAAATTACTTATACTATATTTTGGTATTTTTCTTTAAAAATGATCAGCGAAAAAAAAAAATACAAGAAAGGCATGGACAGCACAAAAAAAAACGTCTTTTTCCTTCAGGCTGGGTTTACACTTATGCAAACTGGATACGGGTTTCCCCGCATAAAATTTACATGACAAGAGAGTGTGATCGGTTCTCAATTGAGCCAGTTTACACACCTCTGGGGCAGCCGCGGTTCGCATTAGGAAAGGGTCCTGTGTGTCTTTGGATCTGTTTTCAGGTCTGAATTCAGGCAAAAATTGAGACCTGATTTGTACCTGAAACAGAGAATAGGGATGCAACGGACCCGCTGTGAGCCGCAGCTAATGTGACCCCAGCCTTAGTGACCCGAGTAAGGAAAACACGAACTATGATCTGCAGGACCTTAAGGTCCACAGATTGGGCACAAAAAGATTAGGTTGTTCATCTAGGCCAGGGGTCACCAAACTTGCTAAACCAAGGGCCAGTTTACTGTCTTTCAGGCCGCGTACACACGCGGGGACTGTTCGGCCAACTTTGTCCGCTGAACAGTGTTTCGGCGGACAGTCCGCCCGTGTGTGGGCTTTCAGCGGACAGTTTCAGCGAACAGTCCGCTGAACAAGGTTTTTCGGAAATTCCGAAAAACTGTCCGCTGAAACTTTGTTTCAGCGAACAGTCCCCTCGTGTGTAGGCTTGTTCGTCAAACTAAGTTCCGCGCATGCTCAGAAAGGATTTACACGCCGAAAGTTATAATGCAGTGTATAGGACGTCGTATTTTTCGTCCCGTCGTACATGCCGTTTACGTCATCGCGCACGGTTTCAGCAAACTGTTCGTTCGTCGTGTGTGGCCATGTCCGTCCATGCTAATTTTGAGCGGACTGTTTGCTGAAACTGTTTGACGGACAAAGTTGGGCGAACAGTCCCCGCGTGTGTACGCGGCCTCAGACTTTAGGGGGGCCGCACTAGGGCCAGTGGGAGTAGAAAATGTCCTGGCATCCAGTGGGAGTAAACATGGCTCTCTCTTTGGTGTCAGTGGGAGCACTAGTGCCACATTGTTGTTGTAAGAATAGTGCCCGATCGTTGGTGTCATTGGAAGAAATTCTGCCTGATCAGTGGTGACAGTGGGAGAAATTCTGCCTGATCGTTGGTGACAGTGAAAGGAATTCTGCCCTTTCGTTAATATCAGTCCTCCCGAGTAGTGCCCCATTGTTGGTGTCAGTGAGAGGAATAGTGGCCCATTATTGGTATCCATTGAAAGAACTGTGCCACATCATTGGTGTCAATGGAAGGAATTGTACCCCGCTGCTGGTGTCAGTGGGAGGAATAATGCCCCATTGTTGGTGTCTGTGGATGGAATAGTACCCAGAGGACTGGATAAAAGCAAGCAAAGGGCCACTTCCAGCCCCCTGGGCCACAGTTTGGAGACCGTTGACCGCTGATGTATTGTCACTTGAATACGTGTTGGTGAATTAGGTGAAAGTGTTCCTTTTGAATACCTTGAAAAAAATCTGTAGAAGGCATTGTAGTAGCGCTGACTAAAACTGTGTTAGTCAGCTTTCCCAGTGCCACCTCAGGTGTGAGATATGTATACTTACTGCACATGGGCCTAAGCTGGGCCAATGTGCGTCTGCAACAGATCATAACTGGAGTTCAGCTTTACTTCTCTTCTATACCCAAAGTGAATACAGCTTTACCTTATGCATGAACATTCACTTTTGCAAGGTGAATATACAATGTCCTGGGAGAACAGCCTCTATTTTTTTTTTTTAAGTAAATCTACCCCATGGTGTGTGAACTATTGATATGATTGCAGTTGAGATAAAAATTCAAGAACTCAAATGTTTCTTTGGTGTTCAGGGACTGTTGCCCGCTAAACTTTTTCCCTTCAGATATTTTTGATTGATGGCCTCCATGGGTATGAACATCATATTAAGCGATCTGTATACACAGCTGTCCTGCAGTCATTATACAGAGCATCTTTAGTTCCAGTAAATGTAAGGTCTGTCTTCTGGTCAAGAATTGTTTATTTTTCCTCTAGTATTTGATGTATAGTAATGTTTCAGGATAACATACAAAATACTGGTACAGCCTTGAAGTTGCTGACCTTTTTACCTGCATCAGCCTGCATTCAGTTCATCTGATCTGATCTCCAGCATCAGAACCTTCAAGCTTGTCTCTCCTCCATCATGCATGATGGCTCCTCTCCGATCTTTGGTCATTGCCTGCATGTTATATCTTGTATGTCCAAGTATTCCCATTCTCTAATAAACCTGTCCCTTTTCTGTGCAAGGACATTTCGTTATTTAGTTTGTGTACACATTCTTTTTCAGACTTGAGTACTTCTACCGCTAATAAGAATTGGGTTCTTGTAAGTCTAATTGGCCTGGGGAGGAGTAAGACCTTTGCTTCTGGGCTAATTCAGTCCTTTTATTCTTGGCTGAATACATCAAGCCTCCATTGTGAAGGCACAATCACTTGGAGACTAATGATGACTAATGCCATTGACATGTGGAAGAGGTTACATCTGGACAAACGGTGCATATCATGTAAAAAAATACAAGTTAATTAGTATATTTAATGAGCTGAGAAGCAGATTAGTTGTTCCTTTCTTTCTGTGACATTTGGGCTAATTCTGTGTATTTACTAGAGTTTACACACGGGAAACACATGACCATGAAGGCATTTAATTACACATTGGAGTCAATAAGACACTTCATCACATGCTTTGTATCAGATAGTTATCAGCGTTCCCTTTGAACAATTTTAGCCGAGAAGTTTTCTGTCAGTTCTGATGGTGATTGGATCAAAGGGATGTAGGCAGAAGTCATTGAGATGCTGGTCTGTGGTTTGGCCAAATGTTTCTACAAAAGCTTCTAAGGTTTCCAAAATAACCATGCTTTCAAATGGACCCTCAGCCTAAAGTACACACAAAAGCCAGGGCCGTCTTTAATATTGATTGGACCCTGGGCAAAACTTTTCTTGGGGCCCCCCTCCCCCCATGCAGTTTCACTCTCCTCCTGCTCTGAGACATACAATAAATAGTAGCTAGACTCAAATTCAGTTTATTGAATCAGATCTGGCACCTATTGCGATTGGTTGCCAGTGATTACAGTGTATCATTACCGCTCACTGACTGGTTGCCAAAGGTACAGCACACATTACAGCTCACTGATTAGTTGCTAGAGGTACAGCACATGATTTCTGCTTGTTGATTGGTTGCTAGAGATTACTGTGTGGCATGATATACATATCAATGCTGCTGGCCGCTGCAATTTACATATGAATTTCACCACGATTTACATATGAATTTCGGCAATTGACATTGTGAGGGGTTAGCTCGGTAGCGGGTGTGTGTGACCCCCTGGATGGGTTCACAACACAAAGTCAGGCACAGCAGACAGCGGTGTAGGTTCAAAAAACAAAAGATCCGGTTTATTTCTGCTACATGCAGTGATACATAAACAGCCAAACAAAATAAAACAGGAAAATAAATCCTGGTCAGCTTGACCTCTAACTACACACGTAGACTCCCTGTCTAACAACTGGGTGCAGCCTTGTGCTGCCCCAGTCCCTGTCTCTATTGTAGGGGTTTGCCACACAGGCGTTAACTCACCGCACAGAACAGATCTCAGACTCCCCAGTCTATACACACAAAACTGGTTCCAGGATGGAGCATCTCCCTATGCATGCTGGGGTTTTTTGTAGAGGTCTTAATGAGCCCACTTACTACAGCTGGGCTCATTAACTCTTCCCCTCTAATTGTAAAAGTCTGCATAAAGCCTGAATCTAGGACACACATATTTCCCATCCTGAATACAACCAGGTGATTTTACCTGCGTGCTGCCACAACATGTAAACACAGGGTCTGCATGTGAGTCATCTGTACACCACAATAGGGCAGAGCTGGGCAGCATTAGTAGCAACACTTCACACTGAGATATCGGGACACAGCACAGGACTAAAACCTAAAGGGACAAGGGCATTTAAACGAGGATAGTTGGCAAGTATGAGGCATCTGCTTTGGGCCCCACAACAATGACAGGGCCCAGGGCAGCTGCCCCTTTTGCCTGGCCTTAAAAACGGCCCTGACAAAAGCCATTGTAGCCACCATATAAAGCTGACCATACACTACTAGAATTTATTTACAAAATTTGAAATACTGGAATTTTTGTTTGATTTGTATTTATTTATTTTTTATGGCTCAATTTTCTTTTTTATGGTAACAAAATTTGAAGCGCAAAGGGTCTTGGGATAATCCAAGACTTGTCATGGAAACATCCTTAAATAGAACAGAGATAGCGTGATGAATAAATTGAACATATAGAGCTACCGTCCAACATCGGATTGAGCTACAACATACAACACCGAGGTTATGAAAATGACTAGCTGTGAATGTGCTTTTCGTTCTAAACAAAATTGTACATAATGTAATGCAATTAATATGTCTGGGATTCCTCAAGTAGTAAGTGTGAATTAAATGTAAATTTTCTGCTTTCACATTTGAGCTAATGTAATTTTCCAGGCTTTTTTTAACGTTTGTACAGGTGTATTTGTAGGCATCCGAAGCTTAAGCATTTTTTAAAATAATTTTTAGCCGATGGAAAGCTAATGGGTTAGTGGGAGAAAAAAAAAAGGTGTGATATGTATGCTTTCCCACGTTTGCACATTTTTAAAACACGCGCAATGCTCAAAGGTTGTAGTCAGTGCCAGGACAAGATCATCTAGAGCCCAGGGCGAACATGCCAAACTTCTCCCCACAAAAACACTAAGCACTCATTTGCATACTTACCCTGTAAGCATAAATTCCCCCTCCTTCCAGTACAAATCCACCCCCTGCTGAAATTCTTCCTCTCAGTAAAAATCACCCCTCCTAGCATAAGTCCTCTTCCCCCTAAAATTCCCCTTTTACCAGTGCACTAGTTCCCCCAAATACCTCCTAACAACCCCCCCCCCCACACCCCTGCTCCAAACACAAATCCCCCTAGATCACCACTCTAAGCACCCCCTCCCAAATTTCCCCTCCTAGAACAATACTTACCCCCTGCCTACTTCCAAATTCCCCTTTCAACACAAATTACACCCCATCTCCTTGTGGTGCCCCCCACCTTACATGATACTAAAGTGCCTAGGGCAGCTGCCCCCGCCTGCCCACCCTTTGTCCCGTCCCAGGTTGTAGCTCAAAAGAAGCTCTTGTACTTTTTGGAGTTACAAGCTATAGTTATAAAGCCTACTGGATTGAACAAAGCCTGTACACAATCGCTGGGTTGAGCAAAAAAAACAAAAAACTGACAGCCCAGGTCAGAGCCACTGTACTAACAGTCCAATATTAATACAGCAATCTCCCTCGTTGAGCTATTGTGTTCTGACAGGAGGGCGGCACCCAATCAACCCCCATGCCGGAACACTCCGGTCAGCGCTCTCCCATTGGCCACTGGTTTTCCAGCATGCATGTCTGACAGAAGCCAGCTGTCATACACACGGGCCAGATGTCAGGCGTTTTTTATCAAACCGGACTATGTCGCCCAACATTTGGCCCATGTGTACTAGTCTTAAGCTTCAAACAACACTATGCTTAGGTGTGAATGAGTCCCAAGGTCTTTCAAACTAAATTAGAAGACTCAATAACTCTTTCAAAATTTCCATAGGAACGTTCAAATGAAATTCTACTGGTGTATAGACAACATAAGCTCCAGCTTTAGACAGTAGGCTGTGGTTAGACATGAGGGTATGATCTGGCCAACAAGAGTGCATGTTCACAGTAGTTTATTCAGGTTTTGTGCTGCCCTAGGCCTGACTAAACTTGTGTACCCCCTAATTAAAATATGACCCACCCTTTCCTGTCAAGGCCACACCCCTTACAATTTAAGACCCGTCCTGGCATTTTGAAGTGAGGGCACTAGTTCTGAGGGCTTGGGGGCAATGGATTCCCTTAATTTGCATAGATTTCCTCTCACTTCCTGATTGGCTATGGGGCAGGAATTGAAGGGAAATCTCTGCAATGGGAGGACAGAGATGGTAAAAAAAAATAAACTGACAGGGGCTATAACCCTCTTACTCTTTCCAAAATGAAGAAAAAAAAGTGTTGCCTATAGTCCTACTTTAAGCACAAATTTCTGATAATTTTATGGAGAGGACTAAGAAGATATAACCTATAACCATGCCAATGGTGCAGCAGAAAACATATAGCACAGTGAGGAAGGTTTGTGGTCCAGGATGATAGGACAGTCAAAATTAAAAGCTGCGCCCCCCCCAAGTTGCAGAATGCTGGCTGCCCGCATACCGGAAGCAGTACGGGCACTTTATGGGGGGCCTAGACTAATTTGTCTCTAGGCCCAGTCTGCAACATAAGACTGGCACTACACTAATGGCGAAAGCCGGCGGGGACTCTTTCCATGCTGCCCCCCTGCAAAGTGCTGCTCTAGACCTGGGCCTTGTTGGCATATTCATAAGAGCTGAGCATATGAGAGTATGCTGACAGAGAATGGATTTATTCATTCATGGAATATTTAACCATCATTAAAGCTTTGATTTTGTAGAGCTAAAGTCGTATTCCCATTTTCCTAAGTTTATTTTGATCACATGGTTTCAAATAATTCTAGATCTTTTCTTTATTTTTTTTTGTGTTGAATGCTTGCATAGAGAAAAGGCTCTGAGGACTCTAGTCTATTACCTGGATGATTTTAGTAAGTTCCAGCATTTAAACTTGGGATTTTATTAGCATGTTGGAAGTTTTTTCCTTTCGATTGATTAGTCCCATGCATGGTTTTGTTTTTTCCCACCTTACCTCTTTTCCCTATCTAATTCTGTATTAGGCTGGCCATACATGGTGGAATTTCGAAAGAACTTTCTTTTTAAAAAAAAAATCTGAAAATTCATGCATTTTGTGATCCGATGGTGCCACCGTTGATTTCGAAATTTGACCAACCAAGCCTTAAATTTCACCTCCTGTTGCTACAGAAAAGAATTTTCGTGCCTGGGAATCTTCTTTTCTTTCCGGGAATTTTTCTTTTATTGCACATGCACATTTCTTTTTCGATTACATGTCTCGCACGATTCTCCCATCATTGATTAGAAAATCATTAGTCTTTCAAAGGATTTCCAACATGTCCGATTTCTCAAATTCGATGGCCACACGAAAATCGGCTGTTGTGAAATTCAAACGAAAATTCTTAGATAAGATTTTTGAAAGAATATTCTTTCGAAATTGGACGGGCCTGCCTTAATGCCTCTGTCTTATTCAACGACACTGCTCAATTGTCTGCCTGCTGTAAACATCTATATGAGTTTAAGCATGGAGCCTGCTTTGATCTACAATGGCTTAATAAGTCATAAAGTCTCGCTCCTCTCTATCCCTCCCATTGTTGGCCCACCTAATAAATCTATTTGTATTATTCCCCATTATCAATCGTTTTTTTTTGCTTTTATCATGTTGGGGGAGTGCTCATTCTGCCTCCATGTCGGTGGTGGCCATGGTTACCTGTGTCCTGCTGCCTTGACGGCCGTTAGCTTGAGCAGACTTTATGGACAAACAGCCCACCCAGGAACACCCACTCATTGTGACTCGCTTGTCAATTGCCCATACACCTGCAAACAATATCACCCACTATTATGGCTAGAATTACTGTGAACCCATCTAGCATCCTGCCCACTGTTTGGGAGGGCTCCTGCATGGCAGAGTAATATGTTGAGCCTCCCGCTTCTCCCACCAAATAGGAAGTTGGTGTAAAGCAAAAACTGGCATAAGAGTCTCAACGTTGATGGATCTATAAATGAGTATATTTGCAAAACTATACATTTTCATTAAGAAATGTTTGTTTGTACATTAGAGGGAGGATTTGGAATCATTTAATTCAAAGCTATTTTAACCATATACTAAATTTCAGCACCACTTGCTGACCAGGCCTTTTTCTGACATTTGTTGTTTACAAGGCCTGTATTCTTTCCTAAGTGCACACAATATAACTGTGTACTGACATTTATAGGTAAAGTTGATCCAGGGAAAATTCGATTGCCTCTCTGGGGGTCAGGAAGGAATTTTTCCCCCGCTGTAGCAAATTGGATCATGCTCTGCTGGGGCTTTTTGCCTTCCTCTGGATCAACTGTGGGTATAGAATTGTGTATATGGGATTGTTTGATATTATTTTTTATTTATTTTTATGGTTGAACTAGATGGACTTGTGTCTTTTTTCAACCTGACTAACTATGTAACTAAGTAACAAGTAAAACTCAGTATTTTTTGCTCGAAAATTACCTAGAACCCCCAAACTTTATAAATATATAGATGGATAGATATAGATATATAATCTGGATCTCAATTTTTATTTATTTATTTTTTTTCTTTTAGCAGAAACCCTATAGAATAAAATGGCGGTCATTACAGTTTTTGTTTAGCGTTTTCTCAAATGCAGTTTTTTTCCTGTTAAAAAATACACTTTTTAACCATTTCAGCCCTGGAAAAATTTACCCCCTTCCTGACCAGAGCACTTTTTGCGATTCGGCACTGTGTTGCTTTAACTGATAATTGTGCGGTCGTGCAAAGGGGCTCCCAAACAAAATTGACATCCTTTTTTTCCCACAAATAGAGCTTTCTTTTGGTGGTATTTGATCCCCTCTGTGGTTTTTATTTTTTGCGATGTAAACAAAAAAAAGCGACAATTTTGAAAAAAACGCATTCTTTTTTACTTTTTGCTATAATAAATATCCCCAAAAAATATTTAAAAAAATATTTCCTCAGTTTAGGCCGATACATATTCTTCATATTTTTGGTAAAAAAATTGCAATAAGCGTTTTATTGATTGGTTTTTGCAAAAGTTATAGCATCTACAAAATAGGGGATAGTTTTATGGCATTTTTATTGATAATTTTTTTTTTTTTTTACTAGTAATGGCAGCGGTCATCGATATTTATTTATTTATTTTATCGTGACTGCGACATTATGGCAGACACATCAGACAATTGACACATTTTTGGGACCATTGGGATTAATACAACGGTCAATGCTATAAAATTGCATTGATTACTGTAAAAAATTCACTGGCAGTGAAAGGGTTAACCACTAGATGGCACTATAGGGGTTAAGTGTGTCCTAGGGAGTGATTCTAATTGTGGGAGGGGGGGGGCTGTGTGTGACACGTCACTGATCAGCGCTCCCGATTACAGGGAGCACTGCTCAGTGGCAGTGTCATTAGGCAGAACGGGGAGATGCTTGTTTACATTAGAATCTCCCCATTCTTCCTCACCGTGAGACGATTGCGGTCACGGAGCTCCCGACGGGCGTGCGCCCACGAGCCGCCTCTTAAAGGGCACCGTACAGGTACATTAATCTGCCTGTACGTGCCCTTCTGCCGCAGTATATCTGCGTGAGGCGGTCGGGAAGCGGTTAATGGTAGTGTGATGGTCTGGGGCTGTTTTGCTGCTTCAGGACCTGGAAGACTTGCCGTGATAAAAGGAACTATGAATTCTGCTGTCTACCAAGAGATCCTGAAGGAGAATGTCCGACCATCTGTTTGTGTACTCAAGCTGAAACGAACTTGGGTTCTGCAGCAGGACAATGATCCTAAACACACCAGCAAGTCCACCACCGAATGGCTGAAGAAAAACAAAATGAAGACTTTGGAGTGGCCTAGCCAAAGTCCTGACCTGAATCCTATTGAGATGTTGTGGTATGACCTTAAAAAGGCTGTTCATGCTCGAAAACCCTCTAATGTAACTGAATTAGGACAATTCTGCAAAGATGAGTGGGCCAAAATTCCTCCAGGACGCTGTAAAAGCCTCATTGCACGTTATCGCAAACGCTTGGTTGCAGTTGTTGCTGCTAAGGGTGGCCCAACCAGTTATTAGGTTTAGGGGGCAATCACTTTTTCACACAGGGCCATGATGGTTTGGATTTTTTTTCACCTTTAATAATAAACACCTTCATTTACAATTTGCATTTTGTGTTTACTTGTGTTGTCCTTGACTATTGTTTAAATTGGTTTGATGTTCCGAAACACTTAAGTGTGACAAACATGCAAAGGAACAGGAAATGAGGAAGGGGGCAAACACTTTTTCACACCACTGTATGCCATACCTGTAGGATCGCTGTAGAAGCGGAGAATCACTGTAGATGTTGCCACTATTACAGTGATCACTGCCGTATTCTGGATCTTTGATTGAATGAGGTGGAGATTGTGATGTTACAGTCCTGCCTCTCCACCACATCCAATCATAGAATGCCTTGCATTCATTGAAAAATTTCAACAGATACTCTGAATCATATCTGTGTCGAGTGAAAGACCCACAATCCCCCCTGCGCCCCCAAACCCCCTGGTGGTTCTATGCAGCAGGGCAGCCACTCAGCATTGGACCCAGAAGACAAGGGCGATCACTTCAGTAGCGGTGAATACTACAGGGATCTTACAGGTATGACGTGTGCATATTTACATTGGTCCAAGCTGGATCAATGTAACCATATAAAATCCATACCTGAAAATCAGAAGTTAGATTTCTCAGTGTCAAATGGTGTTTTTTTGTTTTCTTTCTTTTAACCACTTCACCCCCGGAAGGTTTGCCCCCCCCCCTTCCTGACCAGGCCATTTTTTGCGATATGGCACTGCGTCTCTTCAACTGACAATTGCGCAATTTTTGTCCTCCTTTCCACACAAATAGAGCTTCTTTTGATCACCTCTGCGGTTTTTATTTTTTTGTGCTATAAACAAAAAGCAACAATTTAAAAATACAATATTTTGCTATATATATATATATATATATATATATATATATATATATATATATATATATATATATATATATATATATATATATATATATATACTTTTGCTATAATAATATCCCCAAAAAAAAAGTTTTCCTCAGGTTAGGCCGATATATATTCTTCTACATATTGATTGGTTTGGACAAAAGTTTTAGCATCTACAAAATTGGAATTTTTTTTTTTCACTAGTAATGGTGGCAAGTTTTATCAGGACTGCGACATTGCGGCAGACAGATCATACACTTTTGACATTATTTTGGGACCACTGACATTTTATACAGCGATCAGAGCTAAAAATAGCCATTGATTACTGTATAAATATCACTCGCAGGGAAGGGGTTAACGCTAGGGGGCGATCAAGGGGTTAAGTGTGTTCTCTAAGTGTGCTCTAACTGTAGGGGGGAAGGGACTGACTAGGGGAGGACACTGATCAGTGTTCATACTTAGTATGAACACATGATCTGTCTCATCTCACCCTGAGAGAACCGGGATTTGTATGTTTACACATAGCTCTGTCGCACGCGATTGTGGGTGCCCGGCAGTCATCACGCGTGCCTGCTGTGATGTCTTAAAGGAGCAACCTACAGCTACGGTGATTTTCACAGCCGTGCTCACCTGCCGCAGTTGTGGCGGCTGGTCGGCTAGTGGTTAAGTGATTATAAAGCTTTTTTTTTATTTATTAAAGTAACAAAAAGGTTATACTGGCCTGCTCTGTGTAATGGTTGTGCACAGAGCAACCCCAAACCTCCTCTTCTCAGGTCTCACGCTGGCCCTTCTTGCTTCACCCCCTGCCGAGAGCATGCTCATTCCCGATCCATAAGTCACAGAATGGGGTTAGGCCCGGCCCCGTCCTCCGCTCCCTTGTCACTGCCTCTGATTGACAGCAGAGGGAGCCACTGAGAACTGAGTGAGCCTTGGCTCTTTTGCGCATCGCTGGATCAAGATCGGGCTTGGGTATGTAGTGTGGAGGGGGGGGGGGGGGGGGAATGCAGAAGGTTTTTTTACCTTCCTGTATGATACAGGAAGGTAAAAGGCTGTCTCCTTTACAACCACTTTGAAGTAAACCTATACTAAAAAACACAGGGCTGTTATTGCTGAGCTCTTTCTGAAAGTTGCCTAGCAGTTACACTTATTTTTGGCTTTCTCTGCCTAGTGCACAAGGAAAGTAAAGGGATCTCCAGTAATGGCATATTTTTTTTCTTTTTTCCCTTTTTTTTTCTTTTTTTCTTTTTTTTTTTTTTAAGATTAGGCATTTGGCAGACATATATCCTTTTTCTTGCCAATTCTGGAAATAACTAGATCTCTGCTTGAAGTTTTCATCAGAGTTTCCTAATGCGATTTCTGAGGTCCTACCACCTAGAAATGATTGGGAAACATTACTACCACCCATGCAACAAGACAACAGAATTTACCATTTAAATCTTACTAGTTGTTGACCAGCATGAAAAACATTTCATCAAGAAATTTAATGTAGCAAAGTGTTTATTTCTTGGTGAGTAATCTGCAAGGACTCTTGTGTGACGGCCTGCTGATAGGATACACTATAACAAAGTACTGGGAACCGTTACCAAGTAAATGGCACTTCAAAATGAGTCAGTCGGCACAGATTGCATTTGTCTGACATCCCCTTCAGTCAAACAAATGCTGAGGTCCGTAGTCCATGAATGGGCTGAGTATGTATGTGGCTTGGACCGGCAAGTGCTGCATGCAGGTAGCCCATGTAAGTGAATGGGGGGACAGAGACTACATGGACACATCCAGGCATCACTGGTGTGTGGGCGAGTGGTTCCAAATGTACACTGGGCATTCAGGACAGGCCACTTGCACCCAATCACCTATCAAATTGGGAGGACCAACTGTGTCTGTGCAGCCACTGTGCTCCTATATACTTACACTGCCTGCACCCAGCACCTGACCGCTAAAGCCACATAAAAACAAAGCCCTCTGCACAGTTATGTATTTTTAAGTTTTGTGCTGCCCTATGCCTGACTAAACTCATGACCCCCTAATGTAAATATGACCCACCCCTTCCTGTCAATGCCACACCCCTTCCTGTTTATTACCTGTTATCTGTAAACCTCACCTCATCCTCTTTATGCTCCACCTCTTCCTCTTAGAGCTCCACCTCAACTGCAGTGGACTCCTTTACATGTGTTTGCATATAGTTGAAACTGCTCATGCTGTTCAAAGCAATAAAAGGCTGACAGCAGCCGCAGCTGTCCTCCATGTTTACGTGTAATCTCTTTATGGAATGATCATCTATGGTGAGGAACAGAAGATTGTCCTTGGACACAAGCTGTTTGTGTCCCGGATTGATCATCTGTCCCTAACCTGAGGTAAACGCTTCATGTGAGATGACATTGGAATACCAGTGGACAACTTCTGGCAGCCTGTCATCGGTTTGCTGTATTTTTTTTTTTGTGCAGGAGCAAGAGCTTTTTTGCTGCGATTGCCCCCTCTGCAAAGTGCTGCCCTAGGCCTGGGCCTTGTTGGCCTAAGCCAAGATACAGGGCTGCCTCTGCACCCGTGTGAATAAGACCTTAGTTTCACATAGAAGCATAGTTACATAGTTGGTGAGGATGAAAAAAGTCCATCAAGTCCAACCTGTATGTACTTTTATGTCAGTAATTACATTGTATATCCCTGTATGTTGTGGTCGTTTAGGTGCTTATCTAATAGTTTTTTGAAATTATTAATGCTCCCTGCTGAAACCACTGCTTGTGGAAGAGAATTCCACATTTTTACCGATCTTACAGTAAAGAACCCTCTACATCATTTTAAGGTTAAACCTCTCCTCTTCTAATTTTAGTGAATGGCTGCGTGTCTTTTTTATTTCCCTTTCGCAGATGTTTTATCTATTGTGGGGTCACCAGTATGGTATTTGTACATTGAAATCATATCCCCTCTCAAGCGTCTCTTCTCCAGAGAGAATAAGTTCAGTGCTCGTAATCTTTCTTCTTCTTCTTCTTTAAAGCGGAGGTCCACCCTAAAATGGACCTTCCGCTCATCGGATTCCTCCCCCCCTCCGGCGCCACAATTGGCACCTTTCAGGGGGGAGGGGGGTGCAGTTACCTGGATAATCCAGGTAACTGCACCCACTTCCGGGCTAGCTCTCTGTGGAAAGGGGCGTACATTACGCCCCTTTCCGCAAGTGCCCGCCCCCTTCCGCAAGTGCCCCGCTGCCTGCTGGGAAACACACAGATCCCAGAGGCAGCGGGGACCGTCCTCATTGCGCAGCGCGGCTCGCGCATGCGCAGTAGGGAACCGGGAAATGAAGCCGAAAGGCTCCATTTCCTGATTCCCATACCCAAGATGGCGGCGGCAGCACTCGAGTGTCGATCTAGAGATCGGCTTCGGGTGCCGACATCGCGGGCGCGCTGGACAGGTAAGTGTCACTATTTTAAAAGTCAGCAGCTGCAGTATTTGTAGCTGCTGACTTTAAAAAAAAAATAAAATACGCGGAGTCCCGGCGGACTCCCGCTTTAAACTAATATCCTCCAGACCCTTTATTAGCTTTGTTGCCCTTCTCTGTATCCGCTCTATTTCCAGTACATCCTTCCTGAGGACTGGTGCCCAGAACTGGACAGCATACTCCAGGTGCGGCCGGACCAGAGCCTTATAAAGTGAGAGAATTATCAGTTTATCTCTGGAGTTAATCCCCTTTTTAATTCATGCCAATATTCTGCTGGCTTTTCTTGCTGCAGCTTAGCATTGCTGAGCCTATCATCTACTAGGACCCCCAGATCCTTTTCCATCCTAGATTTCCCCAGAGGTTCTCCCCCCAGTGTATAGATTGCATTCATATTTTTGCCTCCATATGCAAAATTTTAAATATTTAATTTGCCATGTAGTTGCCCACCTCATTATTTTTTTGCTCTTAAAAAGCACCCCCCCCCCATTCATTGCAGTGTGTCTTATCACACTGGGGTGGTGCGTTTGCAGGATGTTAGGAAAAGTCCTGCAAGCAGCAGCTGTCAATGGTGCTCCCAAAACGCCCTGCCCATTGCAATGAATGGGCAGTGCTTCCAAAGTGGTGCCTGCAGAGGTCAGGTGTACATACAATGGAACTCCGATTAGAATGCAGAGGTCAGTCATATTTAATCTGCATCTCCAGAGTTCAGAGTGCAGAGATCAGGGGTATGTAATATGCATCTCAGATTGCAGAGTGCAGAGGTCAGACATAAGTAATATACAGCCCAGATTACAGAGTGCAGAGGTCAGGTTTATGTAATATACAGCCAAGATTAGAGCGCAGAGGTCAAGCATATGTAATATACAGCCCAGATTACAAGGTGACAAGGTCAGGATTGTGTATGGAATGATAGACAGTGTTTAGTGTACTACCCCCTTACATTGGGGTTCTCTGCAGAGGGGACCCTTCACACTAGTGGTCAATTAGAGATCCACTAAATGGATCACTGATATTAGTGGTTACTTGAGAAATGGGAGGTTCTGTTGCTCCTGTGGCCCACTTCTGCTAAGTGATGTTGGGGACTAAAATATGTGGGTGATGCTAGATTCAGTCTCTACAGGCAATAGACCCCCTTATTGATAGCCCTCATTGTGGACCACTACCTCCCTTGGTAATCCATTGGCAGATTGAAATGAAGAGTTGATTTATTAATAATAATAAGGCAAAGTTGTATAGAAATGATACATGTTCTCCCTTTAAACAGCTGTCATCTTATGTGCCTTTCTCCATTTTTCATCATCACTATGGATAGAACATACAAATAAAGAATAGTAGGAGTAGTGTGTAAATTGCAAGCACATCCTTATCTCGTATTCTTCTGCTTGAAGGGTACTTTGTGACCGTTTCCACAGTAGAGATTTCTCCGAATCTTTTTTGTGGCCTAAACCTGATGATGCCTTTTTGGACTTTTTTGTAAATATATGAATTTTTCTCTTTTGCACATTTTTTTCACTTTTTGCACTTTTAGCACTTTATGCACTTTGGAAGATTGTCTTCCTTTTTTTCCACAAGAGTTGGACTTTAATATATATGGACTACTGTGTGATACATGGTTTCTTCCTTTTTGAGGATTTATGGAGGTATATAGTGTGTAAAAATTGAGCCACAGAACAACACTGTTTGTTTGATTTAGCATGTCACATTTCTATCATCTCCCTTCCTGAGATTTATAGTCACGATATGGTTTAGAATTATTTATCTTTTCATATACTTTTTTTTTCACTGCAGCACTGTATATTTTATAATTTTTCACTGTGGTATAGTACATTATTTATATTACACCCTTTGTGAATGGGTTTGCAGAGGCCGGATTGGATCACTGGCCTGCTGTGAAAGTAGGATTTGTATGTGCAGAGGGAGGTACTCTGAGAATATAAGCGTGGGCTCACTGGAGTTTATATTTTAACACCAAGCTCCACGATATATAATATATCAATCTGTCTTCCATCACACTCACCTTTGTATCCCTGATCTACTTTTTAAAAACCCTGAGCCAATTTCTAGGACCTTTGCTCTGTGTCATCATCAGGTTTAGAATTTTAAAGAGTATAACTGTAAGGTCTATGGCGCTGCCACAAAGAATGATATAGTATTACCCACGCCCAATCAGTAATGGATGGGAACAGAGAGGCTTTTGGGAATCCCGTCCATTACTGATTGGGCGTGGGTAATACTATATCATTCTTTGTGGCAGCGCCATAGACCTTACAGTTATACTCTTTAAAATTCTAAACCTGATGATGACACAGAGCAAAGGTCCTAGAAATTGGCTCAGGGTTTTTAAAAAGTAGATCAGGGATACAAAGGTGAGTGTGATTTACACACTACAGCAGGGGTCTCCAAACTTTTCAAGCAAAGGGCCAGTTTACTGTCTTTCAAGCTTCCAGGGGGGCCGGATTCTGACCAATGGGGGTAGAAAATGCCCCGGGGCCAGGCATCAGTGAGAATAAACATCGCCTCAGTGTTAGTGGTCAGTAGGGAGAGGGATAAGGCTCCATCATTGGTAGTAGTGGAAGAAATAGTGCCCCATTGTTGGTGTCATTGGGAGGATTTGTGCCTCATATCATTGGGAGGAATAGTGCCCCAAGGGCCGGGTGAAGGCAAGCAAAGGGTCACATCCGGCCCTTGGGCTGCAGTTTGGAGACCCTTGCACTACAGCATCAAGCAATCCTCCAGCCATTCTTGCAAATACGTTTAGCTGCAAGTTCCTCTTTCATTTTTGAATGCTTGAATGTGTTTGAAATTCATGTAATCTGACTGCTGATGGGAAAACAGAACGCTTTTTTATTTATTTATTTATTTATTTTTTTAATGATCCTAGTAAATGAAATGGCTGAGCCAAAAGTAAAAAAAAAAAAAAAAAAAAAGCAAACAGATCAGTGTTGATTTTATGTCCTAGAAGGTATTATGCGTAGTAGGTCTATGCCTCCTATCTAGATATCTTTTCTTTGGAATGTAGACGTTGTAGAATTCTGTGTGTTTTTGTTTTGTTTGCATAATCTTAGAGGGTGAAAAACACACACCATGGGGGTGAATGGGAAGATTGATATGTCTGGAGATAGAAAATACCTTGTCAGGTGTAATAGCTTTGCAAACAGAAAACCGCACATACAAGATTTTAACTGGGATCGTTGATGTTGACTTGACTGGCTTGTATAAGCAGAGGGAATATTTTATTTTCCAAAACCCATTATGTTGTTATTTTTATGTAGTTTTTGATTTACACTATTTGAGGAGAGATGATGTCACTGATGTGCGAAGTTCAATTAATACTGGATCCTATGATTTTAGAAACCAGGTAGCCAATAAGCCAATGTTGTCAGTTTAAATCTCTTCCTGCAATATCCGGCATATTTGAAGCTGTATGTATACCTATCCAGTTACAAGTATTTCTAAAGATATTAAAAGAACTAATTTACTAATTGACATATCAGTATGGGTGTCAAGTCACTTCCTAAAACTCGTCTTTCAAAAACTGAGCTCATAATCTTTCCTCCCCCGCATCCCCTCCCCAGACTTTTTCCATCAAGATTAATAGCGCAACTATCCTTCCCTCCCCTAAGGCAAAGGTGTAATCCTGGACTCTGACCTCGCCTTTCAGTCCTAAATCAAATCACTATCCAAATCCTACTGCCTTTGCCTCCAGAACCAATGCAATTTAGTGTGCCGCTCAGGCTGTTTGAGTGGGGCAGGCCTGTACTGGCCATCGGGACTACCGGGAGATTCCCGGTGGGCCGATTGGCTCAGTGGGCCGCTGGGCTGGTTGTCAGTTTGAGTCAGTGTTTTTTTATTTTTAAGGACGGCCGCAGCTCCGCTACAGCATCTGGGCCGGCCCGCACACAGGTTCCACCCCCTCGTGACGCTGCCACTCACTAACCTTACTGGCAGCCTCCTTGTCCCAGCGCCGTGACGTCACACACGGCCGGAGGGCGGAGGCGGCCCGGGGATATGGGAGGAGTCAGAGTGTAGCAGCTGCTGCCCAAGCTTAGCTGCCTGGCCTGGGACTGAAGAGAAAGCGCCGCCGAGGAGGAACGAGGAACCAGAACATTGCTCCACAGCTCCAGGACTCCACTCCAGACAGCAGCACAGACAGGGTCAGGGTCCATCACCTCACCAGTGTCATTAAAGTAAGTAAGGTAATCAAATGCTATACTGGATGCAGGCTGCATGGCATGTCTGCATGACATGTCTGTGATATCTTTAAAGCGGTTGTATTTTTTTTACTTTTACCTACAGGAAAGCCTATAGTAAGGCTTACCTGTAGGTAAAAAAAATATCTCCTAAACCTGTACGGTTTAGGAGATATTGCCCTCGGTATGCGCCGCTGACTGCAGCGGCGCATGCGCACAAGGGGATTCTCGGCTGAAAGTCCGGCAGTGGCCGGACCCGGCCGGGGATGAAATCTCCCGCGTGCATGCGCAGATACCCGGAAGAAATGCAGAGGGAGCATGTCAGCTCCCTCGGCGTGGATCGGGCCAGATGTTGGGGCCTCGTTCTAAGGTAAGTATTTCATAATGAGCTAGTATGCGGTGCATACTAGCTCATTATGCCTTTTGCTTTGCAGGTGGTAAAAAAAAAATAATAATAATTTGCGGGTTTACTACCGCTTTAGGCTGGGTTCACACTGCAGCGATGCGGGAACGCCGCAAATCCGCGGCGGGTTCCCGCATCGCATACCTCCCGGCGGCAGTTCACACTGCCCTATGCGAACTGCTGGGAGTGTTAGTGAAACGTTAATGACACCCCCAGATCAGTTCGCATATCGCAGTGCGATCTGCAAACTCGGACAGAAATCGGATCGCATGGTGTGAACACCCATGCGATCCGATTCTGCTGCGGACCAAAAAAAGGGTCCTGTGCGAGTTTGGGATGGGTGTGATGCGAATTCAGCCATACTATCTGTATGGCTGAACTCGCATCGCACAGAGATCGGATGTGATTTACACTGCAGTGCGGTGGGAATCACATCCGGTTCTCATAGCCGCAGCAGTGTGAACCCAGCCTTAATATGCAGCATAGCGGGGGGAGGGGGTAGGGGTAAATGTACTGCCACTGACCATGGTAATTGATTAATAATTTATTGTCACTGTCCACGGTAATTGATTAATAATTTATTGTCACTGTCCACGGTAATTGATTAATAATTTAATGTCACTGATCACGATAACTGATTAATAATTTATTGTCACTGGTCACGATAACTGATTAATAATTTATTGTCACTGGTCACGGTAATTGATTAATGTATTGTCACTGTCCACGGTAATTGATTAATTTATTGTCACTGTCCACGGTAATTGATTAATAATTTATTTTTTTGCGCAATTGCGTATAGTTTATATACTGTTTTTGTGTGTGTTTGCAAAATTAAAGTGGGCCGGTCTGGATGAAGTCCAGGGCCAAATTTTTGTCCCAGTCCAGCCCTGGAGTGGGGTGTATAAATCCTTGAGCATCCACCACTGGGAGTGCTGGGAGAGGATGGAGATCCCCCCCAGCTCCTGCTGTGACTCAGAACAAAAGAGGGGGAATCCCTGTAACCGCACATTTGTGTAGTCCCTAGAATCGGTGTAAGAGTGGCAACCTCGGCTTGGGTTCATGTATCTGCCTCTGACAAGTGGTGTTGACCCTGGAACTATACAGGTACCATCTAATGGCAGGTCAATTGACCAAAGCTCAAGGAGCCCCCAGCAACTTCAGGAAGAACCCTAAGGTTTCACAGAACCCTGGTTAAGAATGGCTGATCTAAGAGAATGGCAAGTAATACAAAAAAAAACCCAAACAACTGTGAGTGGAAGCGCTGTTCGAGAAATAGCTGTAGGTAAGATGAATTAGTCTGGCAGCAGCATTCATGGTAGGGCCCTTCAACTTATCCAACCAACTCAATTATATGCCCGATCTTACAAACGGGATTGGATAGTTCTGAAGGCCCAAGCCTGTGCACCACATCCCTTGATGTGGATCCCCTCGAGAACCTGTCAGGCAATGCTCTGCCCTATCCTATACTATACTTTACATTTGTGAGACTTAACATATAGGTCGGCCTCTCTCTGTTGTCTCCACACTCCTCTCATGCCTCTTTTCGACAATCCAGCATTTCCACCTGGTCTACGCCCTCGAGTTCCAATGATGGCTGAAGAAAGGTCTTTATTGCATTGCCCATTTTTGGGGGGGGTTTACATCCCGCCTTTTATGCACAGCAGCTTAGAATGCTGGCCTCTGAGACTTACTGCTTACAACAAATACTGCATTATCTCTAATCTGCAATGTTCTACCACTGATATCTCAATGTGGATGGCTTTTAAAAACAAATGCCATCGTGGTGAGGATCGGAAGGGAGGCATTTCGGAGCTGTATCAACATTATGTCAATACCGCAGGCAAATTGCCCTATATGCTAGCTCGAGAGGGGGATTTAGGGATGGAATGTGATGAGGAAGACTGGACAGATTGGTCAGCCGGGACATACAAAGGAGTTATATATATTTCACTGGTAGAGGCAGGCTCTAAAGTCCTGTCCTGCTGGTACTTGGTACATGAATGCCTTTTTTTTTTTTTTTAATGTTCCTAGATTCTTCCTTACTCTGTTTTCAGGGCTGTAGCCAAGTGGGTTTGATGTTTTATACATAGTTGTGTAGTAAAGTCAAACGCTTCTGGATATGAGTTCATGCCCCGATATACTATGTTACCATTGTAAACATTGTAAGGGATCCCAAAGTAACCTTACTTGATTAACCTGTAGCGGAGGTGCCCAGACACGCTCAAACCTTGAATTTTTCTTTATGTTCCTTGTGGCCAAAATAGCCATTGCAACCACTTGGAACAAACCCACAGATGACTTGGCAATAAGGCTAACCTGGATCATGACCAATGTAAAGTTGGTTAGCATGCTACGAGATACCTTCCCACAATTCTAATAAATTTGGAATCCATGGATACAATATCTTCAATCCCTTTGAGGGCGGATGCTGAGTGGCCAGGTGGGCTACAGCTCTCTTCTACTCTTTCCTCGCCTCTCACCCATCTTGTTTCTTCACTTCCTTTTCTTCTCTTTCCTTTTCCTTTCTTTTCTGTTGCTGTTTCTACACATCTTCTACAAGATGTTAATCATCTAGCTGATGGTTACTAAGTTATTCATGCTTTCTAAGCCTTAATGGGCACTTGGAGTTTTCCTTCTGTTTGGGACTTGTTCCCCTCAATTGTATTGGATATATTACACAGGCACTGTTTTACATACATATATTGGATTATGTAAAATTGCGACTAATTTTTGTTGTTCTTATTTGTTTGTCAGTAGCATGCTCTGTCTGCGTTGCAGACTATTTCTTGATTTCCTGTTTGGCTAGTGTCATTGTGCCTGTTATGGCTTATGCCTTTTTTTTATGGAACTTGTATATTAAATATTGAAATAGAAACTGTAACTCAAAATGCATGCAACCACATTGCGCAAACATAGGTGACGTGCACTGCAGCACATTAAGGAGGTACCATAGTGTAAAATGGCCCTAAATCATTTGAGTGTGTAATAGAGGAAACAGAGCACCAGGCTTATCTTGTCTGGGATCAAAAGAAAAAGGCCAATAAAAATCTAGTCTGCGTGAGTATTTCCCTGAAAAAAATATGCTGGGTTATCTGCTGTTCTATAATTCTGATTGAGCATCTTCATTAACCTTGGACTTGATCAGTGGTGGCTGGTGCTCAAATTTCTTTGGGGGGGGGGGGGGGGTGGCCTGTGGCCCCCACCCACCCAGCCAGCTAGCCATCCATCCACCTGACCACCACCAAACCCCGCATGAGCAGCTGCCACTGGACTTTGTACTCAGCTTGCCATGATCTAGAACAGGGGTCTCCAAACTATGGCCATCCAGTTATAAAGGAACTACAATTCCCTTGTATTATGAGATACCATTCACCACTACCTTCACCACAACACTAAGCAGTTCATCAGGCAAGAGTGGATGTGGAGTAGCAGTAGCTCACTCTAAAGCTAAGTACAAACTGTGAGAAAATCGGAAGACAAATTCCATACCAGGCACGATCGTTCAATTTTCGTATAGTGTTTACACCACTTTAGATATCCGATTCAGACTTTCCAAACAAAAAATTATGAAGGGACAAACTTGTATGTGATCTGAACAAACTATTTTAGTTTAATGTGTACTGTTTTTAGTATGGTTTTTGGTATGAGAAAATCCGATACGAAAGATGATCAGAAACAATAAACAACAAAAAAAGCCTTTGTCGTATGAGAATTTTCTTACATCGTTTTTTTTTTCCATTCTCAGTTCCAATTTGCTTTAAAACATTGGGGAATTGTCCGCCCAATTTTCTTATAGTATGTATTTACCTTTACTTTCAGTTTAACAAATCCCGACATTTATCTTTTCTAACCTAGCCTAAAGCCTAGTATACATGGGCTGAATGTCGGGGGACATCCCCTGGTTCAATAGAAACCGGTGGACGTTCGGCCCGTGTGTATGGCAGCCGGTCTTGTCCGGCTTCTGTCAAAGGGTCATAACCGAAAACGGTCTGACGACCGGCTCTCAATGGCTGAGAGCGCTGTCCGGAGTGTCCTGGTAGGGGGGCCGCCTCCTTGTTAGAATACAATAGCACAGCAGGGGAGATGGATTGTTAGTACAACGGGTCCGACGTGATTTTTTTTTTTTTTTTACGTTCAACCTGCTGAGTTGAGCGAAAAAAAATAGTAATGTGTACGAGGCAGTAAAGCAGCAGTAACCCCGCTGACTTTTTTTATTCTACACCTGTAAGGGAAAAGGTGCATACTAGCTCATTATGCCGCATACTAGCTCATTAAGAAATACCTTAGAACGAGGCGCCGGCATCTCACTCGGTCCAAGCCGAGGGAGCTGACATGTTCCCTCGGTGTGTCTTCCGGGTATCGTGGCTCCAGCGCTGTGAATGGACGGAGCCGCGATGATGTCACTCCCGTGCATGAGCACGGGAGTTTTCTTCCCAGCAGGGTCTGCCGTCTGCCGGACTTTCAGCCGAGAATCCCCAGTGCACATGCACCGCTGAAGTCAGCTGCTCATTGCGAGGGGAATATCTCCTAAACCATACAGGTTTAGGAGATGTTCTTTTTACCTATAGATAAGCCTTATTATAGGCTTACCTGTAGGTCAAAGTTAAACATTTGTCTATACAACCGCTTTAATGTTAAAGCTGAAGTTCATTATGCTTGTAAAATCAGACAAAATGCTTTCAATACAGGACAATCGGTTTGTACAACTGTGCAAGACTCGTGGCATACCTCCCAACTTTTTGGAATGATAGGGACACCTTGTGGCACACAGTATATGGGCAAAGGCCACAGCCCTGGTTACATGGACCACAAAGATCTAATGTATAGAAAATGATAAACCACACAAGTTTATTTTTTTTTGTTTTTTTTTGTTTTTTGTTTTTTTTTACTTTTTCTATTGGCTTTTCAAAATAAAAAATATAGTAATATAGACGTTGGATGAAAAGAAAAGTGTAGCGCTGCTAACAATTTTGGTTGTAAAATACTACATTTTGTATATAGATGTACACAAAGTCCAAAAAGTGGGACAACTGAGGCTACATAAGGGACAGAGGGGACAACTGGGAGCTATGCTGAAGGTAAGGTTTAAGTTCAGCACAAACATCTCCATTCACCTATAAGCAGTTGTATTAGGTTGGCCATGCCAGGGTCATTGAAGGAAAAGATAGGGCATTTTCAGTTATGTTTTACTTTATATTCTTCAGACTAAAAGTAAGCCCAAATCCCTCCATAATGAATCCATTATACTCCTAGAAGGTCTTTGTGAGTCATGTATGTTGTGTTTTATGTGATGTTAGGTGTGGGATATGTGATTGTAATCTTATAACATTGTAAAACCGGGACAAAGGATACGTGGTGTGTCCGCGATTTAACTTCTATGCAATAAAAATGGATGTTTGCAGTCATTGTTTTGGAGGATGGGAAATGCAGCAATCATGAAGACACATCTGGTTGTCATATTGTTTCAGAGTTGAACTCTAGAGCAGGTTATGTCACACGTGTCAGATTATTTTCATATATAGATCAGATCAGGTCAAGTGATAGACTAGTGAAAATGCCTTCTATTGTCTTTATTAATGTATCTGAGATTATTTCATGTTACTAGCAGTGGCAGCTGGTGAAATTTTAGGATGGGGGGGGGGGGGGGGGGGGCCAGACCCCCCCCTTCCTTTTTGACCCCTCCCAGTTCTAATAAGCCACACCCCTTATAAAATCCACCAATCCCCTGTATTCCACCCATAGCATCAGGAGTATTCGGCGCAGCCTCACATGACATAGTATACACCTCATCCCTTTAAACCCAAACACCTTTGAAACCCACAGGTTCTGAGGCTAATTAAATGCACATAAGGCACCAAGTGAGTTTAATTACCACCTTAAGCCACAGAACCTGTGTAATTAATATGTGTCCGGGCTTAAAGGGATGAGGTGGCAACTCTAGTATACAGTTCAGCCTCACTAGACATATAGTATACAGCTCAGCCTCACAAGACATAGTATACAGCGCAGCCTCACAGGACAGCCTCCCACTCTACAAGACTTTGGTCCGGCCGCACCTGGAGTATGCTGTCCAGTTCTGGGCACCAGTGCTCAGGAAGGATGTACTGGAAATGGAGCGAGTACAAAGAAGGGCAACTAAGCTAATAAAGGGTCTGGCGGATATTAGTTAGGAGGAAAGGTTGTGAGCACTGAACTTATTCTCTCTGGAGAAGAGATGCTTGAGAGGGGATATGATTTCAATATACAAATATCATACTGGTGACCCCACAATAGGGATAAAACTTTTTCACAAGGGAGTTTAACAAGACTCGTGGCCTCTCATTAAAATGAGAAGAAAAGAGGTTTAACCTTAAACTAGGTAGAGGGTTCTTTACTGTAAGAGCGGCAAGGATGTGGAATTCCCTTCCACAGGCAGTGGTCTCAGCGGGGGGCATTTATAGTTTCAAGAAACTATTAGATAACCACCTGAATGACCGCAACATACAGAGATATAAAATGTAATACTGACATATAATCACATACATAGGTTGGACTTGATGGACTTGTGTCTTTTTTCAACCTCACCTACTATGTAACTATGACATAGTATAGAGCTCAGCCTCGCAAGACATAGTATACAGCTCAGCCTCACAAGACATGGTATACAGCTCAGGTTTGCAGGACATGGTATACAGCTCAGGTTTGCAGGACATGGTATACAGCTCAGCCTCGCAGGACATGGTATACAGCTCAGCCTCGCAGGACATGGTATACAGCTCAGCCTCGCAGGACATGGGATACAGCTCAGCCTCGCAGGACATGGGATACAGCTCAGCCTCTCAGGACATGGGATACTGCTCAGCCTCACAGGACATGGGATACTGCTCAGCCTCACAAGACATGGGATACAGCTCAGCCTCTCAGGACATGGGATACAGCTCAGCCTCACAGGACATGGGATACTGCTCAGCCTCACAGGACATGGTATACAGCTCAGCCTCACAGGACATGGGATACTGCTCAGCCTCTCAGGACATGGTATACAGCTCAGCCTCGCAGGACATGGTATACAGCTCAGCCTCGCAGTACATATAATATACAGCTCAGCCTCGCAGGACATGGTATACAGCTCAGCCTTGCAGGACATATGGTATACAGCTCAGCCTCGCAGGGCATGGTATACAGCTCAGCCTCACAGGACATATAGTATACAGCTCAGCCTCACAGATCATGGTAAGATAGAGAGGGACTCAAATTTCTCAGCTCTCGGCACCAGCAGACATCCACTAAAGCCTGTTAGCCTTCCCTGTACTCTCAGTTTTGTGTGAGGGCAGAGAAGGGCTGTTGGTGGGGGGGGCAGGGTTATCACAGAGGATATTGCAGGTCTTTCAATGTACAATGTTCAGCTGCTTCCCCTGCTCAGACTACCTCCTCCTCCTCCCCTTTTTTTTACATTATGTTCTCTTGTTCCTCCAGCACAGAATGCCATCCTCTGGCTCTCCTACTCGCAGCTCTCAAACTTTTCCATAGTCACTGTGAGGGGGGCGGAAGCTGGAGGATGTGGAGTAGCTCAGTAGAAGGAAAGTGGAGCAAAGAGGATTCTGAGCCAGCCATGATGTGGCCCCAATGCACAGGCAGCGCGGGTTACCTACAGACTCCCTTGAATGCAGCCTATCAGAGGAGCCCAGGGGGAGAGAGAGACACACACTCAGCGATGCTCATTACTGTCACCTCTGATCCCCGCACTCACCTTAGATACACTGAGCTCAGACTCAGCACTGCTTGCTCCATGCCCATCTGCCGTATCAGTGATCCGCTGCCCGCCTCGCCTCACATCACAGGGTCCCAGTCAGTCACTCTCCGCAACACAGTGAGCCAGCCGGGAAACTGGAAGTGATGCTGCAGCGCCAGAAAAGCACCGCCTAGTCGTCCTCCGGTCCCGACCAATTAAAAAAAAAGCACAGGAGCCAGAGGCAAATCAGTTTAGAGTGAGGGTTCTTGCGCCTCGAACACGCCCTAAACACGGGCAAATCAACTTCCCAGCTTGCAGTCAGCTGATTGCAAGCTGGGAAGCTTCCCATAGACTGCCATGTGTCCGGCGCCAGTAAAGTCTTAAAGTGACCTTTTTTTTGGTAAAAAGCTTGGGGGGGGGGGGGCGCCCATGTGCCCCCTATGGACGGGCCACCACTGATTACTAGATAGGCTGCAAACCTACACAACCATATCAGTATATTTAGAAATGTGCCTTTTATTGAACACTTATGTCATACAATCATAATATCAATGCTAGGTGAAAAGAAATGTGTATATATATATATATATATATATATATATATATATTTTTTTTTTTAAGCTGAACTCAAAGAATCAACTTTATTGAATACTTATATTGGTCCAGCTTGGCACAATGTAAGTATACATATCCCATACCTAATGAACCTCTGGGGAAGCTGACAATTGCTGTAGTAGTTAACGCTAGTGATAGTTGTGATCTTGCGGGTCCTGCTCAGGTTCTGTGCGAGATCAGCTTCCCCTCTCACGCTGACCACAGGAGGTCACTCACTTGGCACTGCTGTCATTCATAGAAGGCCTTGTTCTTTTTCAATCAATAGAAAGTGTTCTACGAATTAGACACACACTTCATCAAAACAGTTGAACTGTTTGAGATATATTTGCCTACTGTTCAGCTATATTGCTATTGTTTATTACCATTTCAAAGCGCTACATATATACAAACTGCCAGACCTAAACTTAAACTTTGTCTGAAGATGAATACAAGTCTGGATTGCAAGCTGCATACTCATTACTTAGATCCCTTTCACACTGGGGCACTTTGCAGGCGCTATGCCTGCAAAGCGCCCTGAAAGAGCCGCTCCTGTGTCTCAAATGTGAAAGCCCCAAGGGCTTTCACACTGGAGCAGTGCGCTGGCAGGACGCTAAAAAAAGTCCTGCTAGCAGTATCTTTGGAGCGGTGAAGGAGCGGTGTGTATACTGCTCCTCCATCGCTCCTGACCATTGAAATCAATGGGTAGTGCGGCTATACCGCCAGCTAAGCGCTGCTGCAGTAGCCCTTTTCGAGTGGTTTTAACCCTTTCCCGGCCGCTAGCGGGGGGCAAAAAGCACCCTGCCAGCGGCCGAATAGTGCCACGAAATTGACAGTAAAGTGCCGCTTTACCGCCGACGTACCCACCGCCCCAGTGTGAAAGGGGCGGCCTTAGTGCACCACTCCACCTCAATAGTTCTAGTTAGAACTTTTTTGTAATGCAAGAGAGGAATTCTGAAACATGCCTACAGCTGCCTCTTGGCTGTCTCTTCCAAAAATGTCATGACTAGAAGTTTCTCCCAGCTACCATTTGCATTCAAACATTCCTGGAATCCTGAATCTGATTGGTGGTAAAGCCTATAGAGATAGAAGAACACAAGAGATTGTGGCAGCACCTCCCAACCAAACATATAAGGACCTTTTATAAGCTCTGTCTGTTTGCACTTGATTACAGAGAACGCAGATAGGACTAAGACAAAAGGAATAGATCTTCTAACTTTAGCCCAGTTGTAGTGGTTCATGGATAGAACTAACATTTACACAGGTTTACTACAGCTTACACCCATGCGAGGGCCATTTTTGCCCATATGGGGGGTGCACAGGTGTTTCCAAATGGGCATGTGCATGGCCAATGGAGAGCCTCAGGTGTTTCCAGTGTGGGTGCAGCCGCAGGGCTGGTGCAAGGATTTTTGACATCCTAGATGAAACCTCATTTCGCCGCCCCCCCCCCCCTCCACCCCTGACTACAGCCCCTTTACCCTGCCCATGTATACCCCACCTTTTTAATAAAGTGCCTATCAAAGGCAGCCCACCAGCGCCCCCATCAAAGGCAGCCCACCAGCACCCCCATCAAAGGCAGCCCACCAGCGCCCCCATCAAAGGCAGCCCACCAGCGCCCCCATCAAGGGCAGCCCACCAGCGCCCCCATCAAGGGCAGCCTCACCAGTGCCCATCAATGCAGCTTCACCGGTACCCATTAATTAAGCTTCACCAGCACCCATTAATTAAGCTTCACCAGCACCCATCAATGCAGCCTCACCAGCACCCATCAATGAATGTTTGTTTGCTTGCTTCCATTCATTTAGGAGTCAGGACACAGGCACAGTCCTCCGCTTCACCTCTGACACTATGTGCGAACGGAGCGGCTGGCGCCTGCTGATGCTGAAACTTAGTTGCGTGCTGCAGAGAGAAGAGAGTAAGAACACCAGTGGCTGAGCACCCTATGTAGTAGTGCACCCTAGGCGGCTGCCTAGTTTGCCTAGTGGTAGCACCGACCATGGGTGCAAGTGCATGGCCCCGAATGCTGACAGTGTGCATTTAGGGCCGTACACCCACATGGATGTTAGATTGGGAATAGCAGCTGCGTCTATGACTGTCTGGTCAAACACTGCTATTGCACGGTTGTACGTTCTTTTACACCTAATAGTTCACTGACTGGTGTCACTAAATGCATCACATTTCTTTTAAGATGGACAATTATAAATTTATTGGTGCCCCTGTATATTCCAGTCTGATAGGTTTATCTAACTGAGCTCTGAATCCCTATCAAAAACATCCAATTGTAGCTGAGCGTATGATGATAAAAATTAATAAGCAGAGGTTACCTTCAGTGAAAACGAATGTCAAAGCCATCAGCTAATCCGGAGCTATAGGTAGATGAAATGATAGGAAAGAATTTTTATATGAAACTTTATCTTGGCTCTTCCTCTCCATCTGTGAAGCCTCCCTTGTGGCCCTTTAGTGCCCATTCACAACAGCAGCTGCATTAGAATACAACCACTAATGTGCATTGAGAAGACGGTGGAAACTTTTTTCTTGCCTCTAATGAAATGTCACAAAGTTATATTTCATTAAAGTGGATGTAAATCCACTCTCATCCTTTCTAAAATACTGCAATATTGGTTATCTAGAAGGATATACACGCCTCCTGCATGTATACTTATCTGTCAAATGTCTCCCCTCTGCTATGAGACCCGAAAAACTGCAGATTTTGGGGGTGGGTCTGTTTTCCAGGGCTCAGTGGGTGGAGTCGTGATGTCAGTAGACTCCCCGCCCACCTCTACACTCCCCCCTTATCAACATGAATTTTCTCCTGTGTATTTCTTACACTGAACTTCTGCTATAATCACTAACTTCCAGTCAAAACCCAGAAAAGTCCCCGCCAGGATGTGGAACAGCCAATCCTGGCAGAGCTGCTGAAGAAAGGAGTGGGGGTGGGAATTAAAAAATAATGCATGTCTTAGGCTAGTCAATCACCTGTCACTCACAGCAAGGGGGAAGAACGGACAAAGATTTCACAGTTTTATTTCACTGAAAAAAATATAAGGATTGCTCAGAGCTGGATTAACTCTTTGTGGCAAGACTGGACACAGCTGATCTGAAATCCTATACTCTATATTGTGCCAGATAAAAAAATTTTTTTTAAATTTTCGGATTTATATCCACTTTAAGTTCTTACGCCCATAGAGTGAGGCAATGTGATGGGTTGTGTTGCACCTCCTTTCTCTGTGCACATCACCGCATCACCATGGTGTGAACTGCGCTGATTGTAAATAAGGCAAATTGTCTGGTCTTGTGCTGGGACTGCGCTGAGAAAGCCGTGAAGGGGAGCGTAATGTGAGTGCAGCCCGGGGACAAGCTCAACCTCTACAGGAAAAGTCCATATTTACATCTAAACTCTGCTGATTATATTGTTTGAATCTACTAATCATTATGACATGTAGTTTTTACTGCAGGTACCCTAGAATTAAATGTATCTGATTATATCTTTGAATCTACTGATCATTATAGCATGTCGTTTATACTGCAGGTAACCTAGATTTAAATAATTCAGCCGATGATATCTCTGGATTTACATGTAGTATTTACTGCAGGTGACCTGGGTTATGTAGATGTTTCATCACGTGCTTAGATTGAGTTGCTCAGGTTTGTACAAGCTTAACTACAAGGACAACACTGAAATATATATATATATATATATATATATATATATATATATATATATATAAATTTTTTTTTTATATTTACCTAGCAATGATAGAGCATACAAAAACATTACTTTTAGGCTGACCGGTGGTGGGCCGTCCAATAGGGGCGCAGGTGCCCCCCCCCCCCCAATCCATTCACCTGGGCCCTAATCTGCATGCAGGGCACCAGGAGCGTGGATTTCAATGTTTGTTTGTTTTTTGAAGCACATGATTAGAGCCTGAGGCCGCGTACACACGTGGCGGATTGTCTGGCCAACTAAGTCCGTCAGACAATCCGACAGACAGTCCGTCATACTTTCGAATGAACGGACTTGCCCACACACGGCTTTTTTTGAGCGGACTAATACGGCGGACTAAGTCCGCCATACAATCCGCCCTACTTTTGAAATGAACGGACTCGCCCACACACGCGGAGGAAAGTCCGCTCATTTCGAGCGCGTCTCCAGGTAGGCGGGGCCCGCGAAGGAGACGTCGCTGGCCCCGCCGCGTGGAATGGACTTAAAGGGGAACCCCAACGCCGGAAAAAATCGGCGTGGGGGTCCCCCCCAAGTCCACAACAGACCCTTGTCCGAGCACGCTACCCGGCCGGCCAGGAAAGGGGGCGAGCGAGCGCCCCCCCTCCTGAGCCGTACCAGGCCGCGTGCCCTCAACATGGGGGGTGCCTTGGGGAAGGGGGGGCCGCGCGGCCCCCCCACCCCAAAGCACCTTGTCCCCATGTTGGTGAGGACAAGGGCCTCTTCCCGACAACCCTGGCCGTTGGTTGTCGGGGTCTGCGGGCGGGGGGCTTATCGGAATCCGGGAGCCCCCTTTAATAAGGGGGCCCCCGGATACCGGCCCCCCACCCTATGTGAATGAGTATGGGGTACAATGTACCCCTACCCATTCACCTGTGAAAAAAAGTACAAAAAAACCACAACACAGGGTTAAAATTTTATTGCACAGCTCCGGGGGTCTTCCGTCTTCGGGGGTCTTCTCGCCGGACTCCTCCGCTATCTTCTTGTAGCTCTTTTGCTAGCGGAGAAGTCCGGCTTTCTTCCTCCCCGCCGGCCTTTTCTCCCGACTTCGGGGTCTTGTCCCCCTCTTCTGTTCTTCTGCCGGGCCACCGCGCCTTCTTATAGCTCTTTTACAGGCGGTGGCCCGGTCTTCTGTCGCCGCCGTCACCGCAGCCGCCGCCGCCTTCCGTTCTTCTTCTTCTTCTTCTTCTTCTTTTTCAGGAGATGTTGCCTCGACGATCTCTCCGGCCGGAATGCCAGAGCCGCGCTGCGCGACCACTTATATAGTGACAATGGGGCAGTGTCACATGGCTTTATGTCACATGGGTTGGTGTCACATGGTGACCCCGCCCCCTTACGATGTCATAGTCCCCATGTGACATCAACCCATGTGACCAGCCCATGTGACATATACCATGTGACACCGCCCCATTGTCACTATATAAGTGGCCGCGCAGCGCGGCTCTGGCATTCCGGCCGGAGAGATCGTCGAGGCAACATCTCCTGGAGAAGAAGAAGAAGAAGAAGAACGGAAGGCGACGGCGGCGGCGACAGAAGACCGGGCCACCGCCTGTAAAAGAGCTATAAGAAGGCGCGGTGGCCCGGCAGAAGAACCGAAGAGGGGGACAAGACCCCCGAAGTCGGGAGAAGAGGCCGGCGGCGCGGAAGAAAGCCGGACTCCTCCGCTAGTAAAAGAGCTACAAGAAGATAGCGGAGGAGTCCGGCGAGAAGACCCCCGAAGACGGAAGACCCCCGGAGCTGTGCAATAAAATATTTTAACCCTGTGTTGTGCTTTTTTTGTACTTTTTTTCACAGGTGAATGGGTAGGGGTACATTGTACCCCATACTCATTCACATAGGGTGGGGGGCCGGTATCCGGGGGCCCCCTTATTAAAGGGGGCTCCCGGATTTCGATAAGCCCCCGCCCGCAGACCCCGACAACCAACGGCCAGGGTTGTCGGGAAGAGGCCCTTGTCCTCATCAACATGGGGACAAGGTGCTTTGGGGTGGGGGGGCCGCGCGGCCCCCCTTCCCCAAGGTACCCCCCATGTTGAGGGCACTCGGCCTGGTACGGCTCAGGAGGGGGGGCGCTCGCTCACCCCCCTTTCCTGGCCGGCCGGGTAGCGTGCTCGGACAAGGGTCTGTTGTGGACTTGGGGGGCACCCCCACGCCGATTTTTTTCGGCGTTGGGGTTCCCCTTTAAGTCCATACCAGGCGGCGGGGCCAGCGATGTCTCCTTCGCGGGCCCCGCCTACCTGGATACCCGCTCGAAATGAGCGGACTTTTCTCCGGGCGGGAAAAGTCCGCTCATTTCAAAAGTAGGGCGGACTGGCACACACACGGGCGGACTGTCCGCTGAAATGCGAGTCCGACGGACAGTCTTTCCAACATTCCGAAAGACTTAGTCCGCCAGACTGTCCGCTGAAAAAGTCCGCTGAAGCCCACACACGAGCGGACTGTCCGCTGAAATGTGTTTCGGCGGACTAAGTTGGGCAGACAGTCCGCCCGTGTGTACGCGGCCTGAGGCTTTAACTGGCTTAAAAAAAAGGATAGACTCAGTTGTGTGACAATAGCGAATTAGTATTCACTATTGTCTTTCTGATTCTCTTCCCGGCCATTTAGGAAGCGGGTATTGAGACTCGATTGGCCATTGGTCTTAGAACTCCCAGCCAGTCGAGTTTTAGGACCCACTTCTTGTTCAGCCAGAAGGAGAGGCAACAGCCCCGGAGCTAGGAGTAACTGGAGCGAGGAGCAGCAGCCCTACCCCGGATCCTTGTCATCTGTCTCCTAAGGTAAGGAGGCCTTCCCGTCTGTCTCTGACAGGGGGGGGAGGAATCGACGCACTACAGGGGATACCTGCTTGTTTTGCCTAGGGGCTTAGGAATAAGGTGATACGCTTACTTTATTCCTTGCTCCTGCAGGCTTCCCCCTTCCTCCTCCCAGCTTATTTTTATTTTTTTCTATCCTTTAGTTTTACTTTAACCTTTGCAGTAGAGAGGGAACCAACTACAAGGGCACAGATTTTTCATATTTAAAGTATTACTAAACCCGCATCATAAAAAACTATCAATAAATAGTGTATTACATGCTGTTCATACTCCGTCACTATGAGATTTTTTTTTTCTGTATTTTGCAAAAAACCCTGATTAATCCTGTCTTATGTTCATGTCCCCAATTCAGCTAGTGATTTTTCAGAGCAGTGTTGGCAGCTCTGCACATACTCAGTTTTCAGTGAGTTTCTTTGCTGAGTGTTTCCTTCCTATCACATCTGACTAGGCCATGTGACTATGGAGGCACACATGTGGGTGTATACAAAGTGGTAAATGATAGCCAATTCCTTCCCTCCTCCTCCATGACCACTAACTAGCTAAACACAACGGGGGTGGGATATTAAATGTAGATTGGTGGAGGCTTCACCTCCCTCTTATTCCAAGACACAGGGTGGAGGGGAGTGACACAGCCTGTGACTGGCAGAATTCTGCCCACACAATGTTATTGCCAAAAAAAATAATAAAGATTTGATTTAAAATATATATTTTTAGGACAATTTTTAAAGCAATTTATTGATATTAATTATTTATTTTTACTCTGTATTCCAAAGGCTGTTTTTTTTTTTTTTTTTTTTTTTTATATTATTTCAAACATGTAATCAGCAGTAGAGAGCTCCTCCTGCTTATGTTTCCATGCAGACAGGCTGGGAAAGATCTGGGGCATGTGACAACCGTATAGTGATTAGTAGGGATGAGCCGAACACCCCCCGGTTCGGTTCGCACCAGAACTTGCGAACGACCCCCGCGTTCGAAACGAACGTTAGAGCCCCATTGAAGTCTATGGGACTCGAACGTTCGAAATGGAAAGTGCTAATTTTAACGGCTAATATGCAAGATACTGTCCTAAAAAGGGTTTGGGGACCTGCCTCCTGCCTCAGGGGACATGGGTCACTGCAAAAAAAAGTTTTAAAAACTGCCGTTTTGGCGGGAGCACTGATTTTAATGACGATTAAAGTGAAAAAAAAAGGTGAAATATTCCTTTAAATATGGTGCCTGGGGGGTGTCTGTAGTATGCCTGTGAAGTGCCACGTGTTTCCCGTGTTTGGAACAGTCCCTGCACAAAATGACATTAAACGGAAATAACACCATTTAAAACTGCTTGCGGTTTTAATGTTATATCTGGTTCCTGCAATATGGTTGAAAATCATTCAGAAAAATGGCATGGGTAGCCCTCCCTGCCCATTACCAGCCTATTTGGGTCTTGTACGCATATTAAGGGGAACCCCGTACCCATATTAAAAAAAGGAAATGCGTGTGGCCCCTAGGCCCTATATACTCAGAACAGCAGTATACAGGCGGTGCAAACAAGACAGGGACTGTGTAGGTTTGTTGTGTTAAGTTGAATCTGTTTGTAATTTTCAACCGGTACATTTTTAAAGTGTAGCTCCAGTCAAAAAAACTATTTTTAAGCTTTTTGGAAAACATAGGGAAGGGTTATCACCCCTGTATAATTTATTTTGTCGTCCATCTTTTTTCATCTCACTTGCTGCTGTCTCCTTGCGTTTGCAAGTAGGAGATGTTTGTAAGTTGGATGTTTGAAAGTAGGGGCCTGCCCTATATTATAGCGGTATGTACTGGGTACAGAGCACGCAGACAGCACGCACTATCTCCTAACACTACTGACTGCAAGCTCTATTATTAACCACTTGACCACTGGGCACTTAAACACCCTTAATAACCAGACCAATTTTCAGCTTTCGGTGCCCTCACATTTTGAATGACAATTACTCAGTCATGCAACACTGGACCTATAGGAAATGTTTGTCCTTTTTTTCACACAAATAGAGCTTTCTTTTGGTGGTATTTAATCACCTCTCAGTTTTTATTTTTTGTGCTATAAAAGAAAAAAGACCGAAAATTCTGCGAAAAAATGAATTTTTCTTCGTTTCTGTTATAAAATTTAGCAGATTAGTAATTTTTTCTTCATAAATTTTGGCCAAAATTCATACTACTACATATCTTTGGTAAAAATAAGTACAAATTGGTGGATATTATTTGGTATTTGTGAAAGTTATAGAGTCCACAAGCTATGGTGCCAATATCTGAAAATTGATCACACCTGAAGTACTGACGGCCTATTTCCTTTTTTTTTTTTTTTCCACAAAATTGTCATATTATCAGGTTATTTCACACACACAGCATATGCATACCAAAAGACCCTGGAGAATACAATGGTGGTCGTTGCAAATTTTTATCTCACACGGTATTTGCACAGCAATTTTTCAAACGCGTTTTTTTGGGGGAAAAAACAGTTTTGTGCTTAAAAAACAAACAAAAAAAACAGTAAAGTTAGCCCAATGTTTGCATAAAGTGAAAGATGAAGTTATGCTGAGTAAATAGATATCAAACATGTCACTCTTCAAAATTGCACATGCCCGTGGAATGGCGCCAAACGTCGCTACTTAAAAAATCCCCATAGGCGACGCTTACATTTTTTTTTACTGGTTACATGTTTTGAGTTGCAGAGGAGGTCTAGGACTAGAATTATTGCTCTCGCTCTAACGTTCTCGGCGATACCTCACATGTGTGGTTTGAACACCGTTTTCATATGTGGGCGGGGCTTACGCATGCGTTCGCTTCTGCATGCGAGCACATGGGGACATGGGCGCTTTAAAAAATTTTTTTTTTTTTTTATTGTTCATTTTACTTTATTTATTTTAGTTTGACATTTTTTTCCCCAAAAATATATTTTTGATCACTTTTATTCCTATAACAAGGAATGTAAACATCCCTTGTAATAGGAATATGGGGTGACAGGTCCTCTTTACACTGAAATCTGGGGGTCAATATGACCCCACATCTCACCTCTAGGCTGGGAAGCCTGAAATAAAAAATAAAAAAAAGATTCTGGCTTTGATCGTACTGGCGAGTTGGTAGAAGCACCGGAGGGCGGTGAGGGGTGGGGGGCGTCTATGGCTGGGTATTTCAGGGTATCACCGAGTATGGCTGGGTATCTCCGAGTATGGCTGGGTATGGCAATTTATGGCAGGGTATTGCAGAGTATTGGCGGGGTACTACAGAGTAATAGCAGGGTACTGCAGAGTATTGGGGGGTACTCCAGAGTAATGGTAGGGTACTGCAGAGTAATGGGGGTTACTGCAGAGTAATGGGGGGTACTGCAGAGTAATGGCAGGGTACTCCAGAGTAATGGCAGGGTACTGCACTGCAGAGTAATGGCGGGGTACTGCAGAGTAATGGCGGGTACTGCAGAGTATTGGGGGGTACTGCAGAGTATTGGGGGGTACTGCAGAGTAATGGGGGGTACTGCAGAGTAATGGCAGGGTACTGAAAAGTAATGGCAGGGTACTGCACTGCAGAGTAATGGCGGGGTACTGCAGAGTAATGGCGGGGTACTGCAGAGTATGCACTGGTATTGCAGAGTATTGGCAGGGAATTGAGGGGTTAAATTCGGTGAGCAGCGATGTGGGCACTGCAGATGCAGCCCACATCGCTGCTGACACCGATCTCTTTCCCCTCCGCTGTACCGATCGGTACAGAGAGGGGAGGGAGGAACCGGCGTCATAACATGACGCCGGTTTGTTTACAAGTGATCACTCTGTCATTTGACGGAGCGATCACGTGGTAAACGGCCGCGACGAGCGGCCGTTTACCGTGATCCGTGACAGGACCCGGCGGTCACGGATGCTCTCGAGTGCGCGCCCCAGGGGGCGCGCGAGAGCAGAATTCTGGGAGGCCGTTAATTAACGGCCTCTCAGAGTTAAACAACCGCCCTGAAGCCGTTAATCGGCAATGGGCAGTTGTTAAGTGGTTAAAGCTAGATCACTAGCTATATAGGTGAGGTGAATATAGTGGTGTATACTGCGGTCAGGGCACAGACAACAACCACTACACAGCAGCAAGATAGGAAATCAGCCAAAAACGATTGGTGTGTACTGTGTTGAAGGTACACAGAACACCCACTGCTTCAGATGCTAACACACTACACGAGGCCGCCTCAAAGGCGGCCTTATATAGTGTGGGGCGTGCACTACACAGCCTGAGCTATGATTGGCCACAGGCAGGATGCCTGTGGCCAATCATGGCTCTCCTCGCTGCTGGCGCTACGATTGGCCAAGCATGCTTGGCCAATCATGAGCCAGCAATGCACTGCGCCACCGCAGTGCATTGTGGTCCGCGCGCGCCACTCGAATTTTGACGCGAACGGCCCAAACGTTCGGAATTCGCCGAACGGCCGAACAGCCAATGTTCGAGTCGAACGTACGTTCGACTCGAACACGAAGCTCATCCCTAGTGATTAGGAAAAAGGTACTTAAGGTATTTAATTAGTGACGTTATCCATATACAGAAATAGAAGGGACAATGTAAATTAAACAGTGTGTGTTTTAGTATCACTTCAAGCAATTAAAACCAATCTTTTCAAAACACTATTTCCCCCAGAAAATATGCAAAAGCAAGTGGTTCTGGTTCATGCATCCTGTTTCTTGCTGTTGGAAATAGTCTATGGTAAAGCTTTTACTCTCATTGAACTCCTCTGCTGTTTACTTTTCATTTCTGGACTACATATCCCATGGTACCTTGCTGCCTGCAAACAGTGGTTCCTGTACTGACTCTGCCTCCAAAATCTCCTCCTCTCAGCACCTCTGTAAGTCAGAAGGCAGGCTCTGTGGCATGTGTGACACAGCAGTGCGTACTCGCAGGGCATAGTAAATACGTGTCACAGAATTCAAGGGAGTAAGGACGTGTACACACTGGACATTTCTGCATTTATAGGGGCATCAGTCATTTTTGTTTCCTGCCTCTAAACTCCTCTGCATGTTAGCCTATTTGCCCATGCACGCATAGGCTTTTAGCAGCATTTAGTGGCTTTTCAAGGCAGGAAAAACGTCACTGCCAGTGTGTCCAGGAGCAGCAGTTTTGGCAGAAAAAAACGATTGATGCATCTAAATGCGTCTTAACCACTTCAGCCCCAGAAGGATTTACCCCCTTTCTGACCAAGTAATTTTTTGTGAAACGGCACTGCGTCGCTTTAAGTGACAATTTGCACGGTTGATACTTTAAATCAGGGTTGTCCAACATTTTGACCTTCCTGGGTCACATTGGAAGAAGAGGAATTGTCTTGGACCACACATAAAATACACTCACAATTAGGATTGCTGGTGAGCAGAAAAAAGTTGGGCAGATCAAGTTAAAGGAGAAGTATGGCCAAAGCTAAGAACTAACTGCACCTCTGTGACCCGGTTTCACGCGACAGCAGGCTAAAGTCCACTGTTGGCTGATGTCACAGAGCAGCTCAAGACTCTGAAAAGATCCCAACCATATGGTCAGGATCAGCCCAGAAGCCTGGACCTACAGCTGGCTCAGCCTCTTAGCGAGCCACCGAGAGCCTGAACCAGCCGCTCCCATCCCCTCTACAGCCCAGTGCTCTAATGAGCACTGGAGGGGCAGAGCAGAAAGCCGGTGACCAGCAGTCTTCAGGCTGACGACTGACTGATCAGCAGTGCTCGATCACTCAGTTCTCGGTCATGGAGGCAGCAGGGGATAGCTGCAGCCATCTAGTTGAAATATATATTTTTCTATTATCTTGTGATTCAGACTCTTCCATGTACCACTGCCAGAACACAGCACTGTATACTGCATGTAGCTGGTGCTACACACAATTTATATAGCGCTGACAGCGGGCGCTTTTCTTAGTTCTGGCTCAAATGAACTATTCAAAGTAACACAAAACCTAGACTTTGACTTTAAATGATGAGTTTACTTCCTCTTTCATTCCCTGCAAAGGTAAAGCATAACGGACTACTATGCGATGCATAGTAGTCCATTATGTGTCACTTACCTGACACAGGAGCCAGCGAAGTCACCGCTGCCCCCTGTAGTCCGGCACATCTATCTTCTCGGTGGGTCTGGCTGCTCCGCCGCTGTCATTCGGTGAAGCCACGATGACGTCACTCCCACGCATGCGCACTGGAGCCGCCACTCGCGACATATCGCCGTTGACCGCAGCGCGCTTAGTGCACCTGCGTGCCGCTGTCTATGCGCCGTAGACAGCGGTGCCTGTCTTTCGGCAAATATCTCCTGAAACCGTGTAGGTTTAGGAGATATTTCTTGGACCTACAGGTAAGCCTTAATCTAGGCTTACTGTAGATCAAAATGTGTTGTAAGGGTTTACAACCACTTTAACCTGGCCATAAACTATGTACATTTCAGCTAGAACACACTATCATTAAATATGAAGGTGGCTCACCCTAATTCATCCTTTGCTTTAAAAAAATGTCTAAGGAGCTAGACGTACATTTTTTTGGCCAACGGCGGTTGCAACCGGCCGCTATCAGGAAAGCAATAGCCAGAGCAGCAGATCGTCCGTCTTCACTATCCCGAAGAATGATGATGCAGTTGGCTTTTACCCGCGGTAACAAAGCTCTTTATAGGTAAATTCTCCGTCAGGCTTGAGATATAAACTCCAAAAACAGCATTGTGCCGTGTCTTATAGCAGCCAACTAGAAATCCGCCTTTACTGGCTGAGGATTACCAGCTCAATGTCAATGATCATTGAAGGCTTGAGACGGTTTGCTGCTCACCACGGTTCTGCACTCTCAAATAAAGTATGCCCACATGTGGATATTGTTCAGAAGTTCCATGGACATTTTTTTTATTTCTTTTGTTTCACAATATTTTTCAATTTTATATATAAACATTATAAAATGGTTTTGCAATCGTAGAAAAGAAGATAATTTGTCATCCGACCTTTTCAATGCTTTTGAATGGTTCCTGTCCGTGGGGCCCTTCTGACACCATCACTTCCCCTTGTCAGTCATACACGCTTATTTAAAGAACGCAGCTCCCAATGCATCTCCTTCAGTGACTAATCTCTGCAATCAGGAACAGTTCTTTCATGCTGATTGAATCTAACAGGCTGTTATGACTGCACATTACAGGAACTGAGTCCTAATGATGTGTCTAAACATTTCACATACGGTGCTTGAACTATTCCCCTCATTACTTGTACTCCTTGCCCTTCTCTTATTTCGGGGATTTTCTTTGTGTACGAGAAACCAATGTTCTTCAATGTGTCTCATAGTATGTCTACAACAATGTACAATGTTGGCAATTTAACTTGCTATAGTTTCTTGGACGTTGGGGGTTTAGAATAGGTAAACGTATAGACAGGTTGAAAAAAGACACAAGGGCATTTAGCTCAACCAATAGAAAAAAAAAAACCTGAAAAAAATAAAGCTTCCATATATATCCAGAGGAAGGCAAAATAACATGACGCGTGATTCATTTTGCTCTAGTTGGAGCAAAAAAATTCCTTCTTGATCCTCTGGAACAGTGGTCTCCAAACTGTGGCCCAAGGGCCGGATGCGGTTTGCTTCCGATTATGCGGCCCTTGGGGTAGTATTCCTCTCATTTATACAAGGCCTCTTACTGACAACATTGATGAGGCAACATTCTTTCCATCAATCCCAACAATGGGGCACTATTCCTGCCACTGACACCAATGATGGAGCCCTATACGAGGAAGATTGTGAGGGGGACTTATGGACTTTACAGGTACCCGTAATGCCGCGTACACATGAGCGGATTGTATGGCGTACTTAGTCCGTCATACAATCCGACGGACAATCCGTCGTAGTTTCCACTGAACGGACTTGACCACACACGGATACACAAACAGTCCGTCGAAAGCTTGCGCAATGACGTGTACAGCACGTACGACGGGACTAGAAATAGGAAGTCCAAGACACAGCAAAGCACCCTTCCGCCGTGTAAATCCTTTCTGGGCATGCGCCATTCTTAGTCCGTCGAACTAGCATACTGACGACCGTATTGTCCGCTGAAACCAAAGTACGACGGACAGATTTTTGGAAAATCCGAAATTCTTAGTACTCCGGACTGCACGCTAAAAAAGTCCGCTGAAGCCCACACACGAGCGGATTGTCCACTGAAATGTGTTTCAACGGACTAAGTACGTCAAACAGTTCGACCGTGTGTACGCGGCATAAGAGACAGAATTCCATTAAACAATTTTATTATTCCAAAAACATACAAAATATGAGATTAAAAATAAATAAGTACATTAATCAATAGAGACCACAATCAGCAAAAAATATGTCATTGGTTCTTATTATATAAATATTGTGACTCCATACAATAGCCATCAATATAGTATAATGAACTGGAACATAGGTGTATATTCACACAGATGATATGCTGATGTGGGTCCCATGATGGAGCCCTATTCCTTCCAATGACAAGAATGTTGGGGTTCTATTCCTCCCACAAATACCAACAAAGGGGCACAGTTTCTCCTCCTACTGACCACAGCCACTATGTTATTATTTTACTCCCACTGACACACCAAGCCCGAGGCATTTTCTACTCCCATTGACCATAGTGGGCCATTGACCCTCCTAAAGTCTGAAGAATAGTAAACAGGCCCTTTGTTTTAAAAGTTTGAAGACCCCTGCTCTAGAAGACAATCAGATAATCCCTGGATGAACAATATCTGTTATTACTTAAAATATAACTGGATATTATCATTTATAAGCATTTAGGAATGCATCCAGCTCTTTTGTAAAACGATCTGGCCTGAACTATTTCTTAAGGGAGTCTATTCTAAATTTTCACAGCTCTTATTGTGAAGAAGCCTTCCCATATGTGGAGGTTTAATGTCTTTTCCTCCAGATGTAAAGAGTGCCCCTTGTCCTCTGTAATGACCTGCAAGTAAATAACTGTACACCAAGTTCACTATACAGTATAGACCACTTATTTATTTACACATGGTGATCATATTCCCCATCAAAGTGGTTCTAAAGGTAAAAGATTTTTACTTTAATGCATTCTCTGCATTTAGGGTAAAAAAAACTTGTTCATAGTGGAACTACAAAAACAAACAGGAAGGCAAATGAAAATGGGTAAAAATGGATACTCACAAGAGTGCAACTTATAAAAGCCCATAAACCACAAGATGCCATACAGTGTAGGACAAGCGTACTACAAATACATCCTGCAGTGGTGCCAAGCTGATGTGTTTCCAGGGCGCACCCCTTAGAGCTGCACTAAAAAAAAAACTGTTAATAGTGACTCCACAGCTTCCCCCCCCCCCCCCCAAATACTCACCTAAACCCGATCTCCGTCCAGTGCTAGGCACTCTGCATCAGCTTTTTTCCCCTCTCTCGGCTCACAGGCTTGGCTGTGAGCAGAGAGAGGGGATGGGGTGAGGCCGAGCCAGGCTGTGGGTCTAAATAAATGCAAAGAGCCTAGCTTGGGATTGAGCATGCACAAGTGCCCTTATAGAAAGCAGCTTCCTATGGGGGCACTGAGTTGGGGGGAAACCAGAAGCACCAGCGGGGGGACCCGAGAAGGGGAGGATCCGGGCTACTCTGTGCAAAACCACTACACAGAGTAGGTAAGTATAACACGTTTGTTGTTTTTTTTTAAAAATAAAGCTTTACAATCACTTTAATCTCCTCTTCTCAAGAGAGAATAAACTCAGTTCATCTAATATTTCTTCATCATGCATGTAAAATACTCCTTTTAAAAAGAAATGCAAATTTTTATGCTTATGGTCATTCACTAGTTTAGGAACTTTGTTCAGGATCATTCAGGTCAGTAGCTGGTGAGTGGTGACATTGCTCATGTAGAATTACAGTTTTCCCCATTCTGTCCTTTTCCTATAGTAGAATAATTCAATAGATTCCAGCCTCCAGTTGGTATACCCCAACCAAATACATAGTTTAAATACTAATTATAGCGTTAGCAAACTTGCTATACATACTGTAAATATATATATCCTATCATCCTTTTTGCATCCAAGCAGAAGCAGCGAAGCATATCCACAGCCATCCCTCAGATCAAAAAAAGGACCATAGCAAAAAAGAGACGCCATAAGCAAGAGTGCCCACTGGAATACGGCAAAATCTTACTACACTCTACATCAAAGAACAAGGATTATAATTCTTTATGCAGGGATACTGAGATCATCTAATGAAACCAAAGGCCAGGTAGACATCCGGGGATGTACTTTCCCCTGGATGGCACGGCAGTCATCTTTTGGAGTGAGGAAAATACTGGGCTGCCATATTCAAACGCCCTTGGACTAGTTGAAATGTTTTGTTTTTTTACAGGATCTCATTATCCCTGAAGAAAGAATTATATATTTTTTTCTTTGATGTGGCAGGCCATCTTCCAGTGGGCATTCTTGCTTATTCTTTCCCCTTTGATCCATTTTTCAAGCCAAGGGGGTCACTGTAGGTACACTTTGCAGCTTCAGTTTGTCCACCATTGCGGCTGTGGGTGTTATTGGACTGAAGAACTTTGCTTACACATATTCTGCTTTCTTCCTGATGACGCTGGTTATCATGTTGGTGAAACGCATCTAAGAATAAGTATCCCCGCCTCTTCAATAGGGACAATAGAAAATATATGTGCTAGGACATCTCATAACATTTGAATATCATCAAAAAGGTAATTTATTTCAGTAATTCAATTCAAAAAGTGAAACTCCTATATTATATTATTTAGATGCGTTACACACAGTGAGATATATTTCAAGCATCTCTTTCTTTTAATTTTGATGACTATGGCTTACAGCTAGTGAAAACCCAAAATTCGGTATCTCTGAAAATTTGAATATTACATAAGACCAATAAAAAAAAAGGATCTTTAATACAGAAATGTATTAAATGTTTGTCCCAAATCGGCACTGACTGTGGAAACTTCACACTCATGCAACTTGGATTCTGTGCCTCTCCACCCTTCCTCCAGACTCTGGGACCTTGATTTCCAAATGAAATTGGGGAGCCAAGTCATATGCTGGTGTTGGTTAACTTTGTCCAAAGTCAGCGCAGCCCACTACCAGGAAATTCTAGAGCACTTCATGCTTCCCTCTGCTTACCAGCTTTATGGGGATGCTGATTTAATTTTCCAGCAGGACTTGGCACCTGCCCACACTGCCAAAAGTAGCAATACCTGGTTTAATGATTATGGTATCACTGTGCCTGATTGGCAAACAAACTCGCCTGGCCTAAACCCTAATCTGTGGGGTATTGTCAAGAAGAAGATGAGAGACTCCAGACCCAACAATGCAGACAAGCTGAAAGCCGCTATCAATGCAACCTGGGCTTCCATAAAACCTCAGCAGTGCCACAGGCTGATTGCCTCCATGCCACGCCGCATTGATGCACTAATTCATGCAAAATGAGCCCCGGCCAAGTATTGAGTGCATACTATACTGTACATGGACATACTTTTCAGTAAGCCAACATTTCTATATTAAAAATCCTTTTTTTTATTTCTGAGATACTGAATTTTGGATTTTCACTAGCTGTAAGCCAGAATCATCAAAATTAAAAGAAGGAAATGCTTGAAATATCTCTGTGTATAACGCATCTATATAATATAATATGAGTTTCACTTTTTGAATTGAATCACTGAAATAAATTAACTTTATGATATTTTCATTTTATGAGATGCACCCAGGGGCAGACTGACCATATGGGTACTCGGGCACTGCTCAAGGACCCCATGCCACTAAAGGGCCCCATCAGGGTTGCCAGCCTCAATAAAACCAGGGACAGTATGTAAAAATCTGTGTATTTTTAAAAATCCCAAGATTATAGCTGCCCCGCCTCTCCAGTACCTTTGTGTATTCTGTGTGTGTATACTGTGTGTCTGTGTGTGTATACTTTATGTGTGTGTGTGTGTACTGTGTGGCCCCATAATCTATTGCCCAGGGGCCCCATAATATCCTATTGCCTGGGGCCCCCCATAATCTCCTATTGCCCAGGGGCCCCATAATCTTCTATTGCCCGGGGGCCCCATAATCTCCTATTGCCCGGGGGCCCCATGAGTTGTCAGTCCGCCTCTGGATGCACCTATATATGTATCTATCTACAGTAAGAAGCTAGAAGCTCAAACCTGAATATCACCAGTGTATCTGGGAAAACTATAACAAACCAAGCATTGCAAACCTTGTAAATCAATTTTTAACAAGCAAAGCAAAGGCACACCATGGTGGGAAAATTTGCTAGATGTAACAAATTCTCCGGCTATCCAGCACAAAAACGAATTAGGAACTGCTGTGTAAGTGACCCAGTTATGGTGGACCATGCAGGAAAATAAATTATAATACAACAAAACCCATTTTTATTATTCTGTAGCACAAATCTATATTTTCGCTGAAAGAGTATTTGTTACATATATAATTTTATTATAATTTATAGTATAGGTTTGCCAGACTTATTTACGTTTCTTTGTTTTCTCCTCCAGGTTGATATATCGATGTCTGGCTACTCTGTATGCAGTTTTGTTCCTTCATATTATCCCATCTTCCTGCCAGGTACAGTTAATGAGAGCCTGATCAATTTGGCAAGAATATTTCCCCCTTTCTCAGGGGCTACATATTATTTATAGTTTGAGTTTATTAAAAGCACTCTTATGCTTCTTGCTGTGTATGTATTGTATTTGCCCAGCCAAGCCTTTCCAAGAGAAACAACCTTACATACTATTGAGATGTCAGTTCAGGCTGCACAATATCATTATGTTGTATGCTGCTAAGGCAGGATCATCCTGTAATGACTTTTCTCTAAGGGCACTGTAACCAGGATTTGTACACCTTAAAGCTGAACTCCAGGTATGATCCTAATTCCATAGTTATATTGGTCAAGCTTGGCACAATGTAAGAACATGTAGCTCATGCCAAATGGACCACTGTGACAGCTGTCAATCAGTGTAGTAGTTGGTTCTTCTACAGCAGTGATTCTCAACCAGGGTTCCGTGGAAGCCTAGGGTTCCTCCAAAGGTTGCTAGGGGTTCCTTCTGCCTCTCTGAGAAGTTCCCACTGACACCATTAATTTTTTTAGCTATCTGTAAGGAGATAACTCTTCCCAATGACCACAATTGTAAAGACCATTCTTCCCACTGAACATAACACTATTGTATCATGAGTTGTAGACGTCTAATTTTTAGCAGGGGTTCCCCGAGACAGGAGAACTATTTCAAGGGTTCCTCTGTGTTGAAAAGGTTGAGAAAGGCTGTTCTACAGTGATCTCTGCAATCTTCTGGGTCCTGTGCCCAGCAGCTCCCCCATTGCACACCGACTACCGAGGGGTTGCTTACTTGGCACCACCTCCACTAATGGAGAATCTTGCATTTTGTTAAATGAATACAAGGTGTTCTCTGATTGGACAAAGTATAGAGGGTGATGTCTCCACCCATCCTCTTCACCTTGTCCAATCATAGAACTCCTTGTATTCATTTAAAAAGCACAAAGTAGGAGACTTACTAAAGTTGGACTGTGCAAAATTTAGTGCAGCTCTGCACCAGCTTCCAGGTTTTATTGCCAAAGCTTTATTAACCTGTTATGGACCGCCCCACACAGATATACTGTGGCAGGGCGGCCCTCCTGCGCAATATCCAGTACCTGTACGTGATTTTGTGCGCTGGGTCTGGGGCCCGTGTGATTGGACACAGCGGGAGCCAGTCAGTGTGTCCGGCAGACGGGATGTCCGCCGGGACACACCGATCAATCTCAAGATAGGCAGAACAGCAGTCTGCCTATGTAAACAAGGCACATTTCACCCTTTGATTGCCCCTAATGTTAACCCCTTCCCTGCCAGTGTCATTAGTACAGTAACAGTGCATTTTTTTTTTTTTAGCACTGATCACTGTATTAGCAAGACTGGTCCCAAAAAAGTGACACTTATTGCAGCGGACAAATCTGACACTGTCGCAGTCATGCTAAAAATCACTGATCTACGCCATTATTGGTAAAAAAATTAAAAATTCAATAAAAATATCCCATAGTTTTGTAGGCACTATAAATTTTGTGTAAACCAATCAATATACGCGTATTGGGATTTTTTTTCCCAAAAATATGTAGCAGAATACATATTGGCCTAAAATGATGAAGAAATCAGATTTATAAAAAAAAATAATTGGATGTGTTTTATAGTGTAATGTAAAAAAAATATATATATTTTTTCAAAATTGTCTGTCTTTGTTTCTAGCGGGGAAAAAACCCCCAGAGGTGATCAAATACCACCAAATGAAAGCTCTATTTTTGGGGAAAAAAGAACATCAATTTTATTTGGGTACAGCATCACTTGACCATGCAATTGTCAGTTAAAATAAGGCAGTGCCATATTGCAAAAAATGGCATGGTCATGAAGGGGGGGGGGTAAACCTTCCGGGGCTGAAGTGGTTACACAATCTGAAGTTAGAAGCTGATTGGCTACAATGCACAGCTACACCAAATTCTGAGATTCAGACACAGTCCTCCGCTGCTGCGCCTCTGACACTATGTGCAAACAGGTGGTACAAAGTTTTCCCCATAGGGGTGGGACTTTTAAAGGCATAGATTGTCAGACATGTAGTGTAGTAAAGATATAAAAAATGATTTTATTTAGACAATATATCAAAAAACACTATGAAAAAAATCAAAATACTATAATATTCATACAAATATATATAGAAAAGATAAATATATCTGTGCAAAATAGCTTTGTGTGAACAGAGCGTTGGCTGCTTGCTGATGCTGAGCCTTAGTTGCTTGCTGCAGAGAGAAGAGAGTAGGAACACCAGTGGCTGGGTGCCCTGGCAGCAGTGCACCCTGGGCGGCTGCCTAGTTTGCCTAGTGGTAGCACCGGCCCAGAATGTAGGTTATGCAATTATGATCATATCGTAAGTTCAGATTTGGTATTCATCTTAGTTCTTTGACAAGTGAAGCTTGGTCACTAACACAGACTTTCCAGTGATGCATTGGGATTGATTTAATAACGTGGAAGAGAATGTTCACTTATCTTGGTAAATATGCTGACGCTCTTTTCATTTTAATCATGTGCAGGAAAAAAATCTATTTTTTTTCCTTCACACGTGATTGGGCATTCAAACTAGTGAACATTATTATTCATTAAGCTAACTGTGTGTTTGCTTTTGGAAAGTTAAAGGCATAAACCACCTTTCATACAAAATGAATAAATATGCTCAACTTTTTTTTGCATTCAAGGCAGCAGCACATTGCAACCGCGATCAGTGCATAGTGGGTGCAATGCAAAGGCTCCTGCAGACTCTTACCCTAGCCCCAGGTCCATATGGAAGTATACACTTACCATTATGGGATTGAAGGAAATGATGAGTTCACTACAAATGCAATGAAGTCACCACACGTGTGCTCCATTGATATCCTCTGCCACTGTAGAAGATGGGACTTGTAGTCTTCCATTCACAGATCCTTGTGAATGGATGACGTAACTATGGAGTAGGACCAGAATGTTTCAGGGAGAAGTGATTAAGGTAAGTCTGGGCAGTTTGAGGGTGATGGGTTTGGGAATGTGACCGTGTTGCATGCTAAGTATGGGTGTAACATACTGTACAACAGGGTCACAAAGGTGGACAAAGCCTTTGAAGTGATTGCAAAAGCCACAGTTTTTATTCTTTAAAAAAAAAAAAAATAACAAACATGTTATACTTACCTGCTCTGTGCAATGGTTTTGCACAGAGCAGCCCTGATCCTCCTCCCCTTGAGTCCTGTGCTCCTGGACCCTCATCCTTGTGGAGTCGTCCCCATAGCAAGCTGCTTGCTATGGGGGCACTCGTGTCTGCTTGCTCCCAAGCTGATTTTGTGTGTCCATAATACACAGAGAGCATGTCTTGGCCCTGCCCCCTGCTCACTCCTCATTGACTGTGATTAAAAGCAGCTGGAACAAATGGCTCCCGCTGCTGTGTCTGAGTCGATGAGGAGGGAGAGAGCTGAGAGTACTCTCATGCACATTGCTAGATCGAGATGGGGCTCAGGTAAGTACTTGGCAGAGAATACATTAACATAACAAACCTTCTGCCTTTTAGAACAGTTTTAAGTCTTTATTCCTTATTTTCTGACATACAATTCCCAAAATAGATGGTCTCCATTCTTTTAGTAAATCAACCCCTCTGTGTGATCACAGGTATTACATCCAGCAGGGAAAGTGAGGGTCCTTTTATAACTTCCACAGTGGGTGGTTGGACAGCTCATGCACAGCTGTATCATTGGGAAATAGAAGAAGCTTTGCAGAACATGTAAATTTGCACAAAGGAATCAAGTATGCAACGGTGTATGCCTATTATGGTGAATAATAATTCAACTGCTATCTAAAACTCACAGTACCTAATTACCGTACTTTCTAAAAATATCCATAGACAGAAGGTCACCTTGAAAGTAAATACTGGTTGCAGACTTGACTGTGTTGTTTAAGAAGTGTACATGTCATCATCCTCTTGAAGCTCTCAGACAATATAGACGGGTACAAAGTACATGGCTATCAGAATCTTGTCAAACTCCACCTTATTCTTCACACTATCCAGGTGATCTGTGGATTGGGAATGAACAATATTTACTTTAGAGGCAAAGAAGCTAATCCGGTAATAGCAAGGTTTTCTTGGATACATGTATTGGTTGGCTTGATATGCCATTTTACTGAAAGCACTTGAGTTCCAAAGAAGTTATACTCCTCTTATCATAGGAATTATTAAGCATTGTGCCCACAAGGAGCAGCTGCCAAAGACACATTCAAGCATAGCAATTTAGGAGACTATTGGGCAGTCTAGAGCAAGGATGCCCAACCTTTTTAAGAGCAAGGACCACTTAAGCGACTTGGAAACCGGTCACGGGCCACAATGAGCGGACTCTGCATATGCAGAGCGGACAAGGACACAGTCCACTCTACCCTATGGGCCCTCCAATCTCCTCAGATGGAAGGGGAGGAATCCCCTTATGTTCAGGTTTGAGGTAGGTAGGTGTAAAAGAATACAAGTCTGTTTACATCTGCCGCTCCATAGAGGCGAATAGAGGGCACAGATTTGGTCAGACCGAGTGTATGAAAAGGGGGTATAATTCCGCCTGTGACAGGAGGTGATACTTTACAGAAATCAGCGGCTTATGCCTCTCTGCTCCGTATCCACTTGATTCCTCTACCGCCACCTTCATTCACAACACTGATGCTCTGAGATGGCCATCAGCAACCCGCAATTCGGGCTTGCCAACCAGCCATCCCAGTGCAAGAGTTTGCGGGCCACATTAGAGGGCTCCGTTGGGCACCCCTGGTCTAGGGGGTTACCTAGAGGGCAATAACGGGCACATTCATGAGTCATAAGTACTTATTAAACACAAAAATGTTCCAACATGAGCCCTTCATTGTGCCTATGCTGCATCCACACATCAGCAAAGGTCACCAGAACTAGTGTCCCCCATTGGAAGATTGACCCTTTATCACTATTCTGGGGACAACCCAAAATTTGGGATTTTCTTTTACTTTCACTTTCAGTTATAATGGTAAACAGGACAAATAGAGAGGGTGAATCTCCTTAATGAGGACACAGGGAGCAAAGCAACTGCCAGGGATTGTAATCCATCTCCATATAAGAAGAAATGAATAACAGTACATACATCCAATGTACAAATGGGTAATAGCTAAGGGCCCAATAGGAGTTTTGGGGCAGTCGTGTACATATACCTGGGTATACTTTGTTATTAATATGGTTACTGCCAGATGCATGTTCCAGCAAAATTCAGTTGGAAAGGCCACTGAGTATGTGGCGTCTGTGTTTGTGTTGGAGCTCTGAAATGGTTAGTGGTCACGGGTATCCTCCAGCTGTTGTCTGACCAGACTGGAATGGGACTTCTCCAGGCAGGAACTGTGGTATGGCATTGAAAAATCAGAGCTAGCCTATCTGCTCTGTGCTTTGGTCCATCCCTAGTAGTTTATAATACTCTCTCTGGTCTAGGTGAAAATAGAACGCCTTCAACTCCATGGACTGGACATGTGGCTCAGTTCTCTCTGTCTACTTCCTGGAAACACACTTTTATAAAGATATCTAAGCCCTCCAATGTGGAGTTTCTGACCCAGCTAGCAGGGACAGGAAGTGATGTACAAATCACAGAAAGTTGAGGGCAACAGATCCCCTACTCTAGCATAGCGCGATCACAGCTATCTGCAGCAATCTTCCACTACATTTTATGAGTCACTCGCAAAGCTAAATCCGTTGTACAGTGTTCTTTGGCGTGTCCTCTGCGTAATATTACAGAGAACACTCCATGATAAGAGGAAAGACCGATCACATGACAATGATGGGCCACATGCTCAGGCTGTGTGCATCCTGTCACTTTATTTTTACTGTTGAAACGGGCCCCTTGCTTGCTTTGGAGTCCTTAAGGATAGGTTTAAAGCAGTAGTAAACCCGCTGACTTTTTTTTCTACACCTGTAAGGGAAAAGGCGTAATGAGCTAGTATGCTAGTATGCATACTTTAAGAGGTTAGCACGGTGCTTTCAGAGTTGAGCTCCCAAGTTAAGGACAACCGGTGACCCTCTTTATTTGCAGTTTGTATGTCTTTTCACGTGTGTTTGAGTTTTATCCCACAATGCACATTAAAGAAACATAATGGTAGTTCAGTTTTCAACTCCGTATTAAATTGTCTCAACCCTCTACTAAGATTTTTTGTTGTACATCTTGGTCTGTTAAAAAAAAAAGAAAAAGAAAAAAATGCAGACTGGATCACCAGGTGAAAAAAGAAAGCCAAAGCAGTCAGCACATCTAAAAATCTGAAAACTGCAATATGTCATATTTTTGTTTTGAGAATTAAAACCTAATTCTAGAAAAGAACACAATTATAGTTTTGTATTAAAGGGGAAACAATCTTTTAGTTCCAGCTCTAGACAAAATTCTGTTTCCTTCCAGACAAAGTGGACAATGGTTACAACTACTGTCAGTTTTCTACAGTCCAAACCTTTTTTTATTTTTTTATTTTTGATCGAGTAGAGATAATTAGAAACTTTTTTCAGTTTTTTTTTTTGCCATTTTTATCTCTTTGAAGAGGTTTCCTCCTCCTTATGTTGTGAGTACAGGTACAAGGCAGTCAGTGAAGGGAAATATGTCCAAAGTGAGGGAAATGCCCTTATAGATAGTTTTCACTAAACTGTAAGAATTCCTCTATATTCCTATGCTAGTGGCAACTCTAAACTATGGATTTTTCCCCTTCCCCTGAACAGTCCCCAAGTGTTTCCTTCATGCTGGAACTCCTATGAGATGTGAAGTGCTCACCCCCAAAAGGACCTGCTGATTTGCCGCAGGTTCCTCTCCCAGTTTAGTGCAGCGGCAGCCAGGCACACAGCAACAATCATTCTTTATGTCTCAATTAACAGACTAAGGGTTGTCTCTTTTTTAAGATATATTGCTGAATAAACTTGGATGGGATGCAGGGAGTTGGGATACTCTAGCAATACTGTACAGTAATAAGAGGACACTCTTCACCTTGTCAAAGATTTTTAGTACAGTCCCTCTAGTAACAGCCAAGGGAATGAGCAGCACTGAGACAGGGAATTGTCCCAGTCCAAGCAAGCACTGGAACATTAGTTCTGTACAAGGGATAGTAGCAGCAAATGGTCACTAGGATCTCACACTCAGGTCTGTAGTCACAATGTCCCTGGAGAGGGATTTTTTTTTCTCAGAAAATACGTGCAGGAACTCCATTGCCACCCCCTCGCAAACCCACACGCACCCTCCAAACCTCATTACATGTTGGGTTAATAGTGTGGTTAAATTTTACTAACAGTGGAAGAGTCTTCTGGGGCATTAAATGCTAGGAATGCATTACATACAGAGTGCAGAGTACAGGGGTGCACTACAAAGAGAGTGCAGAGTTCAGCCTTCTTTCACAGCCGCTTACCTCTGCATCCCCCATTCACATCCCACTTTCACCCATCTTCAGCTCTAACCTCTCTATGCAACCACAACTTCCCTAAAAGCTCCACCATCGTCCACATATCTTACTTTTGTTGCTGTTCTAAGTTGAAGCACCCAGCCAGCTCTAGTACCTCCACTGTAGGTTACTTCTGTGTTTACTGGTAATAGTGGTAGGCAGAGAGACTGAGCCAGAGGTGGCGGAACTGAGTTCTACCAAGTTCCAGCTGAAAAAAGCCCTGTCCCTGGATACTTGAAAACCTCCTTCCAATATCAGTCAGACATTTCTACCTGTGAACACTTCAGACCAGATCCTCTGTGAAATCCCTTACTTTGTTCCAGAAAGTCTCAGCAAAACAGGCCCCCCAGCTTTAGTATAGCTGGGGCCTCGACGAGCACATGTATAACTTCAGCTGGGCTGCCTAGAAGGGCAGTAGCCATTCAGGCTGGACATTTCTCTTCCTGGACAGGAAAGCTAAGGCAACATGTTGGCTGAGGCAACAGAAATATTCAAGTTGCTGATTTGCCTTTCTAGCCCACTACATTCTAGAATCCTCCAGAAGGCAGGGGGAAGCAATCAAACTCACAACAACCATTGAAGTCCAGAACATCACACTCTAGTCCACTAATTACAGAGGGACCGAAATAACTAAATTTACCCAACCCACCTAGCACTCTTTCTTGGACGGTGCTACAGAATACTTTATTAATGCCAAGGGAAATGGGTACAAAAGCCTTTTCTTACTCCAAACTCTTATTGCCACTGGTTCTTGGATTTTGTACTGCATTATAATCCATTATCAACGTCCAAATGAGTCCTATTGTTTCTGGATTGTGGCCAAATATGGACTTAGCAGTGGCAATGACAGTATACATTTGTTTGTTTTTGGATATGCCAGCTGCCTTGAGTATAGGGTGAATAGACTTCCATTTCATTGAAATTGGTTATCAATAGCATCTCTTTGCATGTACAGTCATTATACTCCCACCTTTATTGCCCCTGTGTACTATACCATCTCTCTTTTACCCTAAAATCTGAATAATGTGGGTACCTTGCTTTTCTTTTCCATTGACTAAACAATTGGTCTATATAACATGAGCACAATTATTTTTCTCATTCTTAAAACAGCTAAAATTCCTCCATTTTTCTTTTTTTTCTAACACAAGTGCTGGTTGCCAGAATAGGTGCTTGAATGTCCTTTGTGCCCCCACTCTATAGAAGATCACAGAGGGGCTTTATAATGTCATGATTTGTATTATTATACATATATTACACTGAGCAGGTGAGTATTATCTGCTGTCAGTTTCTTTGTTTCCCTTTTGTAGGTTGTGGAACTCGGAGCGTATTATTGAACTGTCACAACGCAGACTGATTTCCCTGTCACTGGTGCATAAAGCTGATGTTGCCACCTCATTCATTTTCTGGCACTATTTCATTGTCCCAACATGCTGTTTTTATTGTTGGCTTGTCATCCTGCAAATCCATGTTTTACTAGGTTTGGAAACACAAGACGAGTGTTGTTTTTCTCTTGTGATAAGGCTATTCTCTCTTCAGAAAATGGATGATGGAACCGGCAGACCATATTCTCATGTTCACACTGCTAAGTATATATGTAAACACCATTGGCCTCAATCCATTCTGGGTCTACTGCATACCCCCGGGGCTATATACCCTGTGCTGCTGTCACTGAGTGATAAAGAGAGAATTCTACGAGAAGAAGGAACTACAAATATAAATCATGTTTGGGCTGTTTACTGTTTTCTGGAGGCAGAAGTTTTCTTTAGTTACGAATGGTGGAATCCAAATTTCAAATGACATTTCATGTTCTACAGTTATAAATATAAATGTTTAACTTATAAGGTGAATGCAGATTTACTGTCTTTTTTTGTTTTTGTAGGTTCAAAGACCATTGTTTCACAGAGGAACAGTCATCAATTTTGGCCCCGAGCATAGTCTACCACAGAGGTCCAGCAATGAGTGGGGTTCATGGCAAAGCTGGTCTCCTTGTTCTCGGACATGTGGAGGGGGAGCTGCAGTCCGCACGCGGCAATGTATTGTAAGGTATCGGTATATGATAATACTCATACAGACCAACACACGAAGACATATTTTTTGTTTACTGACGTTTCTACAAATGTGGATAATAATAGAAAAATATTACTGGGGTTTGTGTCTGTGCACACAACCGAAAGGTTAGTACCCCAGGTGGAATTTTTGGGACTTTTTCTTTTGGAATTTTTTTTTTAGCATAGTTCTGTTTAATTTATATATATATATATAATATAATATATATATATATTCAGAATATGAGGTAATGCACTCTGTTTGGAATGATACCAAAAGTGGAGGTTCTATAGTCTAAGTTTTACAGTTTGTTGCAGCTCTAATTCTAGAGATGAAGGGAATTTCTGAAAAGTTTGATCAGTTGCTTCAGTGAAAAAGCCAACTCTATAAAAAAAAATTGGGAACTTCTGAAATCTGGAATTTCTGAACTTGAAGACCTATTAAAGTCCATCATAACCAAGTTCCAGGAAACTGGATGTTAGGCAACCCATACGTTCATCTTTTTTTCCCCTTCCACCAGTGGGAAAGAAAAATAAAATGACCCCAGTGGATGGGGGAATCCTTTCCACTGTGTATTGTGTTCTGACAGCAGGGAGCCTTCCCATAATAACACACTGATCAGTGTTGCCGGCTATAGCTGGCACTGATTGATGATTGATCTGGAAAAACCCAACAGGCTGGTTGTATGGAAGTCAACTGGTAGACCAGGGTGCCCATGCCATGTATCAAAATTCACCCAACTTTATAGCAGCAAATGTGAAAAAGTTTGCGTATGGTTTGAGGAACCACTTCTTTTGAAAGGGGATACTATGGTAGATGGGTGGGTCATAGGTGGCACTGGAGGTGAATCTAAAGGTGCACAGAAAGCAGCTGCAGATATAGGGCAGATACAGCCTTTAGTACCCATCTCTTGAAAACATTTTGGAAATCCAGACTACCAAAGATAACATTGAGTTTCGGATTAGACTCAAGATATCTGAATTCATGAAATTAGGTCAGAAGTTAACATCATCCAAATGGTGGAATCAACTTTATTTCTAATATTTCTAGCACTGAATGTAAGGGAAATTCTTCTAGCTAGCTGGCTTTCCAAGCCTACCAGAACCCAATTTAATATATGCATTAATCATTATTATACTTAGAAGTGAGAACAGAATGGCCCATAAAAATCAATAGCAATCTTACTCCCCTCTAATGGCTCTGACCTAATGAGATGAAAAGCGAATGAGTTGGTTTTGGTTATTACCCTTTAGACATTGCTCTTTTGGTTATTTCATAAGCCCATTGGTGTTTGGGGGCTTAAGTGCTTATAGGATACGTCATTACCGGAAAGTATATGATTGGGTGTAATTTTATGATGCATGTCTTAAGACATAGTTTATAGGCTTTCATTATGCAATATAAGAAATGTCTTTTATCTTACACAGCCAAACTATGTGCTCTTTGTGAGACAAACTCATTATTTAGGACAGCTATCTTTGTTATGACGCCTCTTATTTATATGCTGAAAACATGTCCTTTCCTGCTAAGTTGTCAGCGGAAGAATTTGTATGTCTGTCCTCAAATCTTCAGATGTATTTCTGTAACGAGATAATGTCATATTGGTTTCAGGTTACAAAGTTAACTCTTGCTGCTTTCATTCATAATCGTTGCTGTTTCTCAATAGAGATGCTGCAGGACCAGACTGCCTGGGAGACATAAGACAGTATCAAGCATGTAACATGAAGGTAAGTTCTTAAAGTTCCTGTCCTGGGCGCGCTCAGATCTCTAAGACAATTTAACATTCGGTGACCGATTTTCTTTCTGTGCAGGACTGTCCATCAGGAGTGACTGATTTCAGGCATTTCCAATGTTCTGCATACAACAGTAAGCCTTTAATGGGGAATTATTACAAATGGACCCCTTTCCAGTCAGGTAAATAATGATTCTTTTATACTTGTTGAATAAGCTAAATAGCAAATCCATCTATAAATCAATAAATAAAATAATAAAAAAATTATAATAATTAAAACTAATTAGCAAAAATAATTTAAAAGGAACTAGGTAAAGTAAATCGGACAACTTGATGTTAATTGGTTAAAGTTTAACTCCGGAAATTATCTTTTTAACAAAAAAAATAATAATTTCATAATGATCCAGCTTGGTTACATTCTTCATTACCCCACATTCGGATGGATGCAGAAATTCACTGTAGTAGCCTGTGATACTGTACATACAGTCAGCGCTGATCTCCTCCATGCACCGCTTGAGCGACTTGTCTTCTGTATGCTGAACCTGGTGGGGTGCTTGCTTGGTACCTCCGCCATTCAGAAGATGTCTTGTATTTTTAAGTAAGTAAGTGTAGGGCCAACTCCTGAAGAGCACGCGCTATGTGTTTTTGAAATTTAAGGTTACACCTGAACTGCAGTTTGGTTTGGGTATAATTATTCCAAATTTTGACCTCAGCATCAGTCTGACTGGACTATAGGATGTTCAGCCTGGTCACCGGGGGCACTGTCTCTTCTGGCAGGCATGGAACCACAATCTGGTTGGGTGCATTAAGGTTACTTTCTCTCAGAGCCCGCCCAGTGGGAGTGTCACTCTTGCTGTGCTTTCTGGGAGAGGATACTTAAAGCGGAGGTCCACCCTAAAGTGGACCTTCCGCTCATCGGAACCCTCCCCCCCTCCGGTGCCACAATCGGCACCTTTCAGGGGGGAGGGGGGTGCAGTTACCTGGATAATCCAGGTAACTGCACCCACTTCCGGGATAGCTCTCTGCGGAAAGGGGCGTAACTTACGCCCCTTTCCGCAAGTGCCCGCCCCTTCCCGCAAGTGCCCCGCTGCCTGCTGGGAAACACACAGATCCCAGAGGCAGCAGGGAGCGTCCTTATTGCGCAGCGCGATTCGCGCATGCGCAGTAGGGAATCGGGAAATGAAGCCGAAAGGCTCCATTTCCTGATTCCCATACTCAAGATGGCGGCAGGACCCGACAGACGACCTAGAGATCGGCTTCGGGTGCCGACATCGCGGGCGCGCTGGACAGGTAAGTGTCACTATTTTAAAAGTCAGCAGCTGCAGTATTTGTAGCTGCTGGCTTTTAAAAAAAAAAAAAAACGTGGAGTCCCGGTGGACTCCCGCTTTAAGATGCGGATGTCACGTGGTTCGGGGTTCTTGTCCAGAAGTATGTTCTGACTCCACGGTCCTGGTCCTCCTGACCAACCCCCAGGAATGCTATGGCCTGGGGTGCGGTCCCACCTGACTTTAAGTCTCGGGGCTGGCTAGCCCGAGGCAAGGAAACTAAAGAAAGGATTCTGAGGTGGTCGGGTGCTGTTTCCGGTCATGGAGAGGCCCAGCGACTTCGTAGCTATCCAGGGGAGGACTCTTCAGAAGAAGGCCACGCATGGGTTGGCTTCTTAGCAAGAGCCTGGTAGGGCTGAAGTACCTAAGTGAATCCAATCTCGTGGGTATCGCCGAACTGGCTGAAAGATCCAGGTATCACACGAGTGTTCTACAAGTTCTAGTTTCCTACATGTTCTACAACAACGTCTGTGGCAGAGACTTGTTCCTGATTTAAGCTTGTTGGTTGCTAGGCCTTGTGAGAGAGGGACTATCCAACTTGAGTGAACATCCAGCTGTGAATGCCTATTCTCTGGATTTAGTCATAGTAAGAGAGTTCTTTATCATTGACTTTGACACTAAGCCCCTGTACACACGGTCGGAGATTCTGCCAACCAAATCCGTCGGATTTAGTCCGACGGATTGTGTCCGAAACTGTTGCATACACACGGTCGGACTAAGTTGTCGAAAAATCCGATCTTTCAGAACGTGATGACGTAATTTCGTTCTATCATGGGAACCCCTAGACACAAATTGAGGTGAAGAAGGTAACGGTAAGCCCAATCAAACCACCAGCTCCTTCAGGGGTTAGTGCTATAAAAGAATAGGAGGCTTTCTCTAATTGGAGGAGGTGGTGATCTTGACGTCATCCTCCTCTCTTTTCCTCATCCAGTCAGAGAAGGTCTTGCATGACGAATACAAAGTTGTTCTCTACATGGCGAAGGGGCCAAGTGAACAAGTTCCTATGTTCAGTATAGAGAAGGTAATCAAAAGTCAACAAACCCCACTAGGTTTTAAATGTAGCATTTGCCTTTCAAGGATATTCAAAATACTTCTAATGCATGGACAACAAGATATGAATACTGAAAGTTGTCAGTGATGCATATCGATAAAAACATTACTATTGTGTACTATGTATCTAATCTGTAGTTAAAATACCTGTGTATTTGGTTTTAAAAATAATAATGTGGAGCAGATTTGCATTTTTTTTTTTATTGCTGATTAAATAAACATTGTTTTTGGTTGTCCCCATACCAGTAATAGAGGGGAAATCTTGCAATGAGGATACTAATTCTGGGGACCTGGGGGTTCCCAAAGGATTCTCTTCATTTGATGGCATTTCCTCTCACTTATTGTGGCTTTTTGACTGGATGTGAAGGGAAATGTCCACAATGGGACAAAGATGTCCTAAAATTTATTAAATCTTCCTTACTCTATCCAAAATTTAAAAAAAAAAAAGTTTTGCCTTAAGATCTACTTTAAGTATACAGAAGGTAAGTTACTTGAACAACTGGAAGAGACCAGCGCTGATTGTAAGTAGCACATACTACTACAATTAATTTTCTGAATCCTTAGCAACCCTCTAGAAGTGAGATGTGAACTTAGATATGAACAAGCTGGACCATTGTAAGTTACAAAAAAAAATAAAAAATTCCCAGAGTTCAGTTTTGTATTATAATTAATTACATAATTGTTGTTATAAAGCAAAGCCTTTGCAAGTGTCTCGACATTTTAAGCTTCAAAATTTTAGCATAGGTCCAAGTGTAAGCATGAACACACTTTTTTGGTATCCAATACTGACACTAGTCTCACACTATGAACCTGTTGGGGCTCCAAAGCGGTTCCAAAGATCGACACTTGAGGTTCCTAAAATGAGGACAAAGTAGCATGAAGATGTTTGGTACCATATCATAGAATGCACTGTAGGTCTCTACATTAACCCCAGAGCTCTTGGAGCCATGGATAATTGTGTCATTCCCAGCCTTAATAGGTTTTGCTCTGCAGGAAAGAAATATTGGTACTTGGTAGCAGTTCAAAGCAAAGTAGCAAGTGGCATGGTTTATATACATCAATACAAAGGCAGATTATGTGAAATTAGAAGTGCAGAGGAGGATTTGTGCCACTGGACTAGCTGGTGCCATTTTCGGGGTTTGGCAGATCCATTAAAAATATTTAGCATAATACCACTTTTAACATTCCTCTAAACTAAACTGATATGTGTTTCTGCTTTCCAACTTTATAATCTCAGGCAATAACATATGAAAATCTACTCTGACTGTTTGTTTCTTGTTAAGGACAAGGAGACTGTGAGCTAAGTTGCTTGGCACAAGGGCAAAACTTCTATTATAACTTTGGCAGAGTGTTGGATGGAACATCATGCCATGTGCAGTATGATGGCTTTTGCATCAATGGCCAATGCCTGGTAAGTCTCATTATATGATGGATCCATTAAAGTACTACATAAACGTTTAATAAAAAATTCAGAGGACCATCAGTCCTTCAGTAAATTAACTGTACATCCCTCACCTTATATGCCAACTGCATTTTATTTACTAGGTCAAACCTTCACATCTGTTTCTGCTAATCCGTATAACCTTAATACATCATCCACATTTCTTACTGAAGCGGTGACTGATTTATTACAGGTGCTAGAAGAAATATTTTCTTTACAAGGATGAAATATTGGCAAGTTGAGAGAGGCGGGGTGGAGTGACCGCAATGTTTTCTAGTATAATATAAATGAAGGTGTTCGATCTCCATGCACCTTGTTTGTACCTGTTGGCCAATTTTTAAGCTTACCGTAGTAGCATAAAGATCCGCAGAGATTATATATTTTTTAACAGGTAGCATACTCATTTATCAAAGTATATAGCTCTCAAAGGACACCAGAAGGAAATAAAAAGCTTCTTGAAATGCTTAGGTATATTGAAGGGTATAAGGCAGTGCCAGGGTTTGATGGTACTCTAGGGTTCCTCCTGAGGTTGCTAGAGGTTCCTTTAGCAATGAGCAAATGTTTGTTGATCTTCCATCTACTTTGAAAAATACATCTCAGCAGGTATAGTAAAAAAGAAGGCTGAGGTGGGATATCCCACCTAATGATATCCTGATAGATAAAGAATCCATTGACGAATGCTCCCATCTACACTAACCACAATTGCAAAGGAGCAATTTTCCACTAACCACGTAAGGGCTCACTTCTATACCAACCATTAATCGAGGACATCACAATTTATACAATGTAGAAAAAACACACCCAAGCTCTACCACATGACTGAAGAATGAGCTGAATAACTGTGCTCAGGCTGTGTGTCCCATGAACATCAAAATAGCAAGAAATTCCAGAAACACAATTGCTTCTTCTTAAATCTTTATTGAGCACTAACAGCAGTGCTACATCTAAAATGCTAATATGTTTCAGCCGAAACCTTCCTCATAGCAGGAATGCATAGATGCTATGAGGAAGTCTTCGGCCGAAACATATTAGACTTTTAGATGTCGCACTGCTGTTAGTGCTCAATAAATATTTAACAAGAAGCAATCGTGTTGCCAGAATTTCTTGCTATTTTGACCACAATTTATATAAGTATTATTTCATTTCTGCAGTTATTTTTTTAACAACATTACTAAAAATAATTTTGCAAAGGGCTGATAACAAAAATATGTGCCCTGGGCGTCAAGTATGCTAGGTACACTTAATTATTTTATTTAAAACTTTTTTCAAATTATTGAACATGCTAATGTACCATGAACTTTATGTATCATTCTTTTTAGCAGGGGTTCCCTGAGAATGTGACATTTTATTTCAAGGGTTCCTCAGGGGTATATAGGTTGAGAAAGGCTGGTCTATTTTTTATTTAAACTTGTTATATTTTAATGCATTTTCACCTGTTGCTACAAAGGTAGAGGAAAATATTTGCAAAAGTAAAGTCCGCCTTTTGTGGTTCAGATATTAGATGTCAAAGCTGAACTCCAGCCTTCCTTTCAGTCTTGCACAATTCAGGAGTATTCAAACTTTGGGAACAAAAGGCCAGTTTACTGTCCTTAAGATTCAGGGGCCGGACTGTGGCCAGTGGGAGTAGAAAATGCCCTAGCATGAATGGTAGTAAAGAATGTCCCATCGTTGATGTTAGTTGGAGGAATATTGCCCCATTGTTGGTATAAGGGAAATAAATAGTGCTGCATCATTGTGTCATATGGTGGACTAGTGCCCCATTGTTGTTGTCAGTTGGAAGCATAGGGCCCTACAGTTGGTATCAGTTGGAAAAATAGGGCCCCATTGTTGATGTAAAAGGGATAGTGCCTTGTTTCAGTGGGAGGAATAGTGTCCCAAGGGCCTGGTAAAGGCAAGCAAAGGGCCACATCTGGTACCGCGGCCGCAGTTTGGAGACCACTGGCACAGTTGTACAGGTTCCTCCCGTGTACTGAAATGTATTACTCTGATTTCACTGCATACTGTGAGCTTCCTATATATGCATAGATGTTGCAGCAAGTAAGACAGCGTCCACCTCATTTCCTGGAATGTCCATCAGGCCAAAAGGTGCCCATTCAGGAGTTCAGGAAAAATAATATGGTAGGTGTGTGGTAGCATAGAGTACTAAAATGATCCAAAATTGTTTTTGTTGCGGGAACTTAAACCAAACCAATGAATTCAAAGAACATTTTTCACCTTTTTTTTGCAGCAGGTGGGCTGTGATTCCATCTTGGGATCAAATGAGAAGATGGATATCTGTGGAGTCTGCGGAGGAAGAAATGTATCATGCCGACACCACCACAATGTCTATACTACAAAGTACCCAGCCTCTGGTAACTGTCACATTACACTTGGCTTAGGCCATACTGCAAGACTAGAATGCAGGGCTGGGCTTGAGATATGGCACATACTGTAGCTCCATAATCTAATTGTATCTGCACAGAATAGCGCATGAAATAGGTCAGTCTATTGTATCTGCTCGTCCAGACATTGTCATAATAGATCACTTTGTACAGTACATCTTTGTAATGTCAGTCACTCCTCTGGCTGTCAGTCTAATAACCTGGTGTGACATGAGCTTTATCTATACTGTAGTGCATGTCTGGTTCACAATCATGGCTGCTTTCCCATACCATCTGTAGGTATTGTGAGAAATGCTCCCTGGGGTTGATTTACTAAAGGCAGATAGGCTGTTCACTTTGCAATTTAAGTCTTCCATAGGTTAGTTAATGTAATGAAAAGTCACATTGCTAAGAACATCCAATCATGTGCAAGGAAAGCAGCATTATGTGTGAACATGATGGAATGATCAAGTCAGCAGAGCTTCACCGCACTCACGAAAGCTCTGGGGAAATTTCCCTTGCAAAGTGAACAGCCTATTTTGCCTATACTAAATCGACCCCCTGACTCAAATAGGAATAGGGATAAGAAGGGGAAAATGTCTACAATAGTTTGGTATCAGAATGCTAGACAATGCAATGCGATAGGTGTATGTGGAAAAGAAAATGACCGATATGTGCTATAGAGAAGAATAATGGGAAACAAGTTTGAGAACAGGAGTAAAGGAAAAATGCAAGCAATGACTAGACCAACCAGCCAGCTTCTTGTTTTCCCATACCTACCCCTCTGTTGCAGCAGCTGGACTTTACTTGTGTATTAAACTGGCCATATTCGGATTTAATTTTGGCTGATTCCTGTTGAATCAGTCAAGATTCAAGCCATGGATGTCCCTGTTGGCATCGCCCAGCTCAACAAAAGTCAACTGAAAAAATCAAAGGGGCTTGTTGAAGAATTTTCTGCTGATCAATGACTGTATCCTATTACAGGGCTTGAGGAATCTAGGAGCCAGTTTGTCCGTTCTCCCCTACCCAGCGGCACCTGCTAGGCTGGTCCCCGACTCATGGATGGGCATACGGAGCCCTGGATATATAGTATAGCAGGGGCTGGGAGTATGGAAGCATTTGGGCAGCAGCCGAGGCTCCAGGAAGCAATTTCTTGTCGCTATGGCGACCTGGCGCCTGGGATTTGTCCTATTAGATACAGTCGCTGTTCAGATATTCAAGTAGCTGGGGGTGTAGCGGATGCTTGAGTACAATAGCTGGGGGCAGCAATTCCTCTATGCCCTGTTTAGCATGGATGGAGGATACTATTAGATTTCTTTCGGTCAGCCTGCGGGCTGAACTAGAAAAATATTTGCATGCATGACTGGCTTTAGCCTTTTGTACATTTATGTTCTGTTTGAATTAATGCCTTGCAGGTATAGTACACATTTGTGGTCCTTACTGACTCTACAGTCATGGGAATAATTGATATTTATGCTACTTATAGCCATAGAGAAAACCTGCACTTCTCTGACTAAGACAGCTATAACTATGATTTTTTTTTTTAAGTAGGAAAATGCCAGAAATCACTAATTGGGACTTATTATGTATATGCATCCGTTTTTTGTGACTTTTTCTTCCTTGAACATTTTTGATATGTGGTTTTCATTTTACTGTATCATAGTACAAAACCTATAATTTCTGAAATACATGTACATTTCCCCAACACTGTAAGTGTAGAAAAAAAAAATGTTCAGCAACCAATTGTGCTCTTAACTTTCTATAGGGAGCTGACAACAAGTTTTTGCAACATTGAAATCTCAACCACTATTGTCAACCCTGCCTGACCCTTTCACATTCTTCCATTGATTTCTTGCCCAGTAAAACAACGCTGCAGTTCTTGGAGATGTAGTTCTGGGGGCATGCCTATGTCAATAGGAAATGAGCTCCTAGCCACTGCCCCTGCATTAAGTTTAGTAACCTGGTAATGATTTCACCGAGAGTAATACAAGCTACACCAATAAGATGACAGAAAAAACATGAATGCTTAGACTTGCTCTAAAGAAGCATATGGAGTTTTTAGGGTAAATTTGGGTAATGCCTGGGCATACACGTTAAGTTACATTTTTTTTTTTTAAAGCTGAACTCCAGATATGATCTTATTTGTACTAGTGTAACACCCTCTAGTATGCAACTAGTGAAGGTAAATTTATTTTGTTGACTCATAATAGTTGTGTGTCTGTAATTGGGTCGATTTACTCTAGGTCAGACTGGAGGCCTCTACAGGGCAGGTCTCTGGTACATCCCACGGGTTCCAGAAGCTTGGAGAAGCTTCTGGAAGTTAGTGTGTGGCGGTTGGGAGGTCCTGATTTGCATACTTAAGGTAATCTGGCCAATCCCCAAGCAGAAGGCCCTGGCAGGGTGGCGGGATCCTCTCTTAAATGGCCAGCAGGGGAGTTGGGTGGAGGATGGAGTGATGAGGTTGCTGTTTTGAGACCTGGGAGGGGACCCCAGGGCTGGGGGGTCTGCCTACAGGCTGGAGCTGAGGAAATCAAGGGACAGTGTGAGCACCTCAGCACACCCAGGGGTATACAAGGGGAAAGACTGCCAGACCTTTGCTTGCTTTTACAGGGACAGCATTCAGCTAAATCCCAATCCATTGTCCTGGGCATTCCTTAAAGCAGCCAGGTGGGACTGGTAGTATCTGCATGTGTCAGAACTCTGTGAGGTTCTACTGAGGAGACACGATACTCCTGCATACAGTTTGGAACTTTGCGTTATTTCACTAAAGAGGACTGAGAGCTCCTGATTCGTAAAGAACGTTGCCACTGATCCATAGAGACTTCAATTATTCCAGAGAAAGTACAGTCCAGGAGCTTCATTTTGTGTACATAGGGAAGGGCGTTTGTCCTCATTTGTTCTTCAAGTCAAGTTGGGCATTCTATAATCCCTATACCCTATACAAGTTGCTTCCCCCAATAAAGCAACAAAAACAAGCCCATGGACTGATTTGTAGTGTCCAGATGAGAGTTGAAAATGCGTGTTGCCTAGCTGTGCAGGAATAGGGGGACTCAAAGTACAGCGACTCCTGCAGGGATCAACTTGGACTAATGTACATACACACATCTCATACATGAGGGGCTGCTTTTAGGGCTGGGGAAAAAATCAATTTAAATCTTGAATCGAGTTGAAAGGGCAAATCGATTCAAAATGTCAGAAAATCTATATATTTTTTTTTTTTTGATTTTTTATTTTTTTTCACCAGGACCGGCGCTGACACCGCGGACTAGGCCGAAGCCGCGGCCTCGCCTAAAAACTCCTGCCCGCAGCTCCTCAGGACCGGCGCGGTGTCCATCAAAAAAATAAAAACTCGATTCGAATTGTGAATCGATTTTTTTTTTTTTTAAATCGCAGATTTTTATTTTTTTTTTGAAAATCACCCAGCTCTAGCTGCTTTGAAATTTGACAATGACTGTGGTAGTCTGCGCTACTACAATGATCATGTTCTGCCCCACTTTTATATAATGTTCTTGTGTTGTGAACTATTATGTGTCTTTACGTTACCTTACTGAGCTGTATGTCCGGGCAGTCAGGGAGTGGTATGCCAGAGGTAAGTCTGTCATAATGTGCTAATATGCTGTGCATACTAGCACATTATGGCACATTATGGCATATACAGTGCTTGCAGGGGGCCACTAAAAAGAAAAATATACTGGACTTAACTAACATTTTAAATTTGACATTTAGCTAGAAAAAAAATCTCTATAGCTCTAGTGAGCTTACTTACCAGTGGTAAAGGTTATCCCAAGCAGCTGGATCCTGGAGAATCTTCTGTGCAGGGATGCGCCATCTTCTTCTAGTCGCTGAACTTCCATTGCAGGGGTTAATAGCCTTTAGGTCTTCTGTGAAGCTCTTCCCCATTCACATATGCCCCCCCAGCACACTTCTTCCACTAATGCCCCCCCCCCCCCCCACACCATACATAAGAATCTGTAATCATCCAGCACTATTCTGCCACCAATATGCCCCCAGCAGACCTCCTTCTCCAATGCTGCCCCACCACACCTATGCCTTCAACCCCCTCCTCATCCAGCCCCTCCCCCCATCCAGCCCACCTATGCCTCCAATCCCCCCTCCATCCAGTACACCTGTGGTTCCAATTCACCCCTCCCCACTCCCCATTTAACAAACCTGTGGCTCCATTCACCCATCCCCCCTCCTCATTCAGCACACCTGTGGCTTTATTCACCCCTTCCCCCCTCCTCATTCAGCACACCTGTGGCTCCATTCACCCCTGCCCCCCTCCTCATTCAGCAGACCTGTGGCTTTATTCACCCCCTCCTCCTCATTCAGCAGACCTGTGGCTTTATTCACCCCCTCCTCCTCATTCAGCACAACTGTGGCTCCATTCACCCCTCCCCCTCAGCACACCTGTGGCTCCATTCTCCCCTCCCCCTCAACACACCTGTGGCTCCATTAACCCCTTCCGCTCAGCACACCTGTGGAATCACGATTCTCCTGGTGCATGCCAGGTCAGGCAGCGGTGCTCACTGAGGGCGGGCCTAGAGGACTTAAGCCCGCCCACATGTGACTCCCTTGTACAGACACTCCTCGGCGTCTATGCAGAAGCCGAGGAGTGGCCAGGAATCGTGCGCCGCCCCACTCCCTAGATGTACTGGTTGTCATATCATATTGTCCAGACAGACTTAAGGCTGTGTACATCAATGCATAAAGCTGCATCTGAATCAGAACAGATCACTGTGAGCTTCCAGGTCCTGCATCAAGCAACTGCCCACTGCATACTAACTGCAGGGAATTGCTTGCTCAGCACATAAAATTGTGTATTTTTGAATGAATACCAAGCATCCTCAGATTGGATGAAGTGGAGAGGAGGGGAGGTGATGTCACAATCTCCACCTTATCCAATCAGAGAAGGCCTTGTATTCATAAAAAATACATTCTGTGACTAGTGGAGCTGCTGAGCAAGTCACTCTCTATGGTCAGTATGCAGTAGGCCAGGCGCTCGGCACAGGACCTGGAAGATTGCCAGCTATTCTTTAGTAATGACCTTTACTACAGTGATTGTCAGCTTCCAGAGCGCTCCATCAGATATGACATATGCATACTTACATTGATTCAAAGCTGGATCAATGTATGTATGCAATTAAGATCCTACCTGGAATTCAGCTTTAAATTTTCTGTAAAACTGCTCTACATTGATTTTTGCTTAAAAAATAAATCACTTGCTTAAAGTGTTAATTAAAGCAGAGTTCCACCCAAAAGTGGAACTACCGCTTTAAGCACTCCTCGCCCCCTGACATGCCACATTTGGCATGTCATTTTGGGGGGGGGGGGCTATTTTTAGTGGGACTTCCTGTCCCACTTCCTCCTTCCTGTCCACCAAGATGACTCCTCCTCTCGCCCTAGGCAGCCCCTCCCTGGCCAATAGCAGAGCGCAGCACGACTCGCGCATGTGCAGTGCGCACCCGGCCGTGAAGCCGTAACACAACACAACACTAAAATCAGTCTGTATATGCAATAAAGCATGCTTGTTATACTCGCTGTGGAACCTAAGGGGTTAATCCTTTGCATTGTGTAAAAAGGTTGTTTGATCCTGTGTTCTCTGATCCGCCCCTTCTTCCACTGTCCCCAATCTATCTCCTGATAAGACAGTGGCTTTGGCATTATTCTGTACATACTCAGTTTGGTGTGTATTGCTAGAGTGCATTTCTTTTTCTTGGGTGGGTCAATGTGAGTGTGCAGTAGAATGAAAACTCCTGCAAGTTATAACCAGACACTGATAGAAGTCACAATACTGTTATATACTGCTGATTAGCAGTTTATATTTACTAAAATAATTGCATTTCCATGTACTGTGGGAGATCAGATATAGTAAATGCAGGGTCCTGGGTTTAGTAATGCTTTAAAACACATAGCTGCATTTTGCCAGTAGTCCAGCATACTGTCCCTGCTACCTCTGAGAGATAAAGTGCAATGTAAATAAGCAGGTGTACGTGCGTGAAGAAGGTTGGCTTGCTATGCCACACTGGAAACAGCTGAGAACAATCACGTTTCTTCCCAGTGTTAGTAAATGGAATTCTTCACATTCATGTATAAATATAACTACTAGAACAAACATACACGTCAGTGTGTACACCTCCCTTTTTTTTAAACTTTGTACCAGGGCAGTGAGCGAGCCTGTATAGGACATGCCAGTCAAGGAAAGGATTTGCCTGGAGGGGAAATTGTAATGTTTGTGTTTGCTAAAGTATGTAATCCTGCGTCCAGACTTACTTTCTCTCATTACTTATTTCTAGGGCTGTTTGGATATAATGAAGTGACCATGATTCCTGCAGGTGCCACTAATATCAGGGTGACTGACAAGAGCAATAATTATCTGGGTAAGTGCAGGCTGTTATTTCCCAGGTGTCTGTTCAGGCAGTTGGGCAGGTACACATCAAGCTTTTACAGAAACACTGGTTCTTGTGTATAAAGCTGTTTGTTTTACAAAAAGCTGGACAAGTGAAGTAAGAAATATGGACGTTGCCCTTGCTGACTTATTCATTTAAAGATTCAGGCATTACGACTGTCATCCTAATCCTGTGTTCACTACCTAATGAGTAACTAGTCAGTAATGTGTGAAAAGACATTCATGGATAGTGACTGATGAGATCAGGATACTCTCTAAAGCCTAATCCTTTAGACCAGCCATTCTCAACTGAGGTTCATGGAACCCTAGGGTTCCTCCAGAGGTTTCTAGGGTGTTCCTTGAGCTGTGGCTAATCGACCTCCCATTTGATGGTGCCTGCACAGTTCCAGGGCCAGTGCCACTTGGAAGAGCCAGCAGCAAGACGTCATATTTTATTATAGTTGTAAGAGTTGCATCCTGACCACCGCTGTAATTGGAGCTTTCTTCCCACTGACCACCAATCTAAGGGGCAACCCTAAATAGAGTCATTTTAGAAGGGGTTCCCTGAGGCCTGAAAATTTATTTCTAGTGTTTCTTTGATGTTAAAGGGTTGAGAAAACCTTTAGAGAAGCCTGCTTTAAAGAATCTGTCACTGTAATCACCAAGTTCTGGGGAAAGTGTGACTTCCCATGAAACACAAACAGCCATTTTGCCTTTATTAGATCAAGCCAATGGTATCTCCAGTAAATTTGCCTCATATCTCTACACCGTCATTTAGACTTCTTGATAAGGGGAAGTACTAAAAGTCCCTGACAGACAATGGCTGTTTCACTTGATCACAATAAAAACAAATAAAGTGGTAGTGAATTCACTCTGATGATTTTCCCTTATATAAATCTTTTATAAACATGTTACTGATTATTCGTGTAAAATTATCCCAATCCTTTCCTTTTGCTTGTAGTTTGTCCTGTTTCTTTTCCTTATGTCCCCGGTGCATGCACTCTGAAGGAATGACATACTTGTGCCCATCCTTCAGAGCTCTGTGCCATGGGCGATATTCCCATACACGTGTGGGATTGACATCATTGTGGCTCGGCCATTCCAGCGGCCGGAGCCCACAAACCCAGAAGGAAGAACGGGGAAAAATGGAAGCCCTATAAGTGGTGACAGTTTGCTGCTGAAGGGCTTCATTTCAAGGTAGGTCTTTCATAATTAGCTAGAATGCAATGCATACTAGCTCATTATGATATTACCTTGTGTGACGGAACGTACCCCACACTCCGCTTGAGTGCTTCCATCAGTATACCGCTTCCTAAGTCCTGGAACATGAGTCCAATGGATCTGGCTATAGGAACTCCCAAGAATTAGACAACACCAGTCTTGGAGTACATCAGGAATAGCCTTTTATTTGAGATCTCCCACAAATATATACAGCAGATGACTAAAACCCAACCTAATTAGCATGAGCTAATTATCTAATCATTGACCCAGAATAGTTGTCTGAGAGATGAGACTTTTAAGGGTATGTCTCCTAGCTCACTGACTGACTATTCAATACACCTTACCATAAACATCAACACAGGGTTAATTAGCACAACAATGTATGGAATACTCTTACAAGCCAGACTAGACTCATTTACTCAACAGACAGATGGCTGGAGTTGATGACATTAGCATCTAACAGTTTGTGTCCCAACAGTGTGATTCAGTCTATTGCTAATATGGCAAATACATATCCAGAGTCTGTATGTCTTGGGGGGGGGGGGGGGGGGGGCACGGACCTGAATCCAAGTAACACCACCTCAGGGGTCCCCAGGCATACAGCTCACAAAGTGCACCGTTCCCCAAAATGCCAGGGCCCATAATCGGTGGGCAAGAGGCTCGCATTCAGTCCCCTCCAACAGCCTTGGTCCCGGCTAGGTCTGTCACACCTTGCATTATATTATCTTTCCAAAAGTTTACAACAGCTTTAAAGATTTTTTGCACTTATTTGCTATTGCTCTTGCTCTGACATAATTTTTGCATTTCTTACTTTCTGGACTATGGGTCCTCCAGCTAAAGGTACCTTGTTTCCTGAGAGTAGTCAAACAGATCTAATGAGCTCCATCAAATGGACTGACTTTAATATATATTATGATATTGATGATGTAAGATTCATTGCTTCTTGTTTTTTTGTTTTTGTTTGGGTCTCCGGTGAAGAGAAACACCATCACTAGGCTTTCTCAACCTCTAATTGATGAACCCTCGAAATAACGTTTCAGGCTCAGGGAACCCCTACTAATAATTACTATAGCTACAGCTCACAGAACATTATTCTGATGGTCAGTAGGGAAGAATGCTACTTTATTTTCCTTGTCAGGAAGAATCCCCCATACAGATAGCTAAGGAGATCATTGGTGTTCGTGGTTACTTACTGGAGAGACCAGATTTGCCTGTTGCTCAAAGAACCCCTGACAACCTCTGGAGGAACTCTAGGTTTTTATAGAACCCAGGTTAAGAAAGACTGTCATCTTTATTCCTCCTGGTGACAATCGTCACCATGAAAGAATTTGAAAAGAAAAATTCAAAATTTTGACCTTTTTGCCAGAAGAGCAATACAAAAGAAACCTTCCAATGGGGACACTTGTTCCAGTGGCAACTAAATTGGGATTTTCGTCACTTTGAATGGATTTCCTCCTACCGTCTGTTGTGTCTAAAGTGCGGGAAGTAAAGGGAAATCTATCCAATGGTATACAGATGGCATAAGAAAAGCTTGGCAGGGTTTTACGCAGTTCTTACTTTATCCAAAATGTAAAAAAATAAAGATGTGTGGCTTTACATATACTTTAACAATTTCATCCATCCACAGTAAAATATTTCAGATTCATAGTGGAGAATGGTGCGACAGCATGTGGGTGGAAAGTGTGATCCTAACGCTACAGTAAATTCTAGGGAATTATATTGTCATAACATGTCTCTTTGTGAAATGAAGTTCTCAGAAACTCTTTCAGTACAGGGACACAGGTGTCATTATATTATTCCAATGTGGACGCAGCACTGGGTACATATAATTCTATTTCAGATTTATGTCATGGAAAAAGAATTACCTACTTTCCTGAAATTATCAGCATAAGCTTGTATATAATCTCATGTGCAGCATCTCATTAGGAAGCCTTTCAAAGCCCTCTGGCTTTTAGTTGAACATATTCTTATCTGTTCATTGGCCTCGTGAGGCAGACAGGTAAGATCTTGCCCAGGAATCAGCTCTATGGAGACAGCAGGCTGTTGTATGTCTTCTCAGGCTACTATTCACCTCTTGGAATGATATCTGTTCTCTGCTTTCATATGTGTTGAATGCTATGTATGAATTGGGAGCGTGTTCTTCTAACTGTCATGCTTTAGATGTACATCCCGGTCATTGCCCCATCATTGGACTGGAATTTTTCCATTTACTATAATTTTTCCATTAGAGGTTTAGTGTTTTTTTTATTTATTTTTTTGGGTGGAAAATTATGAATGTCTGTATCAAACACACATGACTATTTCTGTAACTTGCAAGTCTGAAGTCGGTTCAGAATTCAGATTAGATCCTTCAAGTTATTGTATGTTATGGTGTCAAATGGGCACGTGAAATATTGTATAGCGTTTGATTGAAGGAAGTTTTCACCTTTTTCTCATTAAAAATAAGCTATAATGGCTTTTCTACGTTTATAGACTGATATTTAAAATATTTTTTATATGTAGAAAATCTTTATTTTACATAAAGATATTTCATTCAGAGTGTCCCCATGACATTGGTGTCCCACAGCACACTAGCGAGCATTTAAAACCGTGCATAGTAAATCAGCTTCTAGCTTTAGCTTGTTCAGTTGAAATACATTTTTTTGTTTTAGATCGCGTGGAGAGGACTTTGAACCCCTATCAGATTTGTATTGCTGTTTGTGCCCCTGTTAGGTAAATGTGTCCTCTGTTTGTCCTGGTGACCCTTCACACCAAAAAATGCCAGTTAACCACTTGCCTACTGGGTACTTTTACCCCTTTCTACACAGACCAATTTTTAGCTTTCAGAGCTGTCACGCTTTGAATGACAATTGCGCGGTCAGGAAACACTGTAACCAAATTAAATATTTATCTTTTTTTGGAAACCGTAGAGAGTTTTTTGTTGGTGGTATTTAATCACTATTTTTTTTTCTATTTTTTTGCTAAACAAATGAAAAAAGTGTTCTAAAAATACACTTTTTCTTCATTTCTGTTATGACATTTTGCAAATAAGTAATTTTTCTTCATTGTTGTGCTCTGATGGGGTTTCACTAATGGGCACTGATGTGCGCTGATGAGGCTGCACAGATGGGCACTAATGAGGTGGCACTGATGGGCACTAATGAGGTGGGACAGATGGGCAGGGATATGTTGCACTGATGGGCACAGATATGTTGCACTGATGGGCACGGATATGTTGCACTGATTGGCACTGATATGCTGCACTGATAATCAGGGCAATGATGATCAGTATCCTGATTATCAGTGTAAATGCCCCCTGTCACAGTATAGTCGGTTATCGGCTTTCCTTTCCTCACACAGTAACAGCTCTGAGGAAAGAAAATGCCAATAAGCGCCATTTGTATACATGTGATGAGCTGTGATCAGACACAGCTGATCACACGATAAAGGGGCACCATGATTGGCTCTTTAGAGCAATCACAGAGTGCACATAAATACATGCCCCAAGGGCGGATGGGGTCGGGGTTCTGGGAGAACATCAATAGATGCCTCTCCAGAACTGGATGACCGCGCTGTAGCCTACTTTCGGCTATAGTGCAGTCGGCAAGTGGGTAAAGAAAATTCACAGTTTGAGTGTTCATCAGAACAGGAATGGAGGGAATATCTTGCAATGGGGTTCCCTGACTTTCACATTTCCTGTTTTGGCTGCGAAGCGAATGGAAATCTCTCCAATGGGACGTGATGGCAAAAAAACTGACACAGGTTATAACCCTCCCTTACTCTATCCAAAAATAAAAAAAATTGCCATTAGTTCTACTTTAAGCTTTGAAACTTGAAGCTAGTAGCCGATTGATTGCCATGCACGGCTGCTCTGGTCTTAGTCCATTCCTCTCTATGAGCTTTCTAAACTGAGGGCAAAGCGGATGCTGTTTGCTTGCAGACTGTCTCTCTTGAAGATCTGAACAAAGCCCTACAAAACAGTTACAGGAAGATGGGCAGACAAGTTGCATCTCATTACTAAACAAATCCAGTTGAATGTGACTAATTTCTATCTTTTTTTTTTATATGTGTAAAATCTTTACTTATTATTTATTATAATTAATTATTGGTATTTACATATAAACATTTAATACAGAGTGTAACCATGACACTGGTTTTACAGAGCACTATGAGTTTTCTAAATGGAGAGCATAGGAGCAGTTGTTTGCATGCAGACTGTACTTCTTGGAAGTCTGTATGGAGCCCTAGAGGAAGATGGGGGGACAAGTAATTCCTCAGTTCTAGATCTGAAGAAGTGACTTGGATAATGAGACTTCCTTAACATTACAGAAAGTACTAACTACTACTAAATATTGTAGATGGCGTTTTTACTGTCTTTTCAAAATAGACCCCCCATTTAAAAATGTCACATAACTAAGTGGAGGGGTTTAAAGCAGGAATCCATTTTTAATTTCCATTTTAGAAACCACATTTAATGTGTAGCCGTCGGCGGGTATTATCTGCACACAGTAAAATAAGACCGCTGTAATTTTATGTAATTTTTATACATTTTTTGCCCCATTGGTCTACTAGATATCTACATATACTGTAGAATATGCATATTGCTAGTTCCTGGAAAAAGTCTTGTCTATTTTGTCAATCAGATCTGAATAGAGGGATAATATTTATATGTAAAAATGTCCTTAATTTTGCAAATATGGTGGTAAATAAAAGTTTGATTCTCCAGAAGACTATAATTATAGGATTACTTTTATACCGTCCATGGTGTATTTTCTATCGAAAGGCTACACCAACTGGCCGAAGGTAAAGGAAAAACAGTGTCCGTCATTATTGAACAGCCGTGTGTTGACTTTTTAATCTGTTTTGTTGCCTTGTTTCCATAGAACTGTTTCCTGTATGATCCATGCCCTTTCCCAGTATTAAAATACACAATTCAAAGGCTTGCAATTGCTAAAATTGAGCTACTTAAAACTTTTTAGATGAAAGAACTACTTAAAATAAATCATTGTTATTTAGTTATTGAAGCAGATGAGACCTCTAGTTTGTTGTCTCCAAAACAAGAAACAAGAGCGCCCCAGGGAAGGCGATGGAGCTATTTGTGTTCCTGTTTTCTAAAGAAAGGCTGGCATGTAGAGTTATAAATGATCTGACACAAGCCTCCCAATCATAACTCTGTGTTAATGAACAAGTGATTGAATATCCATTGAGCAAAGGTTCCTATGTGGCAATAACTTTGCTGCCAAGACAAAAATAAATCATGGCATACTGTTAACGTTGGTTAAATCCAACACTTTTATTATAACAGTTTACACATTACAAAAAAAATAGAGTTGGCTTTATTTTCAGGCCTATTTAAATTTGAACGCTAGGCTAAAAAACGAAATGCACATGTGAAACGCATAGGAGTTGTAATTCTGTCCAACTAGGCTTGTGATTCACACAACACAATCACGTTGGTGACCTCAATTTCCCCTACCGCAGTTGAGCAACACAGCTTGGTCACCAACCTGTGACCAGACAATGCAGGGAGAAAAGCACACTGATGAGGTCATCACTCTACACTCTTGCAAGCCTGTTTCCATCTGTTGACGGACAGCACTGAGCAAAGTAATAGAGCTATGATTGACTTCCAGTGCTTGCCTGGGATCTGCCAGTTTGAATGTTGTAGTGTATGGGATTACAGGGAAGCTTCTCTCAGGAAACTCCCAGTATTTATGCCAGTTGTAAGAATGATTTAACGAATACACATGTCCACAAGAAGCTTTAAATATTAACATATATCCTTTTTGGTTGGAGGAGGGAATAGTTTAACCGCTTTGTATGCAGGGCGATGTAAAAAAATTTTTTAACACGCATGATCAAATCTGAATTTTTTTCTAGAAAATTACTTAAAATTCCCAAGCAATGTTACATTTTCTAAAAGCAGAGGCCCTGTAGCATAAAATGATGGCAGTTGTATGTTTTTATGTTGCACTAACTGTTTACCAAATGCCTGTTTTTAGTAAACATTACATTAAAATGCATTTAGTGCACACATACAAAATATAATACTAACCTTTAAGCAAAATATAAAAGATGGTGTTGCGCTGAGTAAATAAATATCAAACATGTCAAGCCTTAAAATGGCAAAAAAACTATGGCACCCAAAATTGTTCACAGTGTCAGGTTATCAATTTAGGGATAATGATAAATTATGCAGTGTTTTATGCCTATCAGACCCCCTAATGTCACGTACCTGGTTGGAGGCCTAAGTGATGGGGAGCCTTCCCTTGTGGCTATGGTCGAAGCACCTCTGGAGGTGATTACAGGGAGTACAAGGCTCAGAGGCGCATGGGTGCTCCAGGAGGTGTCCAGCTGGGTAGTCCTCAGGCAGGAACACAAGATACACCATGGGAGAGCAGGTCAGGCCCAGCAGCTGGCAGATTGCCAGCACTCGCAGTAGGTGAAGGTGATGGGTGCAGGATATGAAGGAACTGAAGTGGCATTGTCAAGGTCAGGATTCTGCCTTAGGCCATACACGGATGGTCAGTATGATGAGAGACAGCCATACACAGTGGATCACAAGGGTGAAGATCGTAGTGTAATCAGTTGATCCAGAATCATGGACGGTTAATTGAGAGAAGCAGAGTTCTTAAACAAACCAAGGTCACAACCAGGGGTTAGGCAGAGAAAAAAATCCAGGGGAAAGCTGAGCCGGTAACATTGTCAGGATAAACACAAGAATACATGTAAGCAATGGGCACAGATCGTGCTTGATTAGCTGCTTGCCTGGCCACAGCAGCCAGAGAAAGGCAGCTCTGAACCTGGAAGTGATTAAATGCTCGTCACTTCTGGTTCATTAGTCACAGAGGAGAACCTCTCCATTTCTCCATTTTGAGACTAGTTACCCTTGTTCCATTTTCTGTGGAAGAACAGAAGAGCCTGGGAACCACTGCAGGCTGTACATTGTCAGTAGTATAAAAGTCACCGGGTGTCTTTAGAGCTGCACAGTTCACTTTTACTGAAAGTGCAATGTCCCCATTAGAAGATTTCCCCTCTAATCCTATTCTAGTGACAAATCAAAAGCCGCGTACACATGAGCGGACTTTTCAACGTCCAAAGTCCGACGGACTGAGTCCGTCAGACTATTCGATCGTGTGTGGGCTGCAACAGACTTTTGACTCGTCAAAGTACGAAGGACTTTAGAATATGGAACATGCTTCAAATTTTCCCGACGGAACTCCGCCGGACCCGGGTCCCTTCGAAAACTCCGCTCGTGTGTGTGCTATTCCGACGGACTAAAACCGACGCTAGGGCAGCTATTGGCTACTGGCTATGAACTTCCGTATTCGAATCCAGTCGTACGTCATCACGTTCGAATCCGTCGGAGTTTAGTGTGATTGTGTGTGGCCAAGTCCGCTCCGCCGAAAAGTCCGTCAGAACTCCGTCGGAACTCCGGCAGAACTCCGACGGAACTCCTTCGGAAGTCTGTCGGACATAAGTCCTCTCGTGTGTACGGGGCTAAAGTTTTTTTTTTTGTAAGATTCTTTTTTGCTGGCGTATATCCCTAGCAGCAGAGACACAGACTGCAATAAAAACCAGAGGTACGAACTGGTTATCCCTCTATTCAAAACTAAAGTAAAAGTATTGGCTTTAAATCAGGGGTGTCCAGCCCACAGGTCTCATGAGGCTCAGGAGAGTTCAGCATGCAGCCTGGGCATGTCTGGAGGAACGCCGTGCAAGAATATAAGTAATTGGGGCTAGCAGGGACAAGCTGGCACAGACACATATTGAGGGACACAGGGGATGCTGCATATGCATAGAGCTCAAGGCGAGCAGCACAGAGAATCCAGGATCAGGTAGAGCTGACGGTATGCTGGGAATGCAGTTTTAGTAAAAGCACTGGCAACAGTGAATGCAAGGACTCCACTTAGCGTGAGGCAAGTAAATGCTGCATGGCTGTATCAAGGGGGTGCTGGGTTGGACAGCGCCCAAAAAGCCCCCACCCACAACCTCCCCTCTACCTCCCCATACAGCACATACCAGGGTTGCCAACCAACACTAAATTCAAGGACAGTTTGTAAAATTCATGATTTTTACATTTGTCCATGAATGACAGTTTGCATGTCCATAACGGATATTCACAGACAGATGTGAAAATCATGGATTTTACAAACTGTCAGTGAATTAAGGCTAGGTTCGACTACTGCGGGTGTTTGTGGGTGCCGAAATCTCAGCTGTACCTGTGCTTCCAACCACCCGGAGCTAAAATGAGCTGCTCTTTACAGAACCGTGGAGCTGCCAGTCATTCTTAATCGGACCTCCCACGCATCTTTAAAAATGCAGAATGTTTTCAGGTGTGGGAACTGCCGGCAAATTGCATGGTACAAAAGCACTATGCGAATTCCTGGCCTCTGCGGTTCAAAAATAGTGCAGGAACCTTTTTCCTGCATGAAATGCAGGCACAGCCACCCATTCAAATGAATGGGCTGCCATGCCCTGAGCAAATGCAGCCCAAGACAAGTCATCTTCTTCCAATGTAGCCCCGGATGGTCAAAAGGTTGGACAACCCTGCTTTAAATCCATCTTTGTGGGAAAAAAAATTACAGATTTTCTTGATGGCCGACGCTTGTTGCTCTGTTAATTGTCATTTAAAAACCACACATGACTTTAGTGAATGTTCAAAAACTTGTTCAAGAGCAATCATGTCTAGAGGAGGTGAAGGGAGAGGAGAGAGTGTTTTCTGTCTTATATCAATGGAGGCACCCTTAATATGCATGCTCCTTGTTCATTCCGGAGTGCTAGGTGTGAGCTAGTCTAAGCAAATTGCACTTTGAAGGGATGCAGCAAATGCTTTTAGTAATGCTATATGAGAGCTCAGCCTGTTCTAATGTTTAGCCCTGGTGCATCTCCTCCAGTAGAGCTGTGCTGGAGGATGAGAAGATGGAGGATGAGATACTTGTCTGATAATAAACTATTTCTAGTCAGTCCAGTGAGTTGAAGTAATTTTTTGCGCTGTAATGAGATTTTCTGTTGATCCATTCAAGAGGTGGTTGAGCAAAATCAGGTTTTTATTCTCAGATATTGCATTATGTTTCTTTACCGATAGATCCCATATTCTTTATATTTTATATAAAATATTCGTTTATGAATTTTTGAATTTTGATTTATGATCAGGGATGGTATCTTGATCCACTTCTTGAGTGTGTTTTGTATAGCAGGGATCTTCTCCCTCCGCTAGCTGTCAAAATTTAAATAAAATGTGTCCATGCGAGGCTCCATCCAGCTGCGTCACTCATTCACAGGGTTCTGTGAATGGAAAACTGCAAGTCTCCACAGCCTTAGCGGCTGTTGACTTGCAGTTCTCAATGAATTACCATGGTGCTGTGAGCACTGTGGTAGTTCTTTGTTTCTTCCTGTCAGAGTATATTGGCTTGCCCGTGCAAGGTACGAGCAAGCAGATTCACTGACAGGTCTACAGTAGTCCTGCATGGTATCGGTGATCTGCTGATCACTGATGCAATGCTTTACAGGCTCCTACTACAAGAAATTATAAATGCACATTTTTTACCTGGAAAAAAATGCTTTTATTACTTTTTGTAAAAAGGTGAACTTATCCTTAAAAATAATCACCTCTTGGTGCAAAGTCCAGAGGCAGCAGTTTTTTACAGGTTGCCGGTAGCCACGCTGGATGGTGTGCCTGTGCCTTCCACCCACACCTAAATGCCAGAGCATTATGCACTGGGACTAGACGCCCAGTGTACATGAAGCCTACATGGGATGCCATGAATGATTTATTCCAATAACTATTTGAGAACCCTACAGATGACTTAACCAAAAGCTATAAATTTGAACTGACAAGACTTTTTAAGACCCCCAGTACATTTCTCAACGTGGGATAAAGGAAGAAGATTAAATGTTTTATTTGGTAAATCTGGTTGCTGTGAGTTACTGCACTTTGCACATTATTCCCGATTGCATTGCCACGTTGAAAAAGCCATCAGATGCAAACATTTTAGGGTCTGCTCTTTGTCTGGTTTTATGATTTCTAAATGTATTACTTAATTGTTGGTAATAAAAGGATGATGTACTGCCACTTTTCATATTACTGCAGCAGCTACAAATTAAAAGCCCTAATAAATGTAGTAAGACTGCTTAGTCAGGCACTTTCTGGAGGCAGACATCATCTTATGTTTTCTTGTTAAGTGAGCGATGGAATGTACATTTTGTATTATGTGCTCACCTGAGTGTTTCTCTCTTACAGCCCTGAGAAATAGGAACTATCACTATGTGATCAACGGCAACTGGGCCATTAGTTATCCTGGCGTCTTCAATGTGGCGGGAACCAAGATCCAGTACAAACGTTCTGCTGACAATCAGGAGAGCTTTGAGGCAACAGGACCAACAGAGGAGGATCTGCATGTCATGGTTTGTGTGAATTACATATGCATAGTTTGTACAAAGGGTCAACCTCATATAAATGTGCTAATTTTTTAAAGCCACTTTGGAAATTCAGTAAAGCAGTTCTAACACTTTTCTGGTGGCATAACCCCTTTAAAATGGCTTCTGCCCAATTCAGGAAAGCTGTACAGTTTGGTTGGGATATCCAACACATGCACCAGATTCAGGCAGTTTTTATTCCTGCCGCCTTTAAAAACACGTTGCTACAGCTGAGACAGATTAAAAAATAATTACTGACAATATGAAGAAACGCAGACTGGTGGTAACTAAGACCAATGCTGAGCTGGAATACAGAGAGATGCCAGTGCCCAGAGTGGGGCGTGTATGTTCTGGGAAGCTTTCCTGAATGTGATTGCTTCCCACATAGGGCTCCTCGGTTGCTAAGAAGCTGGTGGTCATCAGCATCCTAGCAACCAGTGACTCATCCCATTCAGCAGGGAGATTTCCTGACTGACAATGGAATGTAAACAAAGGAGCCATGATGCTGGTGATGTCATTACCCTAATATGGAATAATATACCCTAATATAATATACCCTAATATAGAATCTCCTGGGTCACTGGTTATTATGATGCTGTTGGCTTCACCGCTGATGTCAATGTCTTAGTAATGCTGCTGTTTGGCGGGTGGTTGGGTATGGGAGTCAGCCTGTACTGAGGATGGAGTGACCAGTATGGACACTCCGGCCCCAGTGCCAACCCCCACCATTCCTCCAAGCAGCAAATTCATGTACCTGTTTCCGACAAGTACATGAATTTGTTGCAGACACTAATATTTGTCATGTGAAGGCATGATCTAGCGAGCAGGGCACTCTGATACCTTTTTGTACCAAATTGTAATGTAACTGTAATGTATGCTTTCATTTAGTTAAGAGCTGCGCAAACCTTTGGCGCCATATAAATCCTGTATAATAAGAATAATAAATTCTAAAGGGTGTCTACAACAATTTGTGTAAATTGCAGGAATTTTTTCTAATGTGTCTTTGTATTTTGTATACTCTCTGGGTGGTTCTTCCAGTAATAATTTTATATGAACAGATGGCAGATGTTTATATGAACAGTTGGCTATCTTGACCCGCTGCCCGATATGGCCAATCCGTAGAACTACACAAGAAATATAATGATAAAAATGAAATGGCAGTTGGCTTTCAAAAATGTAGAAATTACACAAGGGACACGAATGAAGCTTGAGACCTTCCCATATAAGGAAAACATAGAAGTAGTAATCCTAAGCCAACAAGATAGGAAAAGGTTTCAAATTTATCATTAAACTCCTCTAAAAAAAAACTATTTCACATACTTCAATATTTTCTTATTGCTAAAAAAGATTCGGGATTGGATGCAATTCAGCTTTAGTAGTTTGTTCAAAATGATGTGCCATTTTTTGACTAGGGAAAGCAAGATAACAATTTAACTCTACTGAGCTCAAAGTACTGGCATATGTAGGGCTTGGTGCCATTAACCTTAACCCCCAAGTATAGTATTACATTAATGAGCATCTTGGTGGCTGAATAAGCAGAAAAACAGAGCAGGTATTTGCTGATCTGCAGATGGATGTTTCCAATTAAAAGTCTTTTACTATATGAATCAAGCCATTATTTTTGGCAGGCCATTAAAGATACCCCGAAAAAGGATATACCAGATATAAAACAGAAAAAAGCAAGCATGTTATAATCAGAAATCATATTAGTCAATGTGATATTTAATTTAAATTAAAATATCACATAAAATATCACATAATTTTATTAAAATTTGAGTAACTGCAGTTGTAACAAGAGAAACCAATGTGCCACTGTCTTCCCTTTTGCTGCCAAGATTATAACTGCAGCCTTAGCAGACTTTTATAATTGCTAAGACTAGGAGTGCTATTGTCATAGAGGCCCAGTACTGTGTGGCTGTTTAATGAGACACCCAGTAACCGGTAGCATCGAGAAATATTTTTCAATAAGTGTGAATGTTTGCAGTATATTCCAAATACCTTTTATCAGATTGCTATGAAATTAATTAGAATGCTCAATTCGTAATTACTGTTTAAAAGTGCAGAGGACACAGGGGACGCAGCTTGGCACTCATAATTTTTGTTTACTGTCTGTTATGCAAGTAGCATTGCAAAACATGCATCTAGAAAGATGCTACAGTTGGAAATGGCCGTCCCAGGTTTGTCCTGTCTAAATATGGCCTGAAGTAGATTCCTGTCCAGCGATAGACAGGTAGTATATATTCACCACACTGCGATATATAAGCCCTTGTGTGTAAATATGATTTATCCTAATTCTGTATTGTGCCTTATGTTGTAGGTCCTCTTTACAGAGCAGAATTTGGGTATAGAGTATGAATACTGGCTTCCTAAGGATTATTATATTTACCACCAAAGAGATCGCAGTTCCTTGCAAGACACTGCAGAGACAGTTATCTCACCAACTCAGCCTCCTACCACTACACCGGCTCCCACAACAAGACACAATGGTGAGTACAAGGCTAAATGCCTCTAATTAACTTGCTGTGAGCCCTAAAGCATAGTCAGCCTAAACACGGTGCTCCCAAGGAGGAACAATTTTCCAATACTTGAACCTATGTTTCGTTATTCAACGGAATTTATCTCCTGGGCGGAGGGTGATTCTACCAACACCACGTGTTAGCCTGGGTGGAGAGCCCCCTCTTTATAATTATTCTACCTTACTATCTTACTCCCCCCCCTCTTTTTTTTCCTTTTCCTCCTCTCTTCTTGCTATGTTTCCAACAATATCATCGACTATGAATAGTTCTCTTCCCACAAATTCTTATAGCATGATTAGTTCCCGACAGCTTTGCCAAAGTGTCATCTGAATGAGACAGAGGTGACTTTTCTTTACTGATATTTATTTTCTAAAACATTTTTGTACTCTCCTGCTCAGGGAAACAGGATTATGTTGTAGCTGCATTTACAACATATTATAACATAGGATTCAGGGTAAGAGAATTAGTTAATTAGTTACCCCATATATAACCTCAGCTCAGCTTCAGCATAGCACCCCCCAGAAATAAGAGAAATAGTACCCCATCTAAACTGCAGCTTACCGGTCCTTAGTGCAGGGGTGTTCAAACTTTTTTCAAAGAGAGCCAGATTTGATGAAGTGAACATGCGTGAGGGCCAACCATTTTGCCTGACATTCCTTGAACCATTTAAATTCGGTCTACGTGTGTTCGTCCGAGCACTAATATACTGCCCAACAAGAATTGCCTTGCTTTTGTGGCTGTGTGTGGTGAAGAGATGAGCTTGGGCATGTTATTTGGATATATATCTTTTGTTGCCCCCAATGAATTCCCGAGCGCCACTCAGGACTAAGGATAAGCTTGGGCATGTTATTTAGATATACTGTATTTATCAGCGTATAACACGTACCTTGACTTTAAAAGGGAACTTTCTGGGAAAAAATTAAATTTGAAATAAAAAAATGTGAAACAAAATAAGGGTCAGTGCCCATCGATGCAGCCTCACAAGTGCCATGAATGCAGCCTCACAAGTGCCATGAATGCAGCCTCACAAGTGCCATGAATGCAGCCTCACAAGTGCCATGAATGCAACCTCACAAGTGCCATGAATGCAGCCTCACCATTGCCATGAAGGCAGCCTCACCATTGCCATGAAGGCAGCCTCACCATTGCCATGAAGGCAGCCTCACCCTGGCCATGAATTCAGCCTCACCCTGGCCATGAATTCAGCCTCACCCTTGTCATGAATTCAGCCTCACCCTTGCCATGATTTCAGCCTCACCCTTGCCATGAATTCAGCCTCACCATTGACATGAATGCAGCCTCAAATGCAGCCTCACCATTGCCATCAGTGCAGCCTGATTGATGCCCATCTGCAGCCTCAGAGGGGACAGCGAGGGGGGTGGTACGAGCACCAACCGATTACATAGAGGAGAATCTCCTGTTTACTCAGCAGACTCTTTAATACAAAGTCCCACCTCCTATGATAGACAGAACAGTCGTCCAATAGCAGCCCAATAGATGGGACTTCCTATTACAGAGGCTGCCATGTAAACAGGAAATTCTCACTGTATGTATCCTCCCTGTCCTCTCCGAGGCACATATATATACTTAAATACGAGTATATATCCTTTGTAGCCCCCGCGGCGCTTGGGGATTGGCTGTGGACCACAAAAGATATATATAGTCAAATTACCAGTGGGGCCGCTTGAAACTGGAAGGCAGGCTGCAATTGGCACATGGGCCGGACTTTGGACATGCCTACCTTAGTGGTATTGCCTACATTCATTTTTCACACTTCTTTTTCCTTTACTATAACCTGCCAATTCTTCCTTTAACTCCCTTCCTGTCCTAGTGTCACCCTAAGATGGGGAGTGTGCTAGGACTAGACTACGTAAAAGTTCACTTTCTTCGCCATAACAGGGAACATTGCTTTGTCATCCATGGAGATGGCAGGGAACAGTGCTAATTGATAATTATCCCGATGCAGAGAGTAAAGCCCCATAGACGCAGACAGAATTTCGGGAGACATTTTGCGGGTGAAAAAAAAATGCCCGACATTTGGCCTGTATGTCAGACGTGCATACTTGAAAACCAGCAGCCGACCAACTCCCGATCAGTGCTCTCAGCCAATGGTGGCTGAGAGTGCTGATCGGATTGTTCTGGTAGGGGGGATGTCCCCCCTGTCGGATCACAACAGCTCAGCGGGGGAGATCGCTGAACTAACCTCGCTTGATTAGTATAGTGTCTTTGACCGGAGCTGTCAATGTTTTTTTTTTTTTGGTGTGACCCACTGGGTTAAAGTGGTTGTAAACCCTTAAACCAACTTTGACCTACAGGTAAGCCTAGATTAAGGCTTACCTGTAGGTCCAAGAAATATCTCCTAAACCTATACGGTTTAGGAGATATTTACCCGAAGACAGCCACCGCTGTCGATATGCCGCGATATGCCGCGAGTGTCAGCTCCTGTGCGCATGCGCAGGAGTGACGTCATCGCTGCTCCGGCGAATCACAGTGCCAGAGCAGCGAGACCCGGAAGTCACTCCGGGATCCATGTCAGCGGTGGACGTGAAGACGGAGAACCGCTTCGGGGGCTTCGTTCTCGGGTAAGTTATTCATAATGAGCTAGTATGCTATGCATACTAGCTCATTATGCCTTTGCCTTACAGGGTGTTTTTTTTTTTTTGTTTTTTTTTGCCTTTACTTCCTCTTTAAGAAGGTTATCAGCTCACAAGATTTCTGGCTGAATCAACAGCTGATTTTTTATTTTATTTTTTTTACTTGTCAAACAGATATAACAAAGCTCTTTCAATGGTATATTTAACAGACCAAAAGCAAATAAGATAAATTTATGGTTAGATTTTATGTACATTTTAATATTGTCAACCAGCTCTTTGGATGATCTATATTATGATAATCGCTCAAAAAATGAAAACTGAAAAGTATACCAGCAACAAAGAAAGTTTATCTTGTGTCATTGAAAATAGTCTCTGCTATATTGTTTATGAAGAACATGACATTTGTGGTCTGGCACAGACGCATAATAACGTCTGTGCTATCTGCAGGAAATGTAAGCGAAAGCATTTTTGGTGTCCGCAATGCCAATGACATTGTAGTTTATAATGTGGAAGGGGTGAATCATCTTATCTGGGTTTGTAATGAAGCTGTGAATGACTGTATTAGCCGTGATAACCTGTGTGTCATGTATATTGAAGTGTACGTAAAACCGAACAATTAACTTTTGGTCTGTTAAATATACAGTGGGGGTATTTTGTTATATCAGAAAGTCAAACCCTTATGTGATAGCAATAGAGTTAGAAGAAAAAAGTTAAAAAAAAATGTAATCTACTGTAAAACCTTTTGCTCCTTAAACTTGCACATTTGAATGTACAGGTAAAATCTAGGATTGGGAGCATAATTCATTCTGGAAACATGCTTGTAATTCAAAGCGAATTTCCCCATAAGAAATAATGGAAACTCAGATGATTCGTTCCACAACCATTTATTCAGAAGTCCTTCAGTTTATAGTCCATATAAATAGATTATAGCAATGTGATAGGTTTGTAACCATAAAATGTCTATCAACAAATGGAAGCCTCCAAAAGGGGATTAGAAGCAAAATTCAGCAAGAGCTACAGAGTATAAAAGGGAAGAGAGGCACCTCGAAGTGTAGCAAAATGGTTACATTTAATGAAAGTACAACATTTAGCATGGTTGATGATTAAAAGAGGTACATCTAAGTATGCTGGCATCCGGGGTAAAGCTGTCCATATAGAGCGTCCTCCGCAATCATGGCCGGGAAGACCACCCTGCAGTAGAGCGATCTGAAAGCAAGGCTTGAAGCTCGCGTGGAGTGCAGCGTGGAAGGGATGACGTAGATGGTGGTGCAGAGGACTGTCTATGTGGACACCTTTACCACGGATTCCTGCATACTTAGATATGGCAGTTTTAATTTTTGCATATGGAGGTCTTCTAATTTATTGATTTATTTTTCCTAATGATTGAACTAGATAGACTTTTTTTTACTCTGACTAACTATGTAATGGCTTTTAAACCGTCACCCATGGAGAATTTTGTGCACTGAAGTTTTCTGCCATTTTACAAGTGCGCATAACATGAAGGCTTGACATGTTTGGTATAAATGTATATGTTGCAACCTCCATTTTAACATTTTTTAAAAATATCCCTCCATGCTCATCTGCCCTCTATCTATCCATTATAATGCATGTTCTTCCACTGTGGAGGCTCTCAAATAGAGTTAGGACTGCAGATAATACTGGAGTGCTGTAAAGTGGCTCTTACGCATGTATTTGCAAATTTGCGCAAACTAAACCCCTGTTTTTAACTTGTACTGTTAAACAGGAGAATTTGATTGGTTGCAGGCTGGTTGGTAAGTTGAGCTGGGAGTTTTCTTTCCTTTTGTTTGACACGTGTCACCCTCGCTCCTTGCTGCAAAGGCCAGTTATAGGTGGGAGCGGTGGCCATTTGCACTATTTGTAAATTAACGTTAGTGTTTTTTTTTTTTACTGAAAATATGTGTAGCGCCGGCTCCTGAAGAGCACGCGCTATATGTTTTTCTCTATTTAAAGTTCCTAGAATCGCAGTTTGGTTTTGGGTTTAATTATACCAAATTATGGTTTCAGTACCAGTCTAGCTGAATTGCACTGTGTTCTGCTTGGCCACAGGTGGCGCTGTCATCACTGGCAAGTGTGAAAACGGAGTTCAGGTGGGCTCATTAAGTGCCACTTTTTCTCAGAACCAGCCCAGTGGGAGTGTCATCTTGCTGTGCACACTCGGAGACGGTACTTAAGGTACTGACACCACGTGCTTTTGGGTTCTGGTCCAGAAGATCTTTCTGTCTGTTTTGGTCCCGGTCCTCCTGACCAGACCCCATGGCCCTCATGGCCTGGGGTGTGGATCCATCTAATTCCAAGTCTCGGGGGGCTGGATAGCCCGAGGCAAAGTAACTGGAAGGAGGATTCAAAGGTGGTCCGGTGCCGTCTCATCAGTGGAGAGGCCCAGCAAATGAGGAAGCAACCAGGGGAGGACTCTTCGGGAGAAGGCCACGCTAAAGGCTGGCTTCTCAGAAAGAGCCTGGAGGCTTATTTGAAAGACACCAAGTGAATCTACGCTTGTACGGTATCGCCGGACCGGCTGCAAGATACTGGTACCATACGAGGGCTCTCTAAATTTGTCTACATCCTTCAGTTACTACAAGTGTTCTACAACAAGTCTGTGGCAGAGACTTTATTCAAACGTTCTATATGCAAGTCTGTGGCAGAAGCTTTGCTTCATCTGAACACTCTACTGGCTGCTAGGCCTAGTGAGAGGAGGTCTATCCTATAGAGGTGAGAATCCAGTTGTGAGTGGCTATTCTCTGGATTTCTATAGTGAAAGACTTCCTATTTTGAGCAGTTCCAAGAGTACCTGAACTTTCTACCTAAACCCTCTAACCCTCATTGAGAGACTGTGTTTTGTCTACTCTTTTTTGCAAATAAAAATCCCAAAAGTGGATCCAATATCAGTTTCTGCAGTTCTTTGGGCCATCTACCTCGGGAAACCCCTAGACGTACACGAGGTCAAGAAGGTAACGGTAAACCCAACAAAATCAGACGCTCCTTCGGGGGTCAGTGGTACATATGGGTTTGATATAAACTGCTGTGCTAATATTGTGTGACATAAAAAATTGTCACTACCACTATTTAATTCTACAAACTAATCATTAGACCTAAAATGTGAATTTTAATGTGTTTGAAAAAAAAAACACAAAAAATCTAGGGCAGTAAATGTGTTAAAGGGATAAACCATGGTGTATTGCAGAGATGTACTGCATATGAGTTTTTTTTTGCCCTGGTAGACACTTTCAGTAATGAGGCACATAGATTATCCCCATGGTGGGGTGTCTGGAAGAAACTAATTGGCCTCCAGTATTTGTCAGTTCCTTGTCTGCCTCCCACAGGCATACTAAGTAAACACCTGTTTGTTGGACCCAAATAGCAGCGGGGTTCCATTTAAAATTTGAAAATATTTTTTGCTGTCTGCTAAACCTGATAAAAGCAGCTTTGATGTGTGTTCAGACTGTAATCTCTCCTTCCCCTTTATGTTTATACACAGTGTAAACATCTGAGTGCGCCTGTCACTGAATGTAATGAAAATAGTCAGCGGACACACATTCCTGGCACATCTGTAGCTGTGCATATCCCGATTAGCAGAGGTTCAGTTTTATACTCCGATCCATGCCATTTCATTTCTGCATACTTCTAATACTGCTAATAATAGTAGCTATACCGGTGGCCCATGCATTAAGGGCGCACGGGCGCTGCAACCCCTCTATCACCAATAGATAGATTCATGCACAAATTACAGGAAAATGCTAAGGATCAATGCTATAACAGCCTTTTGTGCTCCCCACAGCCTCTTTAAAAATCATTTGTGCCACATTTCATACTTCCCTTGTCAAGATCCATTATAGAAAAAATGCCAGTGTAAACCCACTTACTCATGTGAGGTGGTAAGGGACCACCAGGTTGCTTGGTGGGCTATAATTTCAAAGTTTAGGGCAGAATGCATGACTTTTTGGGAGAGTGTAAAAAATTGGGCATCAGTAACTTTAAAAAGTTTCACAGAGTTTATTAGACACTATAAACTCAGAGAGAGAGAAGGGATACCCAACAGCGACCAAAAATACAGCCTTCGGACCTCTTTTTACAGGCAATGCAGAAGAAGGGACTTTTAAGCCGCTCTTGAGCAAGCAAACCAGAGCCTTCTGCAATGTCCACTGGCAGCAACTTGTACCCAGAACTTAAAGGATAAGTTCACCTTTACAAAAAAGTTATAGAGGCAAATTTTTTTGTTTTTTTAGGAGCCTATAAAGCATTGCTCCCACGGGTGTAATGCCACAGTCCTGCAGAAAGTGTAGTTGTCTGCCTGTGCCTCCAATATGGGCAGGCATTTACTGGATAACAGTAAGCCCCTGTACACACGGTCGGACATTCCGACAGAAAATGTCCGATCGGACCGTGTTGTCAGATAATCCGACCATATGTGGGCTCCATCGGACTTTTTCCATCGAAATGTCCGACCAACAAAGTTTGAGAGCTGGATATAAAATTTTCTGACAACATGATCCGATTGCACTTTGTCCGATCGTTTGTAGAGAATTCCGATCAGACAAAGTGCCACGCATGCTCAGATAAAATTAGGAGACCAAAGCTATTGGCTACTAGCCTGAATGTAGTCCCGTTGTAACGAACGAACATGATCACGTTCTGAACGATCGGATTTTCCGACAACGTCCGACCGTGTATATGCAACACCAGTTTCAGACAAAATCCGTTGGAAAAATTCAGACGGATTTTGTTGTCGTAATGCGCGACCGTGTGTACAAGGGCTAAGACTCAATGAACTACCTAGAGCACTCAACAGTGCCCTGGTAGTTCATTGAAGGCTGCAAAGGATGTTGGTACTTGTAGTTCATTGATTCACAGGGATCTGTGAATCAATGACGCCGCCATGTGGGCGAAGCCCTGCACGGCTCTCGCTCTGTTTGAATTGTGATAGCGAGTGTGAGGAGAAGATCTGGGGGAGAGGCGTCTGATACTAAACATGTTACACCCTACAGCTTTATATCTAAAGATTTTTTTGGCTTTGGATATAGTAGGGAATATTTAAAACCATAGATCATATGGTATTATGAGGGAGCATTATGAAAAGGCTAAAAAAGCCTTATATCAGAAAATCGTGAACCTAGGTGTCGGAAAATAGAAAGCACATTTGGCTTTACTGTGATTTCTTGATATATATAATAGCATTAAGTATACACAGCTCATTCATATAAAAGAATATTTTTTATTACAAAAGGTGTTTGAAATGGGACATAACATCCATAGGGCAACACACAAGCCAGCAAATATAAAATCAGATATAACAGTAGCAGATTGCATGTAGCGCTTGCCTTCATGTTTCATGGTATTAAGCTGCTTCTTAACCCTTGTACACACGGTCGGAGATTCCGACAACCAAATCCGACGGATTTTGTCCGACGGATCTTGTTCGAAACTGTTGCATACACACGGTCGGACGAAGTTGACGGAAAATCCGATCTTTCAGAACGTGATGACGTTATTTCGTTACGATGGGACTATGTTCAGGCTAGTAGCCAATACCTTTGGTATAGGAATTTGATCTGAGCATGCGTGGCACTTTGTCCGTCGGAGTAGGCTACACATGATTGGAGTATGTCTGATAGGAGCATTTTGTCGGAAAATTTTACCGGCAAGTTGGAAAACTTGGTCCGTCGGATATTCCGACGGAAACAGTCCGATGCAGACCACACACAGTCGGAATATCCAACAAAACGGTCCGGTAGGACACATTCCGACGGAATCTCCGACCGTGTGTACAAGGGCTAAGAGTTTTTGGCCAGGATTTTGGCAGTACACAAATGGGCTACATCTATAGCAAGAGCATTATTCAACTATTTGGTTCGAGCTCGGAACTCGAAGTCCGATCGGAATTCTCTACACATGATCGGAGTATATCCAATCGAACCAGTTTGTCGGAAAATATTTCCAGCAAGTTGGAAAATTTGGTCCGACGGATATTCAGACGGAAACAGTCCAATGCATACCACACACAGTCGGATTATCCGACAAAACGGTCCGATAGGACACATTCCGACGGATTCTCCGACCGTGTGTACAAGGGCTTAGGGGCTTCAGTCTCCTCATCTGAGTGAGTGGGCAGACCTAGTGTTCATAAACAGAATAAGTACAGTAATTAGACATATCATTAAAATACATATATATATATACAGTGCCTTGCGAAAGTTTTCGGCCCCCTGGAACTTTTCAACCTTTTGCCACATTTCAGGCTTCAAACATAAAGATATAAAATTTTAATTTTTTGTGAAGAATCACCAACAAGTGGGACACAATTGTGAAGTGGAACGAGATCTATTAGATTTTTGAAACTTTTTTAACTAATAAAAAAATGAAAAGTGGGGCGTGCAAAATTATTCGGCCCCCTTGCGTTAATACTTTGTAGAGCCACCTTTTGCTGCGATTACAGCTGCAAGTCGCTTGGGGTATGTCTCTATCAGTTTTGCACATCGAGAGACTGAAATTCTTGCCCATTCTTCCTTGCAAAACAGCTCGAGCTCAGTGAGGTTGGATGGAGAGCGTTTGTAAACAGCAGTTTTCAGCTCTTTCCACAGATTCTCGATTGGATTCAGGTCTGGACTTTGACTTGGCCATTCTAACACCTGGATACGTTTATTTGTGAACCATTTCTTTGTAGATTTTGCTGTATGTTTGGGATCATTGTCTTGTTGGAAGATAAATCTTTGCCCAGTTTCAGGTCTTTTGCAGACTCCAACAGGTTTTCATCCAGAATGGTCCTGTATTTGGCTGTATCCATCTTCCCCTCAATTTTAACCATCTTCCCTGTCCCTGCTGAAGAAAAGCAGGCCCAAACCATGATGCTGCCACCACCATGTTTGACAGTGGGGATGGTGTGTTGAGGGTGATGAGCTGTGTTGCTTTTATGCCAAACATATCGTTTTGCATTGTGGGCAAAAAGTTTGATTTTGGTTTCATCTGAACAGAGCACCTTCTTCCACATGTTTGGTGTGTCTCCCAGGTGGCTTGTGGCAAACTTTAGATGAGACTTTTTATGGATATCTTTGAGAAATGGCTTTCTTCTTGAAACTCTTCCATAAAGGCCAGATTTGTGCAGTGTACGACTGATTGTTGTCCTATGGACAGACTCTCCCACCTCAGCTGTAGTTCTCTGCAGTTCATCCAGAGTGATCATGGGCCTCTTGGCTGCATCTCTGATCAGTCTTCTCCTTGTCTGAGCTGAAAGTTTAGAGGGACGGCCAGGTCTTGGTAGATTTGCAGTGGTCTGATACTCCTTCCATTTCAAAATGATCGCTTGCACAGTGCTCCTTGGGATGTTTAAAGCTTGGGAAATCTTTTTGTATCCAAATCTGGCTTTAAACTTCTCCACAACAGTATTACGGACCTGCCTGGTGTGTTCCTTGGTCTTCATGATGCTCTCTGCGCTTTCAACAGAACCCTGAGACTATCACAGAGCAGGTGCATTTATACAGAGACTTAATTACACACAGGTGGATTCTATTTATCACCATCAGTCATTTAGGACAACATTGGACACTTCTGGAGTGAGTTTGCTGCCCTGAAAGTAAAGGGGCCGAATAATTTTGCACGCACCACTTTTCAGTTTTTTATTTGCTAAAAAAGTTTAAATTATCCAATAGATTTCGTTCCACTTCACAATTGTGTCCCACTTGTTGGTGATTCTTCACAAAAAATTAAAATTTTATATCTTTACGTTTGAAGCCTGAAATGTGGCAAAAGGTTGAAAAGTTCAAGGGGGGCGAATACTTTCGCAAGGCACTGTATACCCCTGAGGAACCCTTGAAATATAATGTCCCATTCTCAGGGAACCCCTGCTAAAAAGAATGATACCTAAAGTTCATGGTACATTAGCATGTTCAATAATTTGAAAAAAGTTTTAAATATGAAAACATTTTTCCTGTCCAGTGGCATAAAGGGGAAAATGCACACAAAAAAAAGGGCGGGGTTAGGAAGGAAGGGGTGTTACCTTGTGGATGCATCAGGTACATTTAAGCTAAGTGGAGACCATCAGCAGAGACCTATTTCATGGAAGCCGACCCATAAACATGTGTACCAAACAACCAACTTCAAGGCGATGTTAACTGAAATGCCTATTGGGGCTAATCCGAGGTTTGAAATGCACGTGTGCATTGAGGCCCAGCTGAGGTCTGATGTGCATGTGTATGTGCATTGGGGCTAATCTGAGGTCTGAAGTTATGGCTGACCTGAGATCTTTATATGTAGCTGTATGGTTATGTAGAATACTTGAGTTTAACTTTACATTAACAGTACAACTATGATTGCAAAAAATTGAAAACTACCTAAGGCTATGCCACTTTTGTTTACCTACACACCAGCTGTGTAATACTTATAGAAATGGCACTTGATGTGGAAAAGGTTGCTGATCCCTGCCTTACCTTATACTATACTAAGCTAGCATAGATGGATTATCTGAAAAAAAATCTGTACCTTTTTCAAATGTGAATTTAAATTTGAAGTTATTGTGGTTTTGATGGGTGGCGAGTCCACTCCTGGTCTCATTTCACTCTCCTCCCTTCTTTTTCACCATCATTCTTTTTTCTCGTAAACATATTTTTAAATTATATCTCAAGAAATTCCAAGACTCTCCTGTCATTGTTTTCCATTGTCATTGGCCTGTGGTTCTTATTAGGTTTCACCCTCCTGTTGTTTTCTGTTATGTGATTCAACTGATTTTTATGTACCATATTTCTTTTTCATACATCATGGGACACAGAGTCAGGCTAATGTTCATTACCTATTGGGTTATACTCCATCTCCAGGTGAATGGGCACTGGTAGACCAAAGGTCTTCAGACAGGAAGTGATCCCATATATAACCCCTCCCATACAGGAAGCACTTCAGTTTTTTCTCATTAAATAATTTTTATTTTTATAGATTACATTGAATTACAATAAATCAGTAAAGTAAGAAAATAAGATGAAGTCAAAACATACAGTAAAACTTCTTGTGTAAGCAAGAGTCAATAAAGTAAAGATAAAATTATAAAATTATAGATTATATAATAATGTATTGTGTTCGATTACTCACATTGAAAAATAAAATAAAATGCACAAGATAGAAATTAGATTACAAGTGTAAGAATAATAGCCAGAACACTTCAGTTTTTTACCAGTATCTGCAAGGTGGATGGCACGGTTTGTTTGAGCTCTCTGAGCTCCAGGTCTCATGTCCCACAAACGATTCTTAAATGATTCTAGGGATTGACAGATCGGATCTATTTGACACAGGCTTTATATGCTTAGATAAATGGTACCTGAGCCTCGCAAAGAAGACTCAAGATCCTGCGAGGTTTTGCCTGTAATTCAGCCTCCGGGCTCTGAACCCTGCAAAGTGGAATCCTGGACACTTCAGTGCTAAGGTATTCCTGCAGGGTGCTGTACAGGTCCAAGGGTGTGGACCCTAAACATGAAAAGGGTACCCAGTCCTTGAAGTTCCTCAAGTGACAGGAACCCACCGTGAAGGGTGAAGATTGTGCTCTTAGATTCTATGCTGCCCTGCGCCTAGACTGGTAAGTGAAAAACCTTTACTTATTGCGGGGTGTCCCAGTGATTGTAACAATCAGTCAAGCTAGCTAGAGGCTGGACACCTGTGTGCAGTGACCATACGGTCGAATTTTGGGCTAGCTGTGGGTGTTTGCAAAGTGTACTTTTTTTGCTTGTGTCTGGCTGTTCTTTAGCTGTATGATGGCACACATTTCGCCTTGGTTCACCGCCCTGAGTGCCGCTATGCTCGCTAGAGTGCCGCTATGCTTAGTTAGCAGTTTGTTTGTTTGGCGGCCATGGCACTCCTGGCTCTGTGCAGTAGCCTTTTATCTGAACGCACGAGGATTTGCGCCATACGCAAATACAGTCACCGGGGCCATGCATATGCGTGCGCATGCATGCAGGGAATGTTCTGTCGGGCACTCCTCTTATTTAAGCTATATAGGCCAAGCATACGGTGCTTCCTGAAGGCAGCTGTGGGACACACACCAGGCTCTGAACAGACACTTGCAGTGGTTAATTTTTTTTCTTACCCGGGTCATGTGAGTCACCAAGTGTTGCTTGGCAGGCTAAAGGTGCTTAGCAGGATTGTTGTATAGGGGCTTGGCGAGCCCTATTAAAGTGTCTCCCTTCTGAGGTGTTTTAATACTACACCCAAGTACTCTCTTTTTGTGGCTAGTAAATGTCTTCAAAAAAGAGGAGCGGGACTAACACTAGAGGGAAGGGCAAACCAATGTCGTCAGTAGTTCCTGATGAACCTAGTCGTATCCCTAGTTTTGTATCCCCTGAAAGACCAGAGGCTTCTGGGCAATCTGAGCTGCTGCGCCTATCTGGTATTGTGCCTGCAGTCAACGCTGCTGCTTCACCCTTTATCACTAAGGATGAACTGCCCTCGGCCCTAGCTGGGTTAGAGCACAGGATTGCTGGCATGATGGCCTCCATCCCGCAGGGTAGCAGGAAGCGTAACAGATCCCCCTCCCCGAAGCCTCCTAGTCTGGAGCAGAAATGGGTTGAGGATGGGAAAGAGCTTAAATCTCCGGACTCTGTGGAGGCCCCGGCAGATGGTATGCTTCCGAGCAATCTGGACAAGAAGATATCCAGTTGATGTCTACCTCTCAGTCACAGACGCTTTTGATCCTGACTCTGACTAAAATGGTTCTTTCTGCCTTTAAGTTACCTCTTGCAGAGGTGACTGAGCCCCCCTGGTCCTCTTTGGAATCCCCAAGGCCTCTTCAGGCTGCACAGGCTTTACCCCTACACCCCCTGTTGGAACCGGCGGTGTTTGCCGATTGGGAATATCCTGACAAGATTTTTGTTCCTCCTAAGAGGTTTTCCCTTTTATATCCCATGAATGAAAAGTTTGTTAAAAAATTGAGCATGCCAGCAGTAGATGCAGCAGTCTCTTCCTTAAACTAGAACTTAACTTGTCCGGTAGATAACGCACAGGGCTCGAAAGACCCTGTTGACAAGAAATTGGAGTCATTACTAAAGGCTTCCTTTTCATTGGCCAGTTCAGCTATTCAGCCAGCTGTTTCAGCAATTGGTATCTGCCAGTCTGTAAAGGTTCAGGTCAAATGGCCTGATAGGCCTAACCAGGAGGATGATCTGCCTGAAAGTAATGCCCTGTACGACTTTCCAATGGAAAATGTGCGATCGGATTTTGTTGTTGGAAAATCCGATCGTGTGTGGGCTCTATCAAACTTTTTCCGTCACACACAGTTTGAGAGCTGGTTCTAAAATTTTCCGACAACAAAATCTGATTGTTTAAATTCCTATCGTGTTTACACAATTCCGACAAACAAAGTGCCACGCATGCTCAGAATAAATTATGAGATGAAAGCAATTGGCTACTGCCCTCTTTATAGTCTCGTCTTGCATGTTTTAGGTCACCTCGTTCTGAACAATTGGATCTTCCGACAACTTTGTGCGACCGTGTGTATGCAAGACAAGTTTGGGCCAAAATCCGTCAGAAAAATCCGATGGATTTTGTCGTCAGAATGTCCGACCTTGTATACAGGGCATAAGACAGATATTGACGCCTTAAAGGATTCAATACAGCAGGTTTCTCGTTTTGGCTCTCATCTGTACATATGCACAAAAGCTTCTGGGTTAAGAACTGGTCAGCCGAGCTTCCTTGTAAAAAATTATTGGCAGGTTTCCCTTTTCATGGGGGAATGTTTTATTTGGTGATCATTTGGACAAATATATCCAAAGATTTCCAGAGGGAAGAGTACTCTACTTCCTGTGTGGAAAAGCACTAGACGTCCTCGATTAAAACCTCAGGGACTGCTTCCTCTCAGCATCAAGGCGGTTCTGCTGCCAACAGGGCAATAGGGCCAGGGGCAAGCTGCAGGGCCTGGGCCAGAAGAATCCCTGGGTCCAAGATTCTTCTAAACCCAGCACCCAGCCCTCTTTTTGAGGGGACGTTCCCACTGCATCGATTGGGGGAAGGCTGCTGCACTTTGCGTACATTCGGAGAACAATAATTCAGGACAAGTGGGTCACCTCAATTGTATCTCGTGGTTACAAGCTGGAGTTACAGGGTGTTCCCCCTCAGAGGTTTTTGAGATCCAGCGTTCTGTTGGATCCTCCAAAAAGAAACTTATTGCTTCAGGCACTACATCATCTAGTGCATCAAGGAGTGATTGTAGAAGTTCTGGTATCCGAAAGGGGCACAGGGTTTTACTCCACGTCGCCCCAATCTACTGTCTCAAGGTTCTATATCCCACCCCAATTTACAATCTCTAAATATGACAGCATGGCCATTGAAGCCAGTGTGTTAAAGGACCGTGGCATCTCTGGATCAGTAGTGTCTACCCTAGTGAATGCTAGAAAACCTATCACTAGGAAAACTTATCATAAGGTCTGGAAGACTTACATTGCTTGGTGTGAAGCCAGAAAATGGCATCCTCGGAAATACGTGATTGGGAGAATTCTCTTTTCTACAGTCAGCTGTGGAAATCAAATTGGCTTTGAGAACAATCAGAGATCGAGTTTCAGCTCCATCAATATTCTTCTAAAAGCCTCCCATTCACTGGTTCGAACCTTTATACAGGGGACAACTCGCTTACTTCCCCCCATTAGGTCACCTATGTGTCCTTGGGACTTGAACTTGGTGCGGTCTGTGTTACAGAAACAACCATTTGAACCTATCTAGGAAATTCCATTAGACTTACTGTCATGCAAGCCTGATGGCTATCACCTCGGCTAGAATGGTGTCGGAGTTGGTGGCCCCTTCATGCAGGGAACTGTACTTGATCCTTCACCATGCCAGGGATGTGTTACGACATGTCCCATCCTTTTTGCCAAAAGTGGTGTCGGCTTTTCATTTAAATCAGGACATTATTTTGCCTTCTTTTTTCTATCAGCCTAGTTCGGCAGAAGAGAGACAAATGCACTCCTTGGACATTGTCCAGGCATTCAAGCTTTATTTGTCTAGATCTGCGGAGATCCGTGGATCAGACCTCTTTTTTGTTTTACCAAAAGGATACAAGAAGGGGCAGGCAGCTTCCAAGGCTTCCATTGCCAATTGGGTCCGTCAATTGATCATTCAGGCCTATGGTCTGAAACGTAAAGCTCCTCCCTTTGGGATGAGAGCTCACTCTACCAGGGGTGTAGGAACCTCCTGGGCTTTTCGCCATCAGGTATCTGTGGCTCAGATTTGTAAGGCTGCTACCTGGTCTTCAGTGCATACGTTCACAAAATGTTATCAAGTGTATGTTCGAGCAGATGATGATTCAGCTTTTGTACTGTGGGCTGCCATATAAGTTCTGATGGCTATTGTTTGGCAGGGTGTCTCCCTCCCCTCAAGGGCATCCCAGTAGGTAATGAATATTAGCCTGACTCTGTGTCCCATGATGTACTCAAAGAAAAGGATTATAAAGATAAGTATGATGAAAAAGTCCTATTTTTTATCTTCCATTGGTTTACTGTATAAAGAATAAATGGAAAATATGGATTTTGGAATCTCACAGTTTTGAAATGCAAACAGATATGTAGGAGTATTATAGTGGTGAAGGGGAAATCACATGAACTAAGCCTTACCAAATCCTACTATCTGAATCTCTTGTCATATGGACTTGTAAGAGCAATAACCAAGTAAAGTATGAAATGCTAATTGTTTACCATTTGTATTGGTAGCTCTGAGGCCAACAACAATGAAGAACAGACCACACCAACCTCGGCTTGAAAGAGATAATATGGAGCTGAACCGTATTGAAGAATCTAGTAGAAAAGATGGTAATTGGTTTTCCTGTTATTGTTGTAATTCGGTCTATAAGCAGATCAATGTAGTGAGTCCATTCCAAATGAAAACCATAACTTAAAGACCTCAGGTCTGAGCAAACATCCTACTCTAAAAATAAATAAAGGGAAAACATTACTCACCCCCCCCCCCCCCCCCAATCCATAGCCTGTTATCCAGGGTTGTCCTCAATTTACATATACCCTTGCCCTAGCAGATCTACAGTGTTTTCCTGCAGTAATCTGCTGTGCCACTGCCATATGCATTGTCCCATGCCGCCATCTTTGTTCCTGATGCCATTGGGTACCTATTCCTGGTTTAGGCGGCTCAGCTTCCTGATGATTTGTGCCAGACGCACCATTCTCTGGCAGCTGTGAATGGAAAATTAAGCATTTTGGGATATGTGTTGTGAAATGTGTGGTGGAGACATCAACCTTGCCTAGAAGTAAGAAATGGCAGCCGGGGGGGGGGGGTGCAGAGTACACACATTAAAAAAAAAAAGTAAACAAATCAAGAACTGTGGATAGGGGAGGAGAGCAACCATGCCCATTGTGTTCACTCGTTGGGTGAAGGTCCATGTTAAGGTTTAACTAAAGGCAAAATGAGATATTTTTTAGTGTTGGATAGTGTGGAGAGGGATTAGAACACCTGTCTGCATTTTATTGTTGTCTGCATCCCTGTTAGGGAGATTCACCTCCTCTATTTATCCTGTTTACAATCCTTAACAAAAGTAAAAGAAAATTCCACATTTTGGGATGTCCTCAGAACACTAATAGAGGGGAAATAGTCAAATGGGGAAACTAGTTCTGTTGACAACAAGGGATTCCCTCACTTTGGAGGGATTTACTCTCTTTCTGTTGTGTCTGTGGAATAAAAAGGGAAGGGAAATTTCCCCAATGGGTCACAGATAGCAAAAAAGAAAAAAAAAAAAAAAAAAAAAGATGGCAGGGGTTATTGCTCTCGCTATACAAAATGGAAAAAAATAAGTTTTGGCTTTATCTCTCATTTTAAAAAGGACCTCCAGACTACCCCCCAAAAAACTAAAAGCAGCCACAAATACTGTAGCTGCTGACTTTTAATATAAGCAGCCTGTCCAAGGATCCAGCGATGTCTTCACCAGAGCTGATTCTTCAATCGGCTTTGGGTGAAGGTGTCGGTATCATAACTAAGGGAAACTGGTTTTCTACTGCACATACACGAGCCACGCTGTGCTTCAATGGTGCTGTAGTCCTCTGGGACCTGTGATTTGTACCAGAAGGCTGCAGGGGAAGGAGGGGGGGGGGGCGATCTTCCGGCTCAGATTGCCACGGCGCATCTGACCAGGATTGGGAGCGGGTACCTGTCAAAGCCAGGTACCCGCTCCCCCCCCCAAAAAAAAGTGGATGGGGGAGGATCCAAACAAGCAGAACTTCCTCTTTTTGGTGAAGTTCCTCTTTCAGCTAAAGCAACGTTTTTAATCGTCAGATGTGACGTTTAAAGCCATTCTCTGAAGGTAGTATGTCAAATAATGTAAAATAATGTTTAGTTGTATGCGGCCATGCCATTTAGAGTAATTCAAAGTGGAAAATCAGCCCTTTCAGTACAATTACGTCGTTTTAAACTCTCTGTTTAATGCGGATTCGACTTTGGTCATTGTATGTTGTGTTGAAATACTAAATATCTGCTTTTTGAACTGACCTTCACCTGGCAAAATGTTAATGTAAAATATATTTTTCAGGAATGTACTTATTGCTTTTTTTGTTTCTTAAAACCAATCCAAAGGGGTCCAGACGGATGATTAGAAATATTCAGTGTTTTTTTTTTGTTTTTTGTTTTTTTTTAATGTCAGTGGCTTTAGAAGACCTCCTGTTGTTTTTTGGAATTCTACAGAACAAAGAGGAAATGAGACTTAAAAAAAAAATGTTTAGTTTATTAATCTATGATTAAACCTCTTTATAGTTGTATCCAAGCAGAAAGAATTCTCGCTACACTCACTGAGATGTGTAACCGCCTTCATGGTCTGGTTCTGCATTGATTATGACATGGGTGTAAAGTTTTTGTTTTTCTCCTCGCATGAACTCACAATCCTTAGCTTGTCTTTCCATCATGGGACGGGCTTCATGATATCCTGATCTACACCTTGACTCATCATATAGGTGTGAAGAAAGGTGAAGCTGGCTTGCAGGAAAGGAGTGTATCACAGAATACAACAAATAAATGACTTTAGAGAGTGTAAGACCAGACATGTCATACTCTCATTAGGGTGTGTGTTAAATTAATATGACTAAATTATTAAAGTGTATATATATACATAAAACCTTTTTTTCCAGTTTTGAATAGAGAAAGTATAAATTATACCCCAATAGGGAAATTCACCATTCATACTGACAATTATGCCGCGTACACACGATCAAACAATCCGGTGGAAAAGTCCGGCAAACTCAAGTCCGCCAAACAATCCCCCCGTGTGTAGCCTCCGGCATACTTTTTTGACCCGAAAGTACGGCGGACTTAGAATGCCGTGTTGCACACCAATCTTCCCGCCGGACTCGCATTTCGGCGGACAATCCGGCCGTGTGTGTGCCAGTCCGCCGTACTTTTGAAATGAGCGGACTTTTCCCGCCCGGAGAAAAGTCCGCCCATTTCGAGCGGGTCTCCAGGTAGGCAAGGCCTGCGAAGGAGACGTCGCTGGCCCCGCCGCCTGGTATGGACTTAAAGGGGGAACCCCAACGCCGAAAAAAATCGGCGTGGGGGTCCCCCCCAAGTCCACAACAGACCCTTGTCCAAGCACGCTACCCGGCCGGCCAGGAAAGGGCTCGCGCCCCCCCCCTGAGCCGTACCAGGCCGCGTGCCCTCAACATGGGGGGTGCCTTGGGGAAGGGGGGGCCGCGCGGCCCCCCCACCCCAAAGCACCTTGTCCCCATGTTGATGAGGACAAGGGCCTCTTCCCGACAACCCTGGCCGTTGGTTGTCGGGGTCTGCGGGCAGGGGGCTTATCGGAATCCGGGAGCCCCCTTTAATAAGGGGGCCCCCGGATACCGGCCCCCCACCCTATGTGAATGAGTATGGGGTACAATGTACCCCTACCCATTCACCTGTAAAATAAAAGTACAAAAAAAACACAACACACGAGATAAAATACTTTATTGCACAGCTCCGGGGGTCTTCCGTCTTCGGGGGTCTTCTCGCCGGACTCCTCCGCTATCTTCTTGTAGCTCTTTTGCTAGCGGAGGAGTCCGGCTTTCTTCCTCGCCGCCACCCTCTTCTTCCGACTTCGGGGGTCTTGTCCCCCTCTTCGGTTCTTCTGCCGGGCCACCGCGCCTTCTTATAGCTCTTTTACAGGCGGTGGCCCGGTCTTCTGTCCCCGCCGCCTTCCGTTCTTCTTCCACGGCGTTGGGGTTCCCCTTTAAGTCCATACCAGGCGGCGGGGCCAGCGACGTCTCCTTCGCGGGCCCCGCCTACCTGGAGACGCGCTCGAAATGAGCGGACTTTCCTCTGCGTGTGTGGGCAAGTCCGTTCATTTCAAAAGTAGGGCGGATAGTATGGCGGACTTAGTACGCCGTATTAGTCCGCTGAAAAAGTGCCGTGTGTGGGCAAGTAGCCCGTTCGGAAAGTCCGACGGACAGTCTGGCGGAAGTCCGCCAGACTAAGTACGTCGGACATACCGCTATGTGTGTACGCGGCTTTATTGTCTCCTAGAAATAATGTAAGGAAAAATACAAAATTTTAGAGTTTTCCCCCCCAAAAAAAGGTTAGACCCTTGTTATAAGGACAACTGTCAAGAGAAATCCCCTTCACTTTTGAAGATTTCCTTTAATTTACTATTGCATCTCTGAGGTAGGAAATGAAGGAAACATTTTCAAGGGTATACAGACAGCAAAAAACTTCCAGGGGTCTTAATCGTACATATCATGGCACTTCAGAACTTACCAGTGTGTTAAAGAGTGCCACTTACAATATTTAATCCCAGAAAAAAAAGCCGTTTGAGAGGTCCTCATGCCCAAAAATAGGTGTGCCAAGTTTGTAGCATCATATTTAAAATGACTTGAGGCTGTAATTCATGCCAAAGGTGCTTCAACAAAGTATTGAGCAAAGGCTGTGATTACTTATGTACATGTTTATATATATATATATATATATATATATATATATATATATATATATATATATATATATATATATATATATATATATATATATAAATCTGCAAAGATGTTAAACAAACTTCTTTCACATTGTCATTATGGGGTATTGTTTGTAGAATTTTGAGGAAAATAATGAATTTATTCAATTTTGAAATAAGGCTGTAACCTAACAAAATGTAGAAAAAGTGAACAATAGGGCACTGTTCCTCCAGCTAATAGCAAATGTGATGTTTACTCCCACTGATGCCAGAAACATTTCCACTTTCACTGGCCACAATCTGCCTGAAAAATAACCAACTGGCCCTTTGCTTAGAAAGTTTGGAGACCCCTGTTCTAGAGAAATGAATGTATCAAGAGCTATAACTCTGGGAGCTGTCCAAGGTGAAAATGAGACTTGGTTTGCAGTATCATAATGCAATAAAAAATGAAGCTTTCCATCCTGTGTTTAAAGAGAGGCCTATACCTAGTTTGAACAAGATGCTGTTTATCTTTCCTTTCTTACATATGTTTATTGCCAGGTAGCCACACTTATTTTTACTCTAGTATGTTTATCAACCCCTTCCCATCTGCTCTATAGCAAAAAGACAGCTACAGGCCGGGCTTAAAATGCCGGAAGGGCATTCATGGACGTCCTCTTGTGCTCGCGCAGCCCACACCACCCTTTGAGGCATGCAGGCGGCAAGCTCTGTAATCATTGAGTCCTTCAGGTTCAGCTGACCACAGATCGGGGTAAAGGTCCAATCACAGTGGCTCTTTACCACGTGATTAGCAGGCAGCCAATGACAGCTGATAACACAATGTAAACAGAAGCTGGTTATCGGCTTTTTTCCCCTCACACTGACAGTAACAAACTATGAAAATTTTTATTTATTTTTTCCAAAATTTTTGGTCTTTTTTTGTTTAGCAAAAAAAAAAGAAAGCGGTGATTAGATACAACCAAAAAAAGCTCTATTAGTGTGAAAAAAAATTATAAAAATTTTCATATGGGTAAAGCATTGCATGACTGCACAATTGTCATTCAAAATACGACAGTGCTGAAAGCTGGAATTTGGCCTGGGCAGGAAGGGGTTAAAACTGCCCAGTAAGCAAGTGCTTAATATTGCTGCTGTCACCTTCTGTTCTTCTCAGAATCAATCTGATGTCTTTCCTTGTCAGACTTGATTTTTGTGGTGGCTACATGCACAAGTGGAGCCTCTATGGAGCCCCATCATAGACATGGCAATGTGCTTATTACCCCCCTTGGACTATCGATGTACAGTATGTCAAGCCACTCTGTGTACAGGCAGAACAGTGGCTTCTGTTGAAAATGTATTCCATCAACCTTTCCTCCCCACCAGACTATAAATTACATTTATTGCTGCCAGTGATTTGTATCACAGAATCGCAGAAGTCAATGAAACTCCCACACGCATGCACGTAATACATACACCCAAATACTCATGGCACATGTAGTCCCATGATTAGTGCATCTGGGAGTGATTGTGCATGTGCACACTAACTGAAAGTTTGGGGAAGCAATGCACCCATTTGAAAGAGTGGAGGACACTTGCAAAAAAAAATGTAGCAGAGTAGATAGAAAATAAGGAAAATGCTGCACATAGTAAATGGGTTAATTGGTGAATGTTGGGTTTATTACTGCTTTAAAGAGGACCACTACTAACCAAGCTGTGCCCAAAAATAGAAAGCAGAAGGTAAAGGTACTCTAAGCTTCCTGATTATCTTTTCTCATTTACTGACGTATCATGTCTTGTTCTTCACTGCCTCGCTGTATGAAGGTGGTCCTCTTGGTAGAGACAGGGCTTTGCTTCCTCTTGTCAGGGCTAACCCCTGATTACTGGTGGTCTAATGCAGTGTTTCTCAACTCCAGTCCTCAAGGCGCCCCAGCAGGTCATGTTTTCAGGGTTTCCCTCAGATGAAACGGCTGTGGTAATTCCTAAAGCAGTGAAACTGATCAAATCACCTGTGCAAATTAATGGAAAGCTTTAAAACATGACCTGTTGAGGTGCTCATGAGGACTGGAGTTGAGAAACATTGATATAATGACTGACTGGATGAATATATTTAAGAAATGGCAGGAGCAGTTGAGAAAGCCCAGACTCAGACTGAATTAAGGTCAGGCTCAGCTCAGACTGGTTTGCAGGTTCTCAGGTACAGCTTCCTGTGTAGCACACTTGTGGCATCACCAACTCTCACTCCAAACCTAGTAAGACTGGTAAATCTGTTAAGTCAAATGCAGCAGTGCCTTAGATCTTACACTGCAGCTATTTACTCAAGGCACAGGAAGTGCACTACTACAAAGGAAACTAAAGTGTTAGTTCACCTTTACCAAAAAAAAATAAAAACTGCCTATGCAGGTAAGGTGCGCTTGTAGACTAAACCAACTTGTGCAGCTCGAACCAAATAGTTGAATAATGCCCTTTCTATAGATGTAGCCCATTTGCGCACTGCCAAAATCCTGCCCAAAAACTCTTGGAGATGGAATCCTCCCATTCTGCATTGTTGCTAAGATGTTGCTAAGACACTCCCAGTCAATTCATGCCCCTTTGTATGCGCTCTCTCCTCCCGTCACAGTAGCTCTGAGCTCAGAAATGCTGCGATGGAGGAGATAGTGAACCACATATGTGTGGGGGTTTGAGAGCTTGCTCCTGTGATAGTGAAGGTGAACATTAATGACTGAGAGTGTCTTAGCAATGTTCTACCAACCAGGCAGGTTGGATTGATGTCATCTATGGGAGTTTCTTGACCAGGCTTCAGGAAGTAACGGCCTACACCTGTACCAGGGCATTATCAAACTTTAGTCAAAGCTGCACAATTTTGTTTTTATTTATAAGCCACTCCTTATCTGTTTAGGCAGCTTTTTAGTAAAGGTGAACTAATCCTTTATCTTTTGAGGTATGAGCAACATTTCTGAATGTTCCATATAAAAGATAGTGTGTTATATCAGAGCTGCGCTAAGCTGACAGCAAATCACAGTGACAAAAACAAAAAAAGAACATACAATGTAATGAGTCCACATGAATAGGTATAAATTCTTCTTTAAAAGTTCATTAATAGACATCTATCACCAGTGGGAACATGAAGCCTCCTTGTGCAAAAGCCTCCACCTCTAGTAATTAAGAGCGTTTACCAGATAATGTCGACTCTCCATCTCTAGAGAGGTCTAATGAGCCCTGAACATAACCCTCAGCGAGATCACTCAGGCACTGATTAGGGGTACACTCCTATGGATATCAGGACCAATGGTCTTCCTCCAGATCAACCTCCCCTAAACAGAGTAGCAAATGAAAACTCTTGTTGTTAAGAAAGACCCCAAGAATCTTCTGCATCCAACACACTTCCAGATGTGCCTGGTGCCTAGTCCTTCACATAATTTTGAGGTTCTACCGGCTGGTCTCTAAATCACAATGAGTGCTGGCTTTGGCAGTTGTCACTGAAAGAGTTGTTCCCATTGGAAGATATCTCCATACCTCCTGAGCTGGTGACATCTGTACAATTTTAGGTCTCCATTCACTTTCTATTCCATTGACAGTAGTTCCCTTGCAGCTCTAGCAGACACAAACGGTCTGTTCCCCCAGGCTCAAGCCATATAAGATAGGAAATGTAGTCTTCTCTGCACATATAGCAGAATGCTTAAGATGTCCTTCAGTTATATCGAAGAGCTATATTGGCAAAACAGTGCTTTTCAATTACAGTTAGACATAAACTAAACAAGTGATATTTTCACCTATCACTTGAGCAATGTAACCTCTTATGAGCACTTCATGTCTACCAGTTTGAAGTCCTTGTTTTGTGAAGGAGATAATTCCCAACAAGTGGTTAACCAGTATATAGAAAGACGTTAAAACTGCCTCGGTAGTTTAGGCCTGGGGGTTATGTGCTCCTAGTCTGATCCTGTTCTTAACAGATTAAGATATTAATAAATGTGTTTTATCATGCCCTGATGCTAACAGGATAGTTTACTTATCAAACTCAGTGACTAGAAACGTGGGACTGATTTTCCAAAAATATCCTAAAGGTTCCCGCTGTTGTCTTCAGTAAACATCCATTGCCTGATGCTGAATTCAGACTACAGAATAGCTTATTAGTATTATTTTAAAATTACATTTTGGTTCTGTAGTATAGTGTAGAATTATGTGGCTAATAGGCATAGAGCTTGGCATGTGTTCCATGTTTTGCATATGTTATGGTTGTTATTTTTTTAAGTATATCTAAACCCAAATATTCAGTTTGGCATTGTGACCAGGACTATAAGCAAGGAAAAACCCCAAATTTTGAGTTGTCAATGTAACAGCAATAGAAAGGAAATCTTCAATGGGGGGCAACTGGGCCTTTTGAAGAGATTTCCCCTCATTTTCTGTTGTGTCTACAAGACAGGAAATTAAGAGAGATTCCTCAAATGGGACACAGATGCCAAGAAAACATGACCAGGGTTTTACCCACTGCCCGCTCTAGCCCTCCAGCCAAAAACGAATTAACCCCCTTCCTGCCCAGGCCCATTTTAAGATTTCAGCGCTTTCACACTTCGAATGACAATTGCGCAGTCGTACTACACTGTACCCATATGACATTTTTAGCATTTTCACACTAGAGCTTTCTTTTGGTGGTATTTCATCACTACTGTGTTTTTTATTTTTTGCTAAATAAACAAAAAAAGACCCTAAATTTGGGAAAAAACAAAAAAAAGTCATAGTTTGTTATAAAATTTTGCAAACAGGTAACTTTTCTCCTTCACTGATGGGCACTGATGAGGCTGCACTGATGGGTGCTGATAAGGAAGCACTGATGAGGCTGCACTGATACCCTCCCAGAACCAACCGTGCTGTAGACGTAATTCGGCTGTAGCACGGGCAGAAAGTGGTTAAAATCCCATATTTTCGGTCACCAGAAAGGAAAAGAGGAGAAGTCTTCCCCTGTTCTGGTGAACCTGGGGCAACTAGGGATTCCGTCACTTTGGAGGGATTTTCTCTCACTTCCCGTTTTGACTATGGGATGGGAAAAGATGGGGAAAAAAACAATAGTGGTTATACCTTTCCATTACTCTATCCAAAATGAAAAAAAGATTTGCCTTTTCTACATTTAGGGTTTCTTAATTGTCAGACAAGTGCAATTGATAAAAAATGGGACCTATAGTTTACCATGCATCTTTAAGCTCAGGTCATATTTAACACCTGACAAATTGGCCTTACCTGTAACTCCCTACATTTGGTGGCAATTTTTATTACTATTTAGGTTTTGTATAGTGCCAAAAACGTTACAAAGTATAGGGAGACAGTACGTTTACAATGCAATTAAATTCAAGAGAATTATGGGGGCCCTGCTCCAGAGAGCTTACAATCTAAAAATGCTCTCTTGTATAGTCTCTATGGTCTTATGTACTGTATATCATTGCATTTCATGGACATTGGAAAAACAGCATATTTAAAAAGACAAATAATATCTGTAGCAATAAATGTCTAACTGACTTATTCTTCAATACTGCTAGGACTGTAGTTACCACTGTGGCACCTATAGGTCCGTGTTTAGGACAGCAGGAGTGTCCCAGGCTAACTTTACATAGTGTTTGTCCAGTCCTTGTTTCCTTAAAGTGGGAGTAAACTCCCATACATGACCTTTACCTATAGGTAAGCCTTACTATAGGCTTACCTATAGGTATAGTAAATATCTCCTATTCATAATACTTTTTTATGCAACTTCAAGTTTAATAAAATACAATTGATTCAAACGTGTACCATTTAGGATGTCACTAGCACATGTGCTCTGAAGGAATGGCATACTGTGCCATTCCATCAGAGTCCTGTGCCATGAACGGCGGCTCCCACATGTACGTGTGGGAGTGACGTTCATCGTGGCCACTCACACAGCCGGAGTCCGCAAACCTTTAAAGGAGACCGGGTGAAGATGGAAGCGCCTGCTGGATGGCTTCGGTCCAAGGTAAGTTTCACATAATGTGCTAGTATGCAAAATACTTTACCATGCGGGATTTAAAAACAAAACAAAAAAAGATGTGTTTTACTACCACTTTAGATAAATGACACATTGATGCCGAAAGAAAATGCTTGTTCTTTGGATGTATGGGTTGATTTATTGACTAGTTACAAAATGTATAGAAGGATATCCTGCTCTCTGTGGTTCCTCCTGCTGAACCCTATGCCACCACAGGACACAGCGGTAATTTAGATGTCACTGCAGACCCTGCCACTGAGTGCAAATCCATCTAAATCTGCTAGTGCATCCAACAATACCCTCTCCCGAGACTGTCAATGTTGCAGTCCATAGGTGTCTCCATTGTTCCTCCAGTGGAGTGGAGACACCATAGGATAGGAAGTGTTAGTGAACCCTTTGCCACTACAAGACATAGTGGGGACTTGGGTGTCAGCAAATCATGCCACTGAATGCAGTGGGGGACCAAGAAAGTGAAACTCCTGGTAGCATTGCATTATGAAAGGTCTTTGGGTGGTGGTTTCTCTACATTACAAAGGAATTTGATAATGCAGGTAGTGGGAGAGATGAGTATTTACAGTCTCCATTCTAGAGGACAATTTTTTGACAATTATTTTTTAGCAACAGACTCGCTTTAAGCCATTTATTTTACATATATTTAAAATAAACCAAATAGGTGGTAAGTTTGCTAAATTAATAATCATAAAATTACCGTATATACTCGAGTATAGGTCGATCCGAATATAAGCCGAGGCCCCTAATTTACCACAAAAAAAATGGGAAAACTTATTGACTCGTGTATAAGCCGAGGGTGAGACATGCCTGTCCATCCCTGTGTGTCCATCCCTGTGTGTCCATCCCTGTGTGTCCAGCCCTGTGTGTCCAGCCCTGTGTGTCCAGCCCTGTGTGTCCAGCCCTGTGTGTGCAGCCCTGTGTGTGCAGCCCTGTGTGTCCAGCCCTGTGTGTCCAGCCCTGTGTGTGCAGCCCTGTGTGTCCAGCCTACCTGTGTCCCGAGCCTGTGTCCCGAGCCTGTGTCCTTCTGCACATACGGCGGCCATGCCAGGATCGCCGCACCTCTTCTCGTCTGTGACAGACGGCGGCCATTCCACTGTTCAAAAGCCGCGCCTCCGTCTGTGATAGGCGGAACACTCAATTTCCCAGCAGTCTGTGTTCCGCCTATCACGGACATCCTCTCATCCTCGTCCGTAGTATGAGGATGAGCGGATGTCCGTGATAGGCGGACCACTGACTGCTGGGAAATTGAGTGTTCCGCCTATCACAGACAGGGAGGCGCGGCTTTTGAATAGTGGAATGGCCGCCGTCTGTCTGCTCGACATGCTGATCGGGTAGACAGACGGCGGTGACTCGAGTATAAGCCGAGGGGGGCACTTTCAGCCTAAAAAAAGAGGCTGAAAATCTCGGCTTATACTCGAGTATATACGGTATGTTGCGCTCAGAGCCCTACATAGCATCTAGCACATCTATAGACATATATAGACTTAATTGAAATCGAGAAATAAGTGCAGAGCTTAAAATAAATTTAAAGTAAGAATACAACATCCAAAATTAATCTTTTGTGAAAAAATAATAGTAATATATGCCATATCAGAAGAAAACACCACTGTGAACCATAAAAAAAGTAAGTCTGTGATAAAACAGTCGAAAATAAGAACACTCCAGCGAGGAGAGGGAGCGTTCCTCTTCTTCATATAGATAGTCGTGAGACAATCTTCAGAGGAAAGCTCCCATCGATGTTTATCATCACCGAGGTAGGGGGCAAATCCGCGCTTGCCAGCCCAAGTGGACTCCCTATACCTGAGGTATGGAGTCAAACTCGCTTGATGTATGTAATTTTTTACAAAAAAAAATCTGAAAAGTGTGACGTGCATTTGTATTCACCCCAGTGAGTCAATACTTTATAGAACCACCTTTCACTGCAATTACAGCTGCAAGGGAAAGGATTCTGGTGGTAGGGGACTCAATTCTTAGGACAGAGAGGCCAATCTGTAACAAAGACCTGAAGCGTCGAACAGTATGTTGTCTACCGGGCGCTCGGGTTCGGCACATCATGGATCTGGTGGACAGATTACTGGGAGGGGCTGGGACGTTGGCACCAATGACAAAGTCAGAGGCAGATGGAGTGTCCTAAAGAATGATTTTAGGGACTTAAGAGCTAAATTGAGGAAAAGGACCTCCAAGGTAGTATTCTCAGCAATACTACCGGTAAATCGAGCCACACCAGAAAGGCAGAGGGAAATTAGGGAAGTAAACAAGTGGCAGAAGAACTGGTGTAGTAAGGAGGGGTTTGGGTTCCTGGAGGACTGGGCCAACTTCTCAGTCGATAACCGGTACTATAGAAGGGACGGACTGCATCTAAATGAGGAGGGTGCAGATCAGCTGGGAATGAAGATGGCTGAAAAGTTAGAGCGGTGTTTAAACTAGGTGATGGGGGGGAGGGTGCAGAGGTAGAGATAGTCAGTGCGGAACATATTCCAAGGGTAGTATTGGGGGCATTAGTGGTAGGTTGACCAAAGTACATAAACCCAAGGTAAGTATAGTAGCAAGTCCTAGTTGCAATCTCGTAACACCCAATAAGAGGATAATATGTGACCGATCTAAACTACATGGCATGTTCACTAATGCCAGATTCTCCCACCTGAGTTTTGAATCTCTGCAGCTCCTCCAGAGTTACCATGAGCCTCTAGGCTGCTTCTCTGATTAATGCTCCTTTACCCGGCATGTCCGTTTAGGTGGATGGCCATATCTTGGTAGGTTTACAGTTATGCCATACTCTTTCCATTTTTGGATGATGGATTTAACAGTGCTCCATGAGATGTTCAAAGCTTGGGAATTTTTTTTATAGCCTAATCCTGCTTTAAACTTCTTCACAACTTTATTCCTGACCTGTCTATGGTCCTGTGGTGTTTATGATGCTGTTTGTTTACTAAGGTTCTCTAACAAACCTCTGAGGGCTTATTAGAACAGCTGAATTTATATTGAGATTGCATTACACACAGGTGGACTCTATTTACAAATTAGGTGACTTCTGAAGGCAATTGGTTCCACTACATTTTAGTTAGGGGTATCAGAGTAAAAGGGTCTGAATACAAATGCACTCCACACTTTTCAGATATCTAAAATTTGAAAACAATTTATCTTTTGCCTTCTACTTCAGTTATGTGCCACTTTGTGTTGGTCTATCACATAAAATCCAAAAATACATTTACGTTTTTGCTTGTAACATAACAAAATGTGGAAGATTTCAAGTCACTTTTTGAAGGCACTGTACATCAAGCGACTTTGACTCCATAGCTCAGTTATATGGAGTCCACTTACTCTCCTAGCCCTCCCATTTTTGAACACTAGGTGAACTATCTTATTGGAGAGTTGTTTGATGTGGTACCATTTGGGGTGATGTCCCTTGGAGATGAGATGACCCCATGTCGATTGGACGCCCTTACATACATCAAGCAAGTTTGTCATACCTCAGCTATAGGGAATCCACTTGCACTGGTAAGGGTGGAGTTGCCCCCATACCTTGGTGATGATAAACACTGATGGGCACTTTTCTCTGAAGATTGTCTCACGACTATCTATATGAAGAAGAGGAACTTTCCCACTCCTCACTGGAGTGTTCTTTTATCACACAGTGTTATTTTACTTTTTTATGTTTCACAGTGGTATTTTCTTCTGATATGGCATATATTACCTTTATTTTTTCACATAAGATTCATTTTGTATGTTGTATTCTAACTTTAAATAAATTTTAAGCGCTGTACTTAGTTCTCGATTTCAATGACTACAGTATAGCAACAGATGAGTTGATGTTAAATAAACTAGTAGACAGATGGGCTGGCTGTCGGTCAACTCACATCCAGATCTCCATATGTTCCAATTGTTGTGCTGTACAGTATGTGGGGATTGCGTGAGATTTCAGGGGGAGTTGTGGGTCCCATAGTGACGTCAGTGAAAGGACGAGCCAGCACCAATGTTAGGGGACTGTTTAGACTAGAGACCACAAGCAGAGTTGCTGAATTAAGACCAGAACTTCTCTGCAGAAAGATGGGACACAGATGCAAAAGATCGATAGAATATAATGTAACTGTGTTATGATAATGGTCTTACATTAGCTGGCAAGAGTTGACATGACCACAGGTTCACTTTACCACTTGACCTCCAGAAGATTTACCCCTCTTCATGACCAGGCTGTTTTTTGCAATGCGACACTGTGTGACTTTTACTGACAATTTATGCGGTCGTGCGACACTGTACCCAAATAAAATTTGTAATTTTTAGCTCAAATAAAGCTTTCTTTTGGTGGTATTTGATCACCACTAGGGATGAGCCGAACACCCCCCGGTTCGGTTCGCACCAGAACTTTCGAACAGACCCCAAATTCGTACGAACGTTAGAACCCCATTGAAGTCTATGGGACTCGAACGTTTGAAATTAAAAGTGCTAATTTTAACGGCTAATATGCAAGATACTGTCCTAAAAAGGGTTTGGGGACATGGCTCCTGCCCCAGGGGACATGGGTCAATGCCTAAAATGTTTTTAAAAATGGCCGTTTTGGCGGGAGCACTGATTTTAATGACGATTAAAGTGGAAAAAAAGTGAAATATTCCTTTAAATATGTTGCCTGGGGGGTGTCTGTAGTATGCCTGTGAAGTGCCACGTGTTTCCCGTGTTTAGAACAGTCCCTGCACAAAATGACATTTAACGGAAATAACGTAATTTAAAGCTGCTTGCGGTTTTAATGTTATATCTGGTTCCTGCAATATGGTTGAAAATCATTGAGAAAAATGGCATGGGTAGCCCTCCCTGCCCATTACCAGCCCCTTTGGGTCTTGTACACATATTAAGGGGAACCCTGTACCCATATTAAAAAAAGGAAATGCGTGTGGCCCCCAGGCTCTATATACTCAGAACAGCAGTATACAGGCGGTGCAAACAAGACAGGGACTGTGTAGGTTTGTTGTGTTAAGTTGAATCTGTTTGTAATTTTCAACTGGTACATTTTTAAAGTGTAGCTCCAGTCAAAAAAACTATTTTTAAGCTTTTTGGAAAACATAGGGAAGGGTTATCACCCCTGTATAATTTGTTTTGTCGTCCATCTTTTTTCATCTCACTTGCTGTTGTCTCCTTGCGTTTGCAAGTAGGAGATGTTTGGAAGTTGGATGTTTGAAAGTAGGGGCCTGCCCTATATGCTCTGCAGAAATGGCGGAACAAGGTGTTGGTTTTGCCACAACATTGTAAGCCCTGAAAGTGACTCTTGGTAGGCGCTGGAGCACCCTGCTGTGAACGATTATATCAAATCACATGCGATCTCTGTGCGATGCGATTTCAGCCATACAGATAGTATCGCTGAATTCGCATTGCATCTGGCCCAAACTCGTACAGGATCCTTTTTTTGGTCCGCAGCAGAATCGGATCGCATGGGCGTTCACACCATGCGATTAGATTCCTGTCAGAGTTTGCAGATCGCACTGCCATATGCGAACTGATTCGAGGTGTCATTAACTTTCAACTGACACTCCCAGCAGTTCGCATAGGGCAGTATGAACTGCTGCCGGGAGACATGCGATGCGGGAACCCGCAGTGGATTCGCAGCGTTCCCGCATCGCAGCAGTGTGCACCTAACCTCAGTCTTGATGTTAAAGCCAAAAACAAAAATGTATTATATTGAAGTACTAATTCTTAAATGTGGTGGCTGCAATGCTTTTATAGACTTTTTTTCCATTTATTTTCACCTGGTGATCTGGACAATAAGTCTGCTATTTTTCAACTTCCTTTGACAGACCAAGATGCCCAGCAAAAGTGTCAGTTTGAAGTTTCAAACAAAAAAAAAAATACTGTGTATACAATGATCAACTTGGATTAGGTTATATGAAGTCTTTATCCCGTGGTAGGGGAGGTACCGTATTCATTTTGTGACTTCTTATTCTCAACAGTAGGGATGAGCTTCGTGTTCGAGTCGAACGTACGTTCGACTCGAACATTGGCCGTTCGGCCGTTCGGCGAATTCCGAACGTTTTGGCCGTTCGCGTCAAAATTCGAGTGACGCGCGCGCGGACCACAATGCACTGCGTTGGCGCAGTGCATTGCTGCCCGATGATTGGCCAAGCATGCACTGTGACCCCGCATGCTTGGCCAATCGCAGCGCCGGCAGCGAGGAGAGCCATGATTGGCCACAGGCATCCTGCCTGTGGCCAATCATAGCTCAGGCTGTGTAGTGCACGCCCCACACTATATAAGGCCGCCTTTAAGGCGGCCTCCTGTAGTGTGTTACTTTGCATCTGAAGCAGTGGGTGTTCTGTGTACCTTCAACACAGTACACACCAATCGTTTTTGGCTGATTTCCTATCTTGCTGCTGTGTAGTGGTTGTTGTCTGTGCCCTGACTGCAGTATACACCACTATATTCACCTCACCTATATAGCTAGTGATCTAGCTTTAACCACTTAACAACTGCCCATTGCCGATTAACGGCTTCAGGGCGGTTGTTTAACTCAGAGAGGCCGTTAATTAACGGCCTCCCAGAATTCTGCTCTCGCGTGCCCCGAGGTGTGCGCACTCGAGAGCATCCGTGACCGCCGGGTCCTATAGCGGCCGTTTACCACGTGATTGCTCCGTCAAATGACGGAGTGATCACTTGGAAACAAACCGGCGTCATGTTATGACGCCTGTTCCTACCTCCCCTTTCTGTACCGATCGGTACAGCGGAGGGGAAAGAGATCGGTGTCAGCAGCGATGTGGGCTGCATCTGCAGTGCCCACATCGCTGCTCACCGAATTTAACCCCTCAATTCCCTGCCAATACTCTGCAATACCAGTGCATACTCTGCAGTACCCTGCCATTACTCTGCAGTGCAGTACCCCGCCATTACTCTGCAGTACCCCGCCATTACTCTGCAGTGCAGTACCCCGCCATTACTCTGCAGTGCAGTACCCCGCCATTACTCTGCAGTGCAGTACCCTGCCATTACTCTGCAGTACCCCGCCATTACTCTGCAGTGCAGTACCCCGCCATTACTCTGCAGTGCAGTACCCTGCCATTACTCTGCAGTGCAGTACCCTGCTATTACTCTGTAGTACCCCGCCAATACCCCGCCAATACTCTGTAATACCCTGCCATAAATTGCCATACCCAGCCATACTCGGTGATACCCTGAAATACCCAGCCATAGACGCCCCCCACCCCTCACCGCCCTCCGGTGCTTCTACCAACTCGCCAGTACGATCAAAGCCAGAATCTTTTTTTTATTTTTTATTTCAGGCTTCCCAGCCTAGAGGTGAGATGTGGGGTCATATTGACCCCCCAGATTTCACTGTAAAGAGGACCTGTCACCCCATATTCCTATTACAAGGGATGTTTACATTTCTTGTAATAGGAATAAAAGTGATCAAAAATATATTTTTGGGAAAAAAAATGTCAAACTAAAATAAATAAAGTAAAATGAACAATAAAAAAATAAAATAAAAATTAAAGCGCCCATGTCCCCATGTGCTCGCATGTGCCACACATGTGAGGTATCGCCGAGAATGTTAGAGCGAGAGCAATAATTCTAGTCCTAGACCTCCTCTGCAACTCAAAACATGTAACCAGTAAAAAAATATTTAAAGCGTCGCCTATGGGGATTTTTTAAGTAGCGACGTTTGGCGCCATTCCACGGGCATGTGCAATTTTGAAGAGTGACATGTTTGATATCTATTTACTCAGCATAACTTCATCTTTCACTTTATGCAAACATTGGGCTAACAAGTGGTTAATAATAGAGCTTGCAGTCAGTAGTGTTAGGAGTGCGTGCTGCCTGCGTGCTCTGTACCCAGTACATACCGCTATAATATAGGGCAGGCCCCTACTTTCAAACATCCAACTTACAAACATCTCCTACTTGCAAACGCAAGGAGACAGCAGCAAGTGAGATGAAAAAAGATGGACGACAAAACAAATTATACAGGGGTGATAACCCTTCCCTATGTTTTCCAAAAAGCTTAAAGATAGTTTTTTTGACTGGAGCTACACTTTAAAAATGTACCGGTTGAAAATGACAAACAGATTCAACTTAACACAACAAACCTACACAGTCCCTGTCTTGTTTGCACCGCCTGTATACTGCTGTTCTGAGTATATAGGGCCTGGGGGCCACACGCATTTCCTTTTTTTAATATGGGTACGGGGTTCCCCTAATATGCGTACAAGACCCAAATAGGCTGGTAATGGGCAGGGAGGGCTACCCATGCCATGTTTCTCAATGATTTTCAACCATATTGCAGGAACCAGATATAACATTAAAACCGCAAGCAGTTTTAAATGGTGTTATTTCCGTTTAATGTCATTTTGTGCAGGGACTGTTCTAAACACGGGAAACACGTGGCACTTCACAGGCATACTACAGACACCCCCCAGGCACCATATTTAAAGGAATATTTCACTTTTTTTTTTTCACTTTAATCGTCATTAAAATCAGTGCTCCCGCCAAAACGGTAGTTTTTAAAACTTTTTTTTGCAGTGACCCATGTCCCCTGAGGCAGGAGGCAGGTCGCCAAACCCTTTTTAGGACACTATCTTGCATATTAGCCGTTAAAATGAGCACTTTCCAATTCGAACGTTCGAGTCCCATAGACTTCAATGGGGTTCTAACGTTCGTACCGAACGCGGGGGTCGTTCGCAAGTTCTGGTGCGAACCGAACCGGGGGGTGTTCGGCTCATCCCTACTCAACAGTACAATCGGATTGTTGCGATCATTAAACACTGCCTCCCTGTTCTGTATGCAGATAAAATTCTGTATGATATTTTAAAGCAGGGATGCAGGTTTTCTAGCAGGAAAGCCCCCACTTTAGGGGTGGTTGGTTCCTATATTTGTGGTTTCACCACTTGCAGACAGTGTAAGCCCTTGTACACACGGTCAGAGATTCCAACAGAATGTGTCTGATCGGAACGTTTTGTCGGATATTCCGACTGTGTGTGGTCTACATCGGACTGTTTCCGTCGGAGTATCCGACGGACCAAGTTTTCCAACTTGTTGGTAAAATTTTCAGACAAAATGCTCCGATCGGACATACTCCAATCATGTGTAGAGAATTCCGATCGGACAAAGTGCCATGCATGCTCAGATAAAATTCCTACACCAAAGCTATTGGCTACTAGCGTGAACGTAGTCCCGTTGTAACGAAATAACATCACCACGTCGGATTTTCCGAGAACTTTGTCCGACCGTGTGTATGCAACAGTGTCGGACAAAATCCGTCTGACAAAATCCGACGGACAAAATCCGACCGTGTGTACAAGGGCTAAAAGACACTGAAAAAGCAAGACCATTACCTAATTTTCAACAGGAAAGACATATTCAATAAAAAAAATACGTAGACTGTAACTCAAAAAAGGTTGTTTATGTAATTGAATGTAGTACTTGCGAAATGCAGTATGTGGGATGTACTATCTGATAGGATATCGGAACATTATAATGATACCCTTACTAGCAATGCTAAAAATATTTCAAACTCATCCAAGCACTTTAGAGCAGTTCATGGAGGAAATCTGGATTATTTTTCCTTCTGAGGTTTAGAACAAGTGAAAAGATCTATAAGAGGGGGTGACACACACCGTACCCTGCTTCAACAGGAGGTGTGGTGGAGTAATAAATGAAATACTCAACTTCCTAGTGGAATGAATAACGAAATGGATATCAACTTGTTTCTAAAGTAACAGAGTTTGGTATTGGAATGGTTAATAATCCTTTGTTTCCACAATTTGTCTCCTTTTTCCATCTCCTCGCCCTCTTTTCTTTCTGGTTCCACCAACCTCATATTTTTTTATTATTTGATTTTAATTAGGATGCACTGCCCCTAATTGTTAGACGATTGTAAAGTTTCCTATATAAGCTTGATTTTATTATAACTTTGTATGCTATGAGGAAGACTGCGGCCGAAACGCGTTAGCATTTCAGATGTAGCACAGCTGTTAGTGCCTAAATAAAGGTTTACAAGAAGAAGCATTCGCATTGCTGGCAATTATTTGATGTTTATGGGACATAACAGCCAGTGCACCGATACTTAGCTCATTATCCTTTTATCTTGCGGTAGAGCTTGGGTGAGTTTCTGTCTATAGGTTATTTCTAACACATTGCATGTACACAGCAAAAATTACATCCCAAAATACACTCTACAACTATCAGACCTATCATCTATCACATTTTTTAAGGCTCCTGCGCCTCTTTGTTAGGATTCTGTCCTCCTCAGTTTGCATTTCAGAGCCACTGCTTTCTGCTGGCTTATACTCGCTTTCCGAGGCGAGAGAGTTCCACACTACTTTCGTCTGACATATTCTGGGGTATATGGAAAGCCTCTTCTCTGCTGAATAATTTTTTAGCCATGTTGACAGATTAGTGGGACAGATGTGTCACAGATGTAGATCACTGGGACAGATGTGGCAGATGATCCTGGATAGATGTGTGACAGATGTGGATCACTGGGACAGATGTGGCAGATGATCCTGGATAGATGTGTGACAGATGTGGATCACTGGGACAAATGTGGCAGATGATCCTGGACAGATGTGTGACAGATGTGGATCACTGGGACAAATGTGGCAGATGATCCTGGACAGATGTGTGACAGATGTGGATCACTGGGCCAAATGTGGCAGATGATCCTGGACAGATGTGTGACAGATGTGGATCACTGGGACAAATGTGGCAGATGATCCTGGACAGATGTGTGACAGATGTGGATCACTGGGCCAAATGTGGCAGATGATCCTGGACAGATGTGTGACAGATGTGAATCACTGGGACAGATGTGGCAGATGATCCTGGACAGATGTGTGACAGATGTGAATCACCGGGACAGATGTGGCAGATGATCCTGGACAGATGTGTGACAGATGTAAATCACTGGGACAGATGTGGCAGATGATCCTGGACAGATGTGTGACAGATGTGAATCACTGGGACAGATGTGGCAGATGATCCTGGACAGATGTGTGACAGATGTAAATCACTGGGACAGATGTGGCAGATGATCCTGGACAGATGTGTGACAGATGTGAATCACCGGGACAGATGTGGCAGATGATCCTGGACAGATGTGTGACAGATGTAAATCACTGGGACAGATGTGGCAGATGATCCTGGACAGATGTGTGACAGATGTGAATCACTGGGACAGATGTGGCAGATGATCCTGGACAGATGTGTGACAGATGTGAATCACTGGGACAAATGTGGCAGATGATCTTGGACAGATGTGTGCGCAGATGTGCACTGGGACAAATGTGTGCAGATGGGCACTGGGACAGATGTGTACTGGGACGCGTGTGCCAGATGTTCACTGGGACAGATGATTTTATTGGGACAGATGTCTGTCAGAATTTTTTTTACTGTGTGGGGACACTGAGATAGGAAACTGAGTGGGGACACTAGCTGGGAGATCAGTGTGTAAAAAGCTGTAAAAAACAATGTATACACACTGATCCCTGGCTCGCAGCACAGATCCGTTCTCCTCTTCACTGACAGGCTCTGTGTGAGAAGGAGAGCTGATTGCCTGGCAATGGCTTTCTGTTTACATTACATGATGGCTGAGATTGGATACTGTCATCATGTGATCAGTAGGGCCGATCCGAGATACGGCCTGTCTGGGGGACACGAGTGCTTCGGGATCATGCTGCTGCGCGATCCCGCTCCTTCTGAGGGACTTTCAAGAACGTCCACTCAGAAGGATGAAACGCCCACCCGGCTTTTTATATGCAGTGGCTGGGTGGGAGGAGGTTGAAAATGTAAGCTGGAGTTTAGCTTTGACCACTTCAGCCCCAGAAGAATTTACCCCTTCCTGACCAGATCACTTTTTGCGATTCGGCACTGCATCGATTTAACTGAAAATCGCATGGTCGTGCGACATTGCACCAAACAAATTTGATGTCCTTTTTTTCCCCACAAAAAGAGCTTGCTTTTGGTGGTATTTGATCACCTCTGCGGTTTTTATTTATCTATATATATTTTTCTATAAAAAAAAAAGCGTGTCAATTTTGAAAAAAACACAATATTTTGTACTTTTTGCTATAATAGATATCCCTATTTTATTTTTTTTAAAAAGCTAATTTTTTCTCAGTTTAGGCTGATATGTATTCTTCTACATATTTTTGGTAAAAATCACAATAAGCATATATTGATTGGTTTGCGCAAAAGTTATAGCGTCTACAAAATAGGGGATAGATTTATAGCATTTTTATTATTATTTTTTTTTTACTAGTTATGGCGGCGATCTGCGATTTTTTTTTTATTTTTTATTTTTTTTTATCGTGACTGTGACATTATGGGGGACACATCGGACAATTTTGACACATTTTTGGGACCATTGGCATTAATACAGCTATCAGTGCTATAAAAATGCATTGATTACTGTAAAAATGGCACTGGCAGCGAAGGGGTTAACACGAGGGGGCGATCAAGGGGTTAACTGTGTTCCCTGGGAGGTGATTCTAACTGAAGGGGGAGGGGACTGACTAGAGAAAGTGACGGATCGTGGTTCCTAGCTAATAGGAACACACAATCTGTCACTCCTCTCAGAACAGAACAGGGAAGTGTGTTTTTACACACACTCGTCCCTGTTCTCTGTCTCCTGCTCGCGATCACTCGTGGCCAGCTGTCATCGTGACTGTCGGCACCCCAGTTGTGCAGCAGGTGCGTGCAACTGCTATCCCGGCCCCGCAAGCCAACTTATAGCTATGACGGCTCGCTCAGTAGAGCCAACCTGCCGCAGTATAACTGCGGCGGCTGGTCGGGAAGCAGTTAAAGGGATTCTAAAGGAAAGATTTAAAAAACAAACAAATATGTTATGTTATATTTACCTGCTCTGTGTAATGGTTTTGCACAGAGCAGCCCCGATACTCCTTTTTTGGATCCCCCATCCAGCAGTCCTGGCTCCTCCCCCTTGGTGAGTGCCCCCAATTGCTACGGGGGTACTCGAGCAGGCTTGCTCCCAAGCCATGCTCTGTGTGTCCATTCACACACAGAGTGCAGCTCTGCCCCACCCCCTGCTCTCTCCTCATTGGCTCACTGGCTGTGATTGATCGCAGCGGGAGCCAATGGATTCCACTACTGTGTGAGCCAGTGAGGAAAGAGAGACACGGGAGAGCTGCTGTTCCAGTACACAAAGCTGGATTGATTATTGGACTTGGGTAAGTATAAGGGGGGGCTTAGGAGGGAGCTGCACCCAGAAGGTCTTTACTTTAATACATAGAATGCATTAAGGTAAAAGACCCTGAGCCTTTAGAACCACTTTAAAGTGTAAGTTCATTTCATCTTTACAGAAAAGCTGTAAAGTGAACTTACACTGGATTCCCCCCCATCCCCCCCCCCCCCCGGGTCGGTCCCTCTGTACCAGAGTCACCGCTTCTCTGGGGATTTGAAATCCCTGTGGCTTGCTTAATCCCCTATTTCAGCATGCATGGATAGGAGGCATTCTAATTAGTCCATCCAACACTACCCTTCCTCTATATTAACAATTCTGTTGTCCAAGGGTGGCTCTCTTGCTCCCCCAGTGGTGTGGAGTCACCCTAACACAGGAAGTGGGTTACTATCCAGATCTCCAGGTAAAAAAGGGGGAAAAATAGAAAAGGAAAGTAATGCAGCCATCAAATCTAAGAATCAGTAAGCTGCAATATATTACATATTTATTTTTGGATATAATGCCGCTTTAATTTCAGGTTTAATGATGCTCAGTGTTGACAGTAGCAATGGATGTGCAGTTTGTTTCTGTTTTGGACTTTTGCTTTTTGCTAATTCTGCCGTAAAAATTGAAAGCCCATTTTTCCCTCATAGTTTCTGCTTGGCTGCCAGTAAATGTTACCTTTGATCTGTTAACAGGATATCATTTCAGGAGTGGCAAAGCGAAGATGCAAAAAAATTTATCTGGAAAAAAAAAAAATGTCAGGATGTCAGCTATTTGGCAAAAACATGCTGGCATAGTGCCAGCCTCACATTTCCCGAGCGGGGTTGTATGGTGAACTCCCACCAGTGTGGAAAGGAATGGGGTGTGTGATCATTCACAGCTTTGTTTTTTTAGATGATACTGTAGCAGACTGATATGTGGTGAACACGAGCTATATCAGAGTCTCATTCTCTGGAGGCAGGAACACGGCCTCACAAGTGTCTGATTTTATCTCTGTGTACCCTGCTGGAAGAGATCCTGTAACGCAGAGATATTAATGGTGCCTCCGCTTTAGTCCCTAGGTGAACTTTCCATTGTTATGCTTGAAATCAAATATCTTCAGTCATCACAGATTCATATTTTTAACATTGCAGCAAAAAAAGTTTCAACATTCGACTTCCCGCTGCTCAAAGGGCATGTTCTTGCTCACAGTCAGAGGGTATACACCAGTGGTTCTTAATGGCTTTGCTCAGGACCCACTAACAGGCCAGATTTAAAGTATAACCTTGGGGGAGAGGCAGACTAGAATATGGCAATCACTGAGAAGCAGATGATATCACATGTGATGTATTTGATTTATCTTGCAAACCTGGTCTGTTGGTGGGTCCCGAGGACACAGGTTGTGAACCACGGGTATACACGCTTGGAGACTGGTTATTACATTTTTTTTGGTATAAAACGCTGAACCAGCATACATTTGACCAGGGCATCTGTCCACTTCAAAATGGATCTTCATGATAGTCTTTGTATGGTGTACAAACTACCAACAGACTCTTGCAGCCCTCCATCGGGAGTCTCCAGTACAAGTTATACTATGAAGCATGCAATGTTTATTGATGATGGCTTTAAATTAGTTTAGAAACAGTTTACATTTCTTAAACAATGGATATTTATTAACCAGTAGGTTCTATTTCACATGAGCATTCTAGCTGTCCATTTTTTTTACCCATGATTATACATGTTCAAAACAGACAGCAGTACATTCTTATGGGTATCTGTCCACCACCAGTGGACTTGAATGGAATAAGTTTGCATTTAGGTCCACCTTTACTGACCAAACTGGAGGTGGACAGATGTAGGTGGCCACAAGTGCAAAGGATAAGAGTCCAAATGAATGTATTGGTTTACAAAAACAGCCAATACATTTCAGGGGCCAGAAATGTCCCCATCATCAGGGCCTCAGTTAAAAAAGGAACCTTGAAGTGATTGTAAAGGTCTTCTTTTTTTTTTCCTTTTTTTAATAACAAATATGTCTACACTTGCCTGCTCTGTGCAGTGGAATTGCACAGAGCAGCTGCAAACGTCCCCTTTGTGGGCCTCCCCGCTGGTGCTCCTGGCCTCTCCCCTCTGTCAAGTGCCCCCATTAGAAGCCACTTCCCATGGGGACATACCTGCTCGCACCTGAGCCCCATTGCTGCGTCCATTGACACAGACAGTGGGACTTAGCCCCACCCATGCTCACTCGTCACAGGCTTTGATTGACAGCACTGGAAGCCAATGGATCCTGGTGCCCCAGCAAAGCCAGAGAGACCCAGAAGTGAGGGGAGAGAAGATCTGCAGACGTGCACAACACTGAATAAAATGAGGGCTGAGGTAGGTAAAGGGGGGGGGTGAGGGTGGGTGATGCTGGCACCTAAACATTTTTTACCAAAGTGGTTGTAACCAGCTGGTTCCTCCTCTCTGCCAGTCTTGCAGAAGCAAGGGGTGAGGTTGAGGTTTCCCTGCTGACATCAGTGGGACGTGGGGAGGAGAGGAGAGAGGAGACACAGCCGGTCATGTGATCGCCGGGAGCTGCCGTGAAATACGGATGCATTAAGGTGAAAAAACACAAGGGTTTACAACCCCTTTAAGTATAATCTGTACTTAAAATCTGTATGGAAACCTTATTTGCATTGTTTTATCTCTAGAGGCGATTGTAAAGTGTCTACAGTTTGCGTGTTAACTCAGGCATATCTGGTTACTAGTGCTGATAGCTGTGGTTAAGCCTGCAGGTAGATTGCTGGTAAATTCTTTAAAGTGGGGCTAAGGTCCGGTTCACACTGGTGCGACATGCACTCCTACTTTGAGAGCACAACAATTTACACCCCATTAAGTGCAATGCAACCATTCTAATAGGAGCAACTTAGTAAAAGATTCCTGCAGTATTTTTGGTGCGACTTCGGCATGACTTGCATTGACTTCTGTTAAAGAAGTTGTGGCAAAGTCGCAATGGGATGTCGGCTTTAACCTCTAGAGGTCCACGCTATAGCCGAATGACGGCTACAGCGTGGACCTGCTTTGCCGGGACGACATCAATAGACATCGTCCCGTGCACGAGCGGCCTGCGTGCCCCTTGAGGGGCGCGCACGGCGTGCTCTGTGATCAGCGAGTCTATGAGACTCGCCTGATCATAGATCGAAGCAAGGGGTCGATCCTGACCCCTTACCACGTGATCAGCTGTCAGCCAATGACAGATGATCATGTGATCGCAACAGAGCCGGTAATTGGCTGTTTTTCCTCCTCGCGCTATCAGAAAAAAAAAAGCCGATCACCGGCAGCCGTGAGAGGGACTTCAGTCACGGCCAGATCATCAGTGCCCATCTGCCCCCTGCCAGTGCCACCTAAGTAGGGGAAAAAGTGAAACTCATCAGTGCCACCTATCAGTGCCCACAGTGCCACCTATCAGTGCCCACAGTGCCATCTATCAGTGCCCACAGTGCCACCTATCAGTGCCCACAATCTGCCGCAAAAACAGTGCTGCACCTCAGTGCCACATACCCGTGCCCATCAGTGTCATCTACCAGTGCCCAGCAGTGCCGCCCATCAGTGCCCAGCAGTGTCACCTATCAGTGCCACCTATCAGTGCCCATCAGTCCCATCTATCAGTGGTACCCATCAGTGCCCATCCATGCCACCCATCCGTGCCACCCATCCGTGCCACCCATCCGTGCCACCCATCCGTGCCATCTTATCTGTGCCCATCTTTGCCCATCAGTGCCGCCTTATCTGTGCCCATCAGTACTGCCTTATCTGTGCCCATTGGTGCCACCTTAACTGTGCCTATCAGTGCCCAACAGTGCAGCCTATCAGTGCCCACCAGCGCCGCCTCATCAGCGCATTTCAATGAAGGAGAAAAATGACCTGTTTGCAAAATTTTATGACAAACTATTAAACTTGATTTTTTTTTTTTTTTTAGTTTGCATCTTTTTTTGTTTGTTTAGCAAAAAATAAAACTCCCAGCTGTAATTAAATACCACCAAAAGAAAGCTCTATTTGTGGGAAAAAAATGATAAAAATTTAATTTGGGTACAGTGTTATATGGCTGCGCAATTGTCATTCAAAGTGCATCAGCGCTGAAAGCTGAAAATTGGTCTGGGCAGGAGGGGGCTTTAAGTGCCCAGTAAGCAAGTGGTTAAAGTCGCATGACTTTGAAGTCACGGCAGTGTGAACTGGGCATAAATCCTCTCCTTTACGGCCAAGGAAGCTCCCATCTTATCTCAGGAATGGTCAGCAGAGTACAGACCACCAGACTGACACACTACACTCTGGTACTGTGAGCTGCCTATATGCACGCTGTCTGCATGATTTAGACCTCCGGGAGGCTCACCACTCTAACATATCTGCCCACATCATGTAACACCAGCCCAGGGGACCCCAAGGCACTGAATGTCTAGTGCAGCCCACATCTGGATGCCGGTCAACGGGTGAGGATCAGGTTGAAGGGTCATACCATCACCATCTATTTGTGTGCTGCAACGAGTAAAGACTATTGCAGCAGGAGGACGACTATTTCCCTGAGGCTATACCATCCATCCAGTCCACTACTTCTAAACATACAGACCAAACTCTGTTCAATAAGGCTCTGAGGAAGAGGAAAAATCCTTGAAACGCATCAGTAAATTACTCCATCTCACCATCCCATGAGATATGGGTTTTGTTTTATGACCTCTTAGAGGAATTTTGTGATGTTATTCAAGATACCAAATGTGAGTATTCCACTTCTGTTTTTTAATAAAACGTTTTACCAAGGATAACACACCAGGCCACGTGCCTTTATCTTTATTTCCATGCTTTAGTTCTTTGAACTCCCCCTAGTTGGCTAAGGCAGCGGGGCGTGCAAAATCCATCCAGTAAGCACGTTATGGAACTACAACATTTTTATCTAGGCCCTCCGCACAGCGCAGGAGAGATTTTTCATTTGACGTTGCCCTCCTATCTCTGTTTGATCCATAAGTGCCATGGTGCTGCACATGTGATCGGTTATGACTAAAGCCATTTGATGGCTTGACAGTTCAAGTGAGAGCAAAAACAATTGTGACAGTTATCATTTACAGAATGGTTTGAATGTAACTGTTTTGAGAAACCTTTTAAATTGATGGTTCTAGTTCCACTTTAATTACAAGGGTTTGAATTTTATAAGATTTTGGAGGTATGCCGGTCATTTTTTATTTTTTTTTGCGAACATATATTAATTTATACATTTTGTAGAAATAAACTGACTTTTGTAAGTGGCTGTAATGTAAGAAGTTCACATGGGGGGACAATAAGCTATAAACGCTATGAAATATGCCATAAAAAAAACTGTGAAAAGCCAGTTAAGGAAGCAGCCATTCCATGATTTCTGGAATTGATCATCATTTTCTTCTTCATTTCCTCAGAGTTTACAATCAAAGATAAGTAATTGCCATCTAAGGCCTCACAAATAAATTTTCCTAGATTCCCTTAAAGCATGTGGGCCTTATCTTTTGCGCTAGCACTCTATTGCAGATAATAAGCAATGCTTCTTTGTCATTTAACCTTGTTGCTCCCTGCCAGTACCTTCTATGTTTAACCATATGCAATATTTAGTCTTGCTGACCAATAAGAAGACCTAGAGAGAGGGATAAGACAAATATTGACCATTGAAGTTGTGAGTAATGGTTGCGTAATCTACACTTGGATGTCAGAGATACACAAGCACTCTAAAGATAAGGTGACCATTGGATACATATATTGTAATGTGAATTTGTGATAGATATTTCTAGTCAGTAAAATGTTATTGACTATGGGTGGAGGCTCCAAATAGAGTTTTTGTTTGTGTTTGAGTGTCCTTTGTACGGTATCCCATGTTTTATTCATACAGCTTGTAATTAATCAAAAGGTAACTGTGCAGTTTAATCATTTAGTTTTGAACAAAATGACTGATCTTCTGTAGACCTGAACATCTATTGGAGGCTATAAGCCCTTGTACACGCGGTCGGACATTCCGACAACAAAATCCGTCAGATTTTGTCCGACGGATTTTGCCCGAAACTTGTGTTGCATACACGCGGTCAGACAAAGTTGTTGGAAAATCTGATCGTACGTAATGTGATGACGTTATTTCGTTACGACGGGACTACGTTCAGGCTAGTAGCCAATAGCTTTGGTCTAGGAATTTGATCTGAGCATGTGTGCCACTTTGTCCGATCGGAATTCTCTACACACAATCAGACAAAGTCTGATCGGATCATGTTGTCGGAAAGTTTTATAGTCCAGCTCTAAAACTTTGTCCGTCCGATATTCTGATGGAAACAATCCGATGGAGCCCACACACAGTCGGATTATCCGACAACACGGTCCGATCGGACATTTTCCGTCAGAATGCCCGACTGTGTGTACAAGGGCTAAGACATCTGTAATAATTTGATGTTGAGTGTGTATAAGTTTTTAACCTTTTTAAGGCTAAAAATATAACCTGGTTTACTCTCTCTAATTGCAGACAAATGTGGAAAATGCCGGAAAATCAAAGGAAGGCAAAATAAAATGAAGCAATATTGTCAGAAGGACTTTGGTAAGTCAGCATCATTTCTTTTCTAGCTCTGCCAACAGACATGCAGGCCCTGCTCGGCTGAAGCTTTAGTGATGAACATTCTTTTATGTTTGCTTGAAATGTGCAGTGTTCCGAGGAAGAATCATCAGCAAGAAGCTAGTGGGGAAGGAGACACGTTATGATGTGCAGGTGGTTATGACGTATAAGAACAAGTTCCCTATTCTGAGAAGGGAATACATCTGGGTTCCCAACGCCTGTGATTGTCCCAATCTGCTGGAGAAAAGGGAGTATATACTGATGGCCAGGAGACATGTTAACTATGAACACACTCTAAACCGAATATTGCTAGAGACTCACAGCTTTGTGCGCCTATATAGACCAAAGGAGGACAAAATGCTCCGAGATCTTGACCAAGAATGTGCCAAGTATGGATACCAAATCAGCCAACAGCAGAACCAGTAATGCTTGTGATAAGAGGACAATGCGACCAGGACAGCTGATGATAACAGTTCTTAACTAATTGTATTGGTATGGGCTGTTTTTTTGCATACAGCATATTTGAAATATTATCGGTCCAGTTATAAAGGTGGGCATAATGTACTATTTAATAACTGCTGGTGCTAGAATGAATGACATTGTATCCAAAGGAATGTGGAGCTAATCTGCTTAATAACAAAGTAAAAGCCATAAGGAGAGCTACATTACCAAGGAAATTAGAAAAGTTCATTGGTTCACGTCAAGCCAAGCAAACCAAATAGAAAAAAATATTTTTGTTACACATATGTTCACATATTATCTATAAATCCATATTATGTACGTGTGCGTGTATACCTACACACATGAATAACAATGCTGAATTAGGTGTGACATTGCTAAAGAGCAGTTTGAGCGCATAATTGTTACCAATGATCCTTTTATCCAGGGCAAAGTTCAACTATGCTTAGAGATGTTGCCCCCTTGCCCATTAATGGCAAAGCGACAGTCTATGCATAATGCCCCCCACCCCTCCCCTCTCAAACTTGGTTGCCAATCCAGTGTGGATCAGCTGCTTCTTCCTCCATCACGAGCACCATAAAAATATTGGTTGTGAAATCTCACCCCTGCCTCATGGATAGGTCTGAGCACTGCATCATGAGAAAGGGTCACCAGCTGCGCTAGGTATCCAGCAGCACCAGATATTTTTGCAATTGTGGCCACAGAAAAAGGAGAGCTAAGGAAGCACTAAAGAGGTATATATAAAGTGTTCATAGGTTGGGCTTTACACAGACATTGCCACTTTGCCCTAAATGAACAAGGAGACAGTGGGGGTTATTTGCTAAAACCAGAGAGTGCAAAATTTGGTGTAACACTGCATAGAAACCAATCGGCTTCCAGGTTTTAATGTCAATGCTTAAATGAACAAGCTATTAGAGGCTGATTGGCTACCTACCACGTACAGCTGCACCAGATTCTGAATGCACCAGTTTTAGTAAATCTCACCCAGAGTCTCTCTAAAATGAACCGGAAAATATGCAGCCACCTTGTGATCTTCAAATCTGTGCAAAGCCCATTGGATTCTAGGTCAAGACTATATGTAGTGCCTCATCTTCTTTCCAAGCCAAAATTAAGCATTGCCCTCACCCTTGCTTACTTGGGTCTGTCATTTGAGAGTAAAATTATGACTTATCATTTCAAAGGGGCAAGATTTATCTCAGCTTGGAGAAAAGTGTGCAGTCTTGGCCTTGAATCCATGCACTCCATACAGATATAGGGGTAGATACTTCAGGACTGTTAAAACTTTTTGACTAGGTCAGGATCAGTAGGTTGTGACATCATCAGCCCTCCACATCCAGCAACCTCACATGTTAGGCCCAAATGAACTATGTAAAGTCAAAATCCTGGAGTTCAGCTCTAAGTGAGACAGTCCACTTTGTTTACCTTAGTATGAGTTTTTGAATTCCAAAGAGTTCTCCACTTGAAAGAAGAGTAGGTAAACATCCTCATATCTGTGCTGTCTGACCTCTGCTTTCCACTCTTGATGTATCACTAGCCGGATTCAAACTTCTGGGGCAGGTTTGAAAGTAATTGATGGTTGTGAAAAACCTCCAATGCATTAGACTCTTGTTATGTGAGAGATAGCAGAGAGCCTACAAAGTGTTCATGGGACTACCTCTACCACAGGTGACAAAGGTATGCAGCCTCATAGAAATGCCAGACACCAAGTTATTCACTTTTAATGTACAGGTACTGTTTGGTGTAGCATCATGGTTTTTATATTGAATGGATCTCTCCTTTTTAAATACAATTCTACCTTTTTACTAACCCCTCCAGCTGCTTACCGTACTTACTTTTTTGTGCTGTTGCCACCTCCTCTGGTTTTTATAGCCCTTTGGATTAAATTCTCGTCAACGCTGGCTGTGACTGCACATTTGGTCACCATTGACTTTAACTGGGCTGAAAATGATGGAGCGGGCCACAGCCCTGCCAAGGTAAGTAAGCAGCTGAAAGGGGAGAGGATGGGTTAGTCCAGTTTCGCTTAGGAAGGCCAGAGGTCAGTTGGGTTAGCATAGTGTTTAACAGGTAGACCTTTAAGGTTGCAAAGGTTTTCTTTAGAACAAAACCTGCCAACCTGTACATTTTACCATTTGAACCAAATGCAGTTTCTAGATGTCATATTTTTACATGCTATATTAAGATGTATATTAAGCTCTATATTTATATGAAAAAAAAAACAGAGAAATGCATCTGCAGTATGCATAATTTATTTTCACATGCTTTGGAAATGAAATTTCACTTATAAATGCAACAAGTCATGTAAACGTGTGTGAGTCCTTATATTTATACAAGGTATTATGAACAAAAAGTGTATGTGAGGTTTGGTATGAATGAGATTGTAAATTTGGGATATGTTTACAACACATTTATTAAAAATAATGAACAAAAACAGAATTTGTCTGTCCTGACATCTTCCTCCTTTTGGTGCACAACACAATATGAAAGATACATGTAAACTTCTTTCCTATGGACATCTATCATGGGATCCACCTAATCCTGTATAGCACATCTTGTCTGAGCTGTTAGTGAGAGATTTACACAGAAGGGATTCAGTGCCAAGACTCTTGCATTCAGAAGTGTACAGTGTCTATAGGTAATGAATGGTTATCTAATCCCATCAATATCAATGGAGTCTCCTAATGATTGGAAGGTTTATGGGACATCACAGACCTCAGAAAGCACACATAGTAGATTTCAGAATGAATGGTGCTGGTGGCATGGTTGCCTTTTTAAAGATGCTAGCATATTGTTCCAGGTGATGGGGGAGGCCCCACAGTTCACACTTACATCTACAAGTTGGAAAAAGACTTAACGTGCAAGCAGAACCGAGGAGGACAGGCAGCAGATCTGGTCCACAGTTTCCCCATTCAATTAACATAATTTCTTCTGAATTAACATTCAAGGTACATGGTCCCACCCAGGCTAACATATCGTTACTCACCCCGTCCCAATACATACTTCAGAATTTGTAACACCGCAAATGATATTATGCACATTTGGTGGGCATACTTAATGCTGACCAAGCTCTTACAAATCCTGTTCAAGTTTCCATGGCATGCACTTCTCTATTTTAAACCTCTTTTTTTCACTAAATCACCGTTCAGACTGGTAACATATGTCCTGCTGGCTGCCAAACCATTGGCAAGGTATGGAGGAAATCGATCACTCAATTTATGGAAGTCAGTCAAAGCATTGACTCATTTTAATTAAATGAAAAGCTTAGTTATGACTTTATTAAAGCGCACTTATAAATACCTATAAAAGTTTCCTCCGGGTATGGACACCATGGACCCAATATGCTCATGCCTAACTCCCACCTGAGAGCTATACCTCTCTGTATGGCTCTTAACTTGGTGGAGAGCACAAAGAAGACCCCTGGCACCTTCCTTTCTACCCCTTCCACCCTTTTTTCAGTTTCCTCTTTCTTTTTTTTATAGAGCTTCACCTATGAGACCACATTCTCCTTTCCTATAGGGATGAGCCAAACACCCCTCGGTTTGGTTCGCAGCAGAACATGCGAACAGGCAAAAAATTGGTTTGAACACGCAAACACCATTAAAGTCTATGGGACATGAATATGAAAAATCAAAAGTGCTAATTTTAAGGGTTAATATCCAAGTTATTGTCATAAAAAGTGTTTGGGGACCCGGGTCCTGCCCCAGGGGACATGTATCAATGCAAAAAAAAGTTTTTAAAAATGGCCTTTTTTTCAGAAGCAGTAATTTTAATAATGCTTAAAGTGAACCGATAAAACTGAAATATTCCTTTAAATTTCCTACCTGGGGGGTGTCTATAGTATGCCTGTAAAACGGCGCATTTTTCCTGTGTTTATAACATCCCCTGCACAAAATGACATTTATAAAGGAAAAAAAAGACATTTAAAAGTAGTAGTGGCTATAATGAAATGTCGTTCCTGGCAATACAGATAAAAGTCATTGAAAAAAAGGCATTGGATCCCCCACAGTCCATTACCAGGTCCTTTGGGTCTGGTATGAATATTAAGGGGAATCCCGAACCAAAAGTTTTTAAAAAAAATTGCATGGGGGTTCCCTCAAATTCCATACCAGGCCCTTCAGGTCTGGTATGGATATTAAGGGGAACCCCGCGCCAATTAAAAAAAAAATGCTGTAGGGGTCCCCTTTAAAATCCATACCAGACCCTTATCCGAGCACGAAACCTGGCAGGCCGCAGGAAAAGAGGGGGGCGAGAGAGCGCCTCCCCCTCCTGAACCATACCAGGCCTCATGCCCTCAACATGGGGAGGGTGCTTTGGGGTAGCCCCCCAAAGCCCACTGTCCCATGATGAGGACAAGGGCCTCATCCCCACAACCCTTGCCCGGTGGTTGTGGGGGTCTGCGGCTTATCGGAATCTGGAGGCTCCTTTAACAAGAGGACCCCCAGATCCCGCCCCCCTGTTTAAAATGGTAACGGGTACATTGTACCTGTACCATTTCACAACAAAATTTTTAAATGTTCTCTGATGCATGGGGACTTCCCAATGGCTTCCCCGTGGCGTCAGAGGGGGCAGGCAACCCATGTAAGTAACCGTGTGGCCCTGCCCTCAGTTATATAAGAATTGTCACCTGCGAGGACACTTCAGACAGTGGGAGACTCCCATGGAGGCGGATTGGTTTGGGGTTTTGTTTTTGATTTTTTTTTCGGTCCGTCAGTGGAGCCAAAGAAGATGAATGGACTTTGTGGGACATTTTTTTTTTTTTTTACTTTTTATGACAATACCATGCATATAAGCCTTTAAAATGAGCACTTTTGTTTTCTATCATAGACTTTTAAATGGTGTTCTGCGCTTTCGAATTTGCTGCGAACACCCCAGATTTTTTTCTATGCCATAAACAGGCGAACGCTCGAAGTTCAAGTCGAAAGTAACTCGAACGTCGGGCTCGTCCCTACTTTCCTACCTGTCTACGTGTCCACTTATACATTATCAATAGTTGGGCACCCAAATTGATCACCAGAAAGGCAGGGCTTCACTGCAGAGGTTTTGGTAAGTCCAGCTTCCCCTCACCCTTTTATGGAACTATCTGACCCACAGCTCCCTCACACTGATGCTCCATGGACGTGACCATTTCCTATTCTGGTAAAAAAGATCAAGACTCCTCTCCTGGTTTTATATTAATCATCTGTTGTATAGCATTTGGCCAATGATTGTCTGTACTTAAGAATCTTTGTAGCTCTGTTGAATTGAACCTGTAAATTTCAATTAAAAAAACGATTTAAAGTGAAATGGTGGGGGAGGGGTAATCATATATTCGGGTTTACAGAATATAATATATCAATGTGTAGGGTTGAACAGGTCCAGGTAGACACCCTTCTAAGTCACCCCTTGTCTCTGCCCCCTACCTACCTCCAAGCTCCTTGGTTCCACTCCCTGCCCAGCTCTCAATATTGCCCCTTTTAGAAAATACAGAACCAAGTATCATTTTATGGTGCTAAGTATATTGTATGGAAGGTATTAATGATAACTAGAAAAGCATTAAAAAATTCCCCTGCAGCCAACAACAATAAATCCTCCAACAACAATAGATCCCCAGTAACAGCAGATCTTCCCAAGCAACAATAAATCTCCGCCAGCATCAATAGTTATTATTATTATATATTATTATACAGGTTTTAAATAGCGCCAACAGTTTGCTCAGCACTTTACATGAGGGCAGACATTACATTTACATTACAATTTGGTACAAGAGGAATCAGAGGGCCCTGCTCGTTACAGCATACAATCTAAAAAGGAAGGGGCAATTGATACAAAAGGTAATAGCTGTGGGGGATGAGCTGATGGAGGAAGTAAAACAGTGTTAGTTAGAAGCAGGATAGGCTTCTTTGAAGAGAAGGGTTTTCAGGGATCGTCTAAAGATGGATAGATTAGGGGACAGTCGGACAGATTGGGTTAGGTAGTTCCAAAGGATGGGAGAAGCTCTGGAGAAATCCTGGAGGCGAGCATGGGAGGAGGTGACAAGGGAGCTAGAGAGCAGGAGGTCTTGAGATGACCGAAGAGGGCGGTTTGGTTGGTATTTTGGGACTAGGTCAGTGATGTAGCTGGGGGCAGAGTTATGGATGGCTTTGTAAATTATTGTTAGTACTTTGAATTTTATTCGTTGGGTGAGTGGAAGCCAGTGCAGGGATTGGCAGAGAGGGGTGGAGGGCACTGAATGGCTGGTAAGGTGGATGAGTCTGGCAGCGGCATTCATTATGGACTGGAGGGGGGATAGTCTGTGTAAAGGTAATCCAACGAGGAGGGAGTTGCAGTAGTCGAGGCAAGCGATGACCAGGGAGTGAATTAGAAGCTTGGTGGCATCATTAGTTAAAAAGGGGCGTATTCTGGAAATGTTGCGGAGGCTAAGACGGCATGATTTGGACAGGGCTTGTATGTGGGCCTGAAAGGACAGTTCAGAATCTAAGGTTACCCCTAGCACCCTGGCATGTGGGGATGGACTGATAGATGTGCCATGGATCTTTACAGAGAAGTCATAGTCTCTCCAGCAGCCAGCAACAATAGATCCCTTCCAGCAACATAAGACCTCCAGCAACAATAGATACCCCACCAGCAACAGTAGCCCTCCCCAGCAATAATAGAACCCAGCAACAATAGATTCACCCCCCAGAAAATTGGACCCTCCAGCACACCCCACCTTCACTTGCTATTACGTATCAGTTCAGTGATGGAGGTGGCAGACCTGTGTTCCTCCATGTTCCCGAAGAAAAAAAGCCCTGTCACTATGCATGTTGGGAAGATTGGAGGTAATTTGTTAGTGAGCTGGATTTTCATTGTTTGAGTGACATTGTAAATGTTTTGGTTCCTCGAGTACGGTAACCAGATCCCTTAAAAATAATTTAGATATTTCAGAGGAAGACAGCCACCTAGCACTAATTTGGGGTTGATGGAGGTAAAACCTGTAATATTCCAACTAAAAAAGATTACTCGGCCTCAAGGACTGTACCCTCTGACAGCTCTAATTTGCCTGTTTGAGGAGCTTATAAAAACTGAATGAAATTATCTTAGCTATTAAGAATGTTTTTTCATTCCCTAGTCACATTTTACATGGCTCCCATTATCCAGACAAGGTACCTGTACAGGCTGATCCACATGTACGCAATCGCATCCCATGCACAATCCAAAACAATGACATTGCTCATTCATGTTAATTTTGATTTGAGCACTGTCGCTTCCATTCCTGGTCGTGCACGCATGCATGTGCTCTTGGATCCACCAATGTACCTTTAAACTTGACCTAAAATTTTACCAGAAGCTCCAGGCATGTGCACTATTCAGTTGCTTTGTGTAGAAATCTATCAGTGCCATGTATATACATTCACCAGAACAGGGTGAAAATCTATATGTGCCATATGTACATGCAATATTGATGTGTCCTCAAACATATTTTACTATGTCAATGCATACTGAAGGTCAAGTAATATAAAAAATGCTAATTACTATTTTTGTCCAAATTTCATCACAAATCATTTAATTGTGGTTCATATCTGTACATCAATCTCCTACATTCCCATAATTGGCTATAGTTTAAGCCAAAACATAATTTTTATTGGGCCTTCTTTGTGTAGTCTGTGTATATAGATTTTTTTCTATTACTTCCTGTCCTGTAGATACAACGGGAAGTAAAGGGGAAAATCTCTTCAAAGTGAGGGAAATTCACTCTTGTATGTCACTGCAACAAGTTAGAAATTGGAATACTTCTCTAGTGCCAGTGATAATTGTCACCAGGACAAATGAAGAGATACAGTAATGAAGAAAGCAATAAAAACCTGACAGATGATCAAACCCTTTTCCCATTCTATCTAAACTAAAAAAAAGGCTTTAGATACATTAAATACCATAAAGCCCCATACACACTATCAAATTGTCTGCTGATTTTTTCCTTTAGATTTACCAAAACCATATAATATGAGGTCAAACCTTAGGAGTTTCAATTTGTATGCAATCAGGCAGGCCCTTCCACCACATGGTTTTGGTAAATCTGAAGACAAAAATCAGCAGAAAATCTGATAGTGTGTATGGGGCTTTATACAGGATATTTGAGCTTATTGCACACTGGGTAAAGATGGTAAGTAAATTAACTAGCTGGGTAATGCAGCTTGAGTATTTAAAGTGTTACTAAACCCAGGACCCTGTATTCACTATATCTGGTCCCCCACAGTACACAGAACATGGATACACAGAACACAGAACATGGAAATGCAATTATTTTAGTAAATATAAACTGCTAAATAACCTTTCTCAACAGTATATTGTAATGTTGTGACTTCTATGAGTCTCGGGTTAAAGCTTGTAAGCCCTTGTACACACGGTCAGACATTCCGACAACCAAATCCGTCGGATTTTGTCCGAAACTGTTGCATACACACGGTCGGACAAAGTTGTCGGAAAATCCGATCATTCAGAACGTGATGACGTTATTTCATTACAATGGGACTACGTTCAGGCTAGTAGCCAATAGCTTTGATGTAGGAATTTGATCTGAGCATGCGTGGTACTTTGTCCGATCGGAATTCTCTACACATGATCGGAGTATGTCCGATCAGAGCATTTTGTCGGAAAATTTTACCAACAAGTTGGAAAACTTTGTCCGTCGGATACTCCGATGGAAACAGTCCGATGGAGACCACACACAGTCGGAATATCCGAAAAAACTGTCCGAGTTTTCATTCTACTGTCTTATCAGGATGCAGGACCCCTGACCTTCTGTCTGCCCAGTGCTAATTGACCCTGTGCTGATCACATGCACCCTCCCAAGGAAAAAAAAAACTCTAGCAATACACACCAAACTGAGCATGTGCAGCCTGTCCCCTAGTTCTGTATTATCAGGAAATATATTGGAGACAGCGGTAGAAGGTGAGAATCAGTGAAGACAAGATCAAACAGCGTTTTTACACAATGCAGAGGATTAACCCCTTGGGCTCCACAGTGAGCATAATAAACATGCTTTTCTGCAGATGCAGACTGTTTTTATTGTTGTGGGTTTAGTAACACTTTAATATTAAAATAAAAATCGTTCGGTGGCCCCCAAGATAATGACAGGTAAAACTGTATGCAAAGTTAAGCTTTTCTTGAAATTGTCAATGTCAACATTTCAAGCCTTCCTATTGGCCATTTAAAGGCATCACCTTCCTACCTGCACCACTTGCTTTTAACCTGCATAAGATGTAAGTGCTCATATTTATTTGCCTAAGTTTGTGACAGTTTTACAGACAAGAATGTTAGCTTTCTGGAGTCTATTAAAATTGATGATTTTTTATTTTTTTTAGCTCCTTACACTATGTTGGTAAATCTAGTAGTAAATTTTTTTACGTGCATGCATTCATGATTTTCCGATACAGTCAAGCTGTGTTAATCATAAACAATATTTTGAAGTCACAGTTGACTTATCTTGCTGATACATAAAGATTAACAATATTTCTTTTTTCAGTATGACGGGATGCTTAGAGGATTAGTCTGTAGGATCACTTGATTACTTCTTATGGTTTTGTAAATTGCCTTGTGTGAAAACTGTATCCAGCCTATGATGAAGTATTATTATACAGAAACTGGAGGCATTTTATAGAGCAAAAATGAAATTGCTGTCACTATGATTGGAAAGCTTACTATGGAATATCCATTAATTTGGAGATGCCCCAAAAAAAATCTTGGTTTTCAGTAAATCAAATGAGAAAACTTGCCAGGTACCCACATGCTGTCACTAATGAGAAAATTTAAAGGAGAACTAGTATTTTATTTTATTTTTTTAAAGCGGTTGTATACCCGCTGAATTATTTTTATTTTTTACTCACCTGAAAAGGAAAAGGCATAATGAGCTAGTATGCACTGCATACTAGCTCATTATGAAATACTTACTTTAGAACGAGGCCCCGACATCTGGCCCGATCCACGCCGAAGGAGCGGACATGTTCCCTCTGCGTTTCTTTCCGGGTATCGCTGCTCCGACGCTGTGAGTGGCCGGAGCCGCGATATCGTCACTCCCGCGCATGCGCGCAGAAGATTTCTTCCCGGGAGGGTCCGACGTCTGCCGGACTTTCAGCCGAGAATCCCCTGTGCGCATGCGCCGCTGCAGTAAGCAGCGCATTGCGAGGGGAATATCTCCTAAACCGTACAGGTTTAGGAGATATTTTTGTTTACCTACAGGTAAGCCTTATGGTAGGCTTTCCTGTAGGTAAAAGTAAAAAAATTGACTATACAACCACTTTAATGTTCTGATTTACATAAAAAAAAGGCATCATCTTAAAGTGACAATAAACTCTGGTTTAAAAAATATATTACAAAATTATGGAAGATGAGAAATGGGTTTGTACTAATAGTCATAGACTGGAAGATTTCCAGGCTAAATGGGAACCATGGGTTCAATTATAGCACAGCGAACAGGAGTACATCGTTTCCTTTCCTATGAAGGAAAGGGAAACTAAACCCCCCACCCCCTTTTTTTTCTCTTTTCTCCATGTTTGTTGGTTATATGCTTTGTTTATTGATTGTAAAAAGAAAAATGAATAAATAAAGATTATAAACAAAGATTAAAACATTTATTTTTAATATATATATATATATATATATATATATATATATATATAGAGAGAGAGAGAGAGAGAGAGAGAGAGAGAGGGAGAGGGAGAGGGATCTATATATATATATATATATATATATATATATATATATATATATATATATATATATATATATATATATAGATAGATAGATAGATAGAGATATATATATATATATATAGATATATATAGATAGATATATATATATATTTATATATATATATTCTATTAAAGTATGTATTCTCATCAAATTTGTTTATAATTTTTTAAATTTAACAAAGATTGACAAATTGAGTACATACAAGGGTGGTGGTACAATATTCAAATAGCAAAAAAAAGCTAAACATATCGCTTTATGAACAGAATGAGTGCATAACAATCTAAAAATGTAAAGAGTAGAGCAATGAATAAACCAATAAAATATTACATCGAAAGCATTAGAAAATTCCATCAGAAGGAAAAAAGTAAGCTAGTGACTATTGGTTCATTTTGCAAGCGCAGTAATTAGGAGACAAAGCTAATAGGTAAATATTTAAAACAGAGAGATAATTGGGACGACTTGCTAAAACCAGAGAGTGTAAAATCCGGCAAACCTCCGCATAGAAACCAATCAGCTGCAAAGTTCTATTGTCAAACCTTTATTTCACAAAGCGAAGTTAGAAAGTGATTGCCCCCCCCCCCCCCCCCCCCATGCACAGCTGCGCCAGATTCTCAAGTATGTATTCTTAAAGTGGTTGTAAATCCCTGAAATGAAAAATGAACAAAGCATATACTTTTATAGTGTGTACTTGTCTTGATTCAACGCACCAGGTCTGGTTCCTATCTGATCTCTTCCCTGTGCTATCTGCATGAGTCACTGCTGACAGTCTATGCCTAAACCAGATAATCCCCAGGAGAAGTCCCTGTCCCCTCTTTGACACATAGGAGGTGATTGACAGCCTTAGCTGTGCATGTTTACCTATAAGACTGTGTAGGGGTGTGTAATTTCCCTCCACTCAAGTCTCAGATTACACTCAGCTTCCTGCTGTGCAGTGTGGGATCCCTGTCCCCTGCTTTCAGAAATGCTTTGCAAAATGTGTGCTCTAGAATGCTATAGAGAACAGAAGGCACCAGATAAACAGGTACACCTTATGTAGGAGGATTTGATTCAACTCTGTGCATTGCCTGAGCCTAGTGACTTTACATTACATATTCTAGTTAGGATTAGAGACAGAATGTTGTTCATATTGAACTGTATGCTGCATCATGTTCAATAAAGTTATGTTAACTGTTATGAGACTGGTCTGAAGTGATTCAAAGGTGTGCATGTTGGTTTTGGCCTATTCCAAAGAACCTGGGTCTGTAATAGCATTATGGGGTATGAAGTAACACTACTACAAAAGGGTTAACTCCACTAGTTAGGAAGAGGAGTGTAGTTGCTTTGGGTAACAACATGAAAGAACAAGCCACAGGCAACCAGTTGTTAAGCATGGCACTTGGTAAGGTGACAGGACCTCCAGTAGTGAGGTTGTTGATGTTCTGGCTCCCTCCTCTGCTTGGTATTCAATAGCAACTGGATCAAAACCCACGTTACAGAGATCTAAGGCCTGATCACAAAGTAAAGGAAGGAAAGAGTAAAGTGAGAGCACATATGAGGTCCGCGGTGAGACCCTATTCTGTTACTGGGAGTGAGATAACAGAGGTATGCTGGACTGATTGAGTGGGTGCAGACTTAGCACATCCCTCTTAATGCAACATACATCAAGTTACAGTGGGGGTTATTTACGAAAGGCAAATCCACTTTGCACTTGGAAGTGCAGTTGCCGTAAATCTGAGGGGTAGATCTGAAATGAGGGGAAGCTCTGCTGATTTTATTATACAATCATGTACAAGCTAAAATGCCGTTTTTTGTTACAGAGCATAGCGATTACACTGTCAATATGGTCTAATTACATCACAATTGGACAGAAGACTCATACATTTCCATTTTGTTATGATGATACATAAAACCAAAAAGAAAAAAATTGAACAGTGTATCATAGATGACTCAGCTCAGGAATGCTCTACATGTTACGCGTTATAAAAATGCTTCATCAGGAGCTTTTGGCGTTTTTCTAAAAATAAACAAACAACATTAAGATTTTATATATAATATTACAGAATACAAAAGACATAATACATGATATTTTGAGAAAAAAGAAGAAAGAAGAAAACAAAAAACTTGCTCCCAAGTCCAGAGGAAAAAAAAAAAAGGAAGTGTAGGACTAAAAGTATCTGGGGCATCATGGGAACGGGTGTGACAATTCCAAACGAAAATTAGTAAAAATAAAATACAATAATAAACCATATATATGGAGGAGTGGATGCAGTCATTACTTACATTCCCTATAGATAAACGGGGATCATCTATACAAAGATGGGGAATAGCAGTATAAACTTTAAAAACATACAGCTAGGGTACAGGAGACTTCATACAGAAATGAGAATAATCTGTGCAATAAATCAAATACATTTTAATGAATTATTTGAAAAAATAATACAAAACTATTAATTAAATAATTACTTATATAATAGGCTATTCATCGATAATAAAAGTGATCCAGTAATGATATTACAAAGTGTTTAACTTAATTTATTAATGTATTTCTTAAACATTCAATCTTATATAATATATATAATATATAAGATTGAATGTTTTTGTACATTAGATCATATTGACAGTGTAATCGCTATGCTCAGAGGCAATTAATGTATATCTTGCTTTTATAAATAAATATTGTTCAAATTTGTTTTAAAGAAAATTTGTGTTTATAAAGCCTATAAAGTCCATCACCTTCAACAATACTTTTTCTCTTCTGTCACTGGGAGGCACTGTGCTAGTGACATTAGATAAGACAGGGGCTTTGCAGGCTCCGACATGAATGGATTGGGTGTCTCAGCCAATGGGCAGGGATGTTCTTTGGTCCCTTGGCCTACTGGGAGAGCCTATTTATTTGGGTGGAGTCAGGTGTTTTGTACTGCCATGGGCTGCTAGGCTGGATGACTGAGGCTTATCCCAGGGACATCTGGCTGCTGGGCTGTCTGAGGCGTATGCAGAAGCAAGAGTGCAGCGTAGGGTTGGCATTGCTGGCTTGCAGTCCAACCAGATGTAGCAGTTCCGCCGGATGGGGGAACCAGCTGTGGTCGGAGGTAGAAGGGGAAGCTGTTGCCACTAAGGGACCATCCACCTTGTTACCGAAGACCACCGTGAGTAATTTGAAGTCAGTACCAGAGCAGTTTTCTCACCAGCCAGGGACAGTGAAGAAGTGAGAAAACTTCAGAGAGTTCCAAGCCAGGGACGCAGCGGGACAACAGGTGATGCTTGCGGAGCATCAGCTGGTGCCAAGCCAGGGACCTAGCGGGTCAGCAGGGGTGACGCTTGTAGAGTATTTGTGAGTGCCAAGACAGAGACTCAGCAGGGAAACGGAGGTGACGCTTGAGGAAGATACTGAGTGCTAAAAGTGGAAGAGCTCAGGGGAACCATTGGCTATTGGATCTGAAGTCTAGTGAAAGACTGGGAGTTTTTCAGTGAAGATCCACAGTGAGTGATTGTGGAGTAAGCAGAGAACTGTTTGTGTTGCCAATAGTTGAATACACTACCATTAGTAACTACTACAAGATTGTTGCCATAGGAGACAGCGGTCCTACCTATACAGAAGTGGTGTCCGGCTGGAGGCCTACACCTGTAAAGCTGTCTTCCTATAGAAGTCTCGGAGTCCGCCAATTATCATTGCATCTACTTAAGGTGTCCTGGCCCTAACCCTCTCTCCCATAGTTCTGTTCAAGAGACAATACATCTCTTTGCATTCAAAAAGTATCCGGCGCCCACAATTTCATCTTGCATTACACCCACCATGCCTTGCAACCCACTCTACACAGACTGTCCCTAACTCTGGAGGGTCACCATTATGCCTCAAGGGACTCGGGACTTTGCTACACAGGCTATATCCTGCAGTGATGATCAAGCTGGGAAAATCTGATAAGCCAGTTGTACAGGAGGTGATCAGTGGATTGACTTTGATGCAACCACAGTGCCTACACATGGATCGAAATTCAGTTGGTCCCTGCTGAACCGGCCGAATTCCGATCCATGTATGGGGGCTGTTTGCCTGTAGTCTCACTTTATATGTCCTTGCCAGACCTGGCCACCAACTTATGGCTTCAAAATACTTTGTCATTTGGCCTCAGAAGTAGAAGCAGCATGTCCCCAAGTCTGTAGGTGTTGATAAATAGAATTAGTCTTATCCAAAGGTCACACCTAAATTATACCGAACAAGATTGACAAAGCACTTACCTTGATACATCAACAAACATGGTATTAGACAAAGGGGCTATATTGACAGTGGACGCCATAACTAATATGTACTAAAAGAACTGATAACTATTAGGCAGTACCAGCTTTTTGGTCACAGTTTTTTTTGGGAGCCCCAAATATTCTCAGATACAACTGTCACAACACAGTTGGAGTGAGCAGATTTACATGTCTAGCCGCTTCAGCCCTGGAAGATTTGGCTGCTGAATGATCAGGCCATTTTTTGCGGCACTGCGTTGATTTAACTGAAAATTGCATGGTCGTGCGACGTTGTACCCAAATAAATTTGGCGTACTTTTTTTCCCACAAATAAAGCTTTCTTTTGGTGGTATTTGATCATCTCTGCGGTTTTTATTTTTTGCGCTATAAACAAAAAAAACACTATTTTGTACTTTTTGCTATGATAAATATCCCCATTTTTTAATTTAAAAAGCTATTTTTTTCTCAGTTTAGGCCGATATGTATTCTTCTACATATTTTTGGTAATAAAAAACGCAATAAGCGTATATTGATTGGTTTGAGCAAAAGTTATAGCGTCTACAAAATAGGGGATAGATTTATAGCATTTTTATTATTACTTTTTTTTTTTTACTAGCAATGGCGGCAATCTTCGATTTTTATCGCGACTGCGACATTATGGCAGACACATCGACAATTTTGACACATTTTTGAGACCATTGGCATTTATACAGAGGTCAGTGCTATAAAAATGCATTGATTACTATAAAAATGTCGCTGGCAGTGAAGGGGTTAACACTGGGGGCGATCAAGGGGTTAACTGTGTTCCCAGCTATGTGTTCTAACTTAAGGGGGATGGGACTTGCTAGGGGAATCAATAGATCGGTGTTCATACTTTATATGAACACACGATCTGTCTCTTCTCCCCTCAGAGAACCGGGATCTCTGTGTTTACACACAGAGATCACGGTTCTCACCATGTCACGAGCGATCGTGGGAGCCCGGTGGTGATCGCGACCGCCGGGCACTCGCATTGGGTGCGTGCCCCTACTAGCCACAAAGAAAAGCGATGTAACATGACACTGATTCGCGCAGCTGAGCCAAGTTGCCGCATTTCAACTGCGGCGGCTGGTCGGCAAGTGGCTAGACAACTCAATTCCACAGAGATCATTCACAGCATATGGCCGCTGTACAGCAATCTAACCATGAATAGATAGAAAACTGATGTGACAGATGAACATAACTCATTGGGATGTTGATCAGATGAGCTGTAAAATCCTCCGGCCATTGCTATTACTCTCTGTCTATTGTGCACAAAGAAAATGGTGGCACCATGAATACTAATCAATAGAGATTTGTCTGTCATACAATAATACAATGAATTGTTTGCTAGAAAAATGTGACCATTCTGTGGTTGCTGATGAGATGATTATACCTGCCTCTGTATAGAATGCATATCTTACACTGAACCTGTCAGTAGAGAAATATGAGAGCTGCTACTGCTGACTTGTTTTTAAGGTACATGCTCCAATGTCACCATCTTCATCCTATTTTCACTGACCCAAATTGAATATGCTCAAGAATCATAATGGTTCTCTGGCTGTATATCTATTTATATATATTATATTATATATAAATATATTATATATATTTATATCTTAGCGTTGTATTGTTGACACACATTGCATAGCTCCCAACTGTCCCCGATTTGGAACAATGTCCCTCTGTCCCTCATTCCTCTTCATTTGTCCCTCATTTTGGTCTGATCTATATAGTTTATATAAAATGAACTTTAAAAAGTGTTTCCCAGTGCTAAACCTTTTATTCAAAATCTAAATTGCTGCATTTGTAAATACATTTTTGTATAATTCAACCTTAAATGGGGGGGGGGGGGGTGTAGGGTGTGTGTCCTATGCCTACCTACTTCTGCCAATAGGTGTCCCTCGATGCCATTTCAAAATGTTGGGAGGAATGCACATTGCATTATTTGAATGGGGTACACAACGAGCCAAAATGTACCACGAAAGGTGCATGCACTGTTTTTATAAATGCAGCACACACAATCAGGGCTCGAGTCCTGCGGGAACGCATGGGAACGGCGTTCCCGTACTATTTCCACAACGGGAACGCCGTTCCCATTAGCAGCCGGAGGAGCCTGCTGCTCGTGCGTAGCCCGCCGCTCCTCTGCCGCCCGAGTCAGTGACTGGTTGCTAGGCTAGGGCCGCTCCGCGTCTAGCAACCGGTCACATGACATCGGCCGTACACGCGGGCACGCACTGGAGTCAGTGCGCATGCGCCCTCCAGCGCAGCCAGCGGCAGACACACGCCGCTGGCATACGGACTGTCTCCTCCCTCCCCTCTACCCAGTTCTATCCCGAGCGAGAAGACTAGTAAACCAGGTTAGTCACTCAATACTCTGCAATACTCTGCATTACCCCGCAAATACTCTGCATTACCCCGCCAATACTCTGCATTACCCCTCCGCCAATACTCTGCATTACCCCTCCGCCAATACTCTAAATTACTCTGCCAATACTCTGCATTACTCTGCATTACTCCGCCCATACTCTGCATTACTCCGCCCATACTCTGCATTACTCCGCCCATACTCTGCATTACTCCGCCCATACTCTGCATTACTCCGCCCATACTCTGCATTACTCCGCCAATACTCTGCATTACTCCACCAATACTCTGCATTACTCCACCAATACTCTGCATTACTCCACCAATACTCTGCATTACTCCACCAATACTCTGCATTACTCTACCAATACTCTGCATTACTCTACCAATACTCTGCATTACTCTACCAATACTCTGCATTACTCCACCAATACTCCGCCAATACTCTGCATTACTCTACCAATACTCTGCATTACTCCACCAATACTCCGCCAATACTCTGCATTACTCCGCCAATACTCTGCATTACTCTACCAATACTCTGCATTACTCTACCAATACTCTGCATTACTCCACCAATACTCCGCCAATACTCTGCATTACTCCACCAATACTCTGCATTACTCCACCAATACTCTGCATTACTCCACCAATACTCCGCCAATACTCCACCAATACTCCGCCAATACTCTGTATTACTCCACCAATACTCTGCATTACTCTACCAATACTCTGCATTACTCTACCAATACTCTGCATTACTCCACCAATACTCTGCCAATACTCTGCATTACTCCACCAATACTCCGCCAATACTCTGCATTACTCCACCAATACTCCGCCAATACTCTGCATTACCCCGCCAATACTCTGCATTACCCAATACTCTGCAATACCCCGCCAATACTCTGCATTACTCCGCCAATACTCTGCATTACTCCAACAATACTCTGCATTACTCCAACAATACTCTGCATTACTCCAACAATACTCTGCATTACTCCAACAATACTCCGCCAATACTCTGCATTACTCCACCAATACTCTGCATTACTCCACCAATACTCTGCATTACTCCACCAATACTCTGCTATACCCTGCCAATACTCTGCAATACATAACCTGCCGATACTTACTCTGCAATACTTACCCTGCCAAGACTCTGCAATACTTACCCTGCAATGCCCTGCCAATAATCTGCAATACCCAGCAGTAATCTGCCATACCCTGCCAATACTCTGCAATACCTTGCCAATACTTATCCTGCCAATATTCTGCAATACCCTGCCAATACTTACCCTGCCAATACATATTCTGCTAATACCCAGCCATACCCATCCATGCTCAGCCAAAATATTATTGGGGGAGATGACGTGGATATTACAGTAGGGGAGATGTATATTGCAGTGGGGACTATATGGTGGTGACATTTTTCACAGGTTTTTGCAAATTTATTATTTGCTGATCCGAAAAAAGATCCGATCTGTGACTCAGATCCAAGGAATGATCCGATCCATGAGTTTTTTGATCCGTTGCCAATAATCTTGCACGGCAAGGGCAACGTTATTCCAGTTTGTGTGATATTTTCTAATTTGCTGTATTTGAATTTGGAACAGGGTGTATTTGTGTTAGAAATTCCCTGCGAGGGAAAGATCATCAACCATTGTGTTGATTATTCTGTTTGACAAGTTAACTTATTTTGTATTTGTAAACTGGCACTTTACTATATATGTACTGTATTTTCTGTGAAATATATATGCATATGAGCGTACCTTTATTTATTTATTTATTTTTTTGGTGGGGGAGTGGATCTTGGGTGAGAGTTCCCACACTTTTTTCCCCAGCACTTGACCCCTGCACACAATACATTAGTGCATTACTATGGGGGAATTTACTAACAGTGGAGAGTGCAAAATCTGGTGCAGCTATGCATAGTAGCCAATCTCCTTCTAACTTCTAACACTCAACGCAGCCTGGTAGTTCATTGAGAACAGGGGTGTACTCACTTTTGTTGCCAACAGTTTAGACATTAAAGAGGAAGTAAACCCCACCGAAAAAAAATCCTAATTTTCAACTGTTTGTATTATAATCAACATCAGCATTCATAATATCTATATTTTGTCCCAAAACGAGCGTTATAAATACCTTTTTTTTAAGTTATAAAAAGCAGTGTCTTCCGGTTATCGCCCGCGCCATTGTTGCTTCTGTTTTTCCTCTCCTTTGCGGACGTCATTTCCGCCCTTAGTTTGACTCCCTCAGGAAATCTTGCGCATGCGCCGTAGCGTCATAACCAATCATAACCAAGCCTCGATCTCGATTGCCGTTACTAAGGCAACAAAGCATTTCATGTATGAAATGCCGATCAAGGCTGTATCAGGAAGAGCAGGCTGATGTGTAGATCGCGAGACTTCTCCTCTGCCGCTCTGAGGAAAATGTCACGTACAAAAAAAAGTCTGAGAAGCAGGAAAGACACAGGAGGAATATATGCCGCGCTCAAAAGTCCATACTGCGCAAGCGCGCATGACGTCATGGACAACAAAACAGCGATTTTAATGAAAAGTATACAAGTAAGTGCACTTTCTCAGGCAGCAATCAACTGCCTGAGAAAACTATTAACTAACAAGCTAAACATGTTTAAGAGGGTTTACAACCACTTTAATGGCTGTGTGTTATTTTGAGGGGACGGCAAATTTACACTGTTATACAAGCTGTATACTCACTACTTTATATTGTAGCAAAGTGTCATTTCTTCAGTGTTGTCACATGAAAAGATAGAATAAAATATTTACAAAAATGTGAGGGGCGTACTCACTTTTGTGAGATACTATAGATACACTTTAAGGCAATGCAAAATTGTCAGTGGGTCCTTAGGGTCTCTGAACAGATGTAATTAAATAATGAAGAGTGCAGATGTGTATTATTACAATCAACAGCTGCATCCCCTCCATCGCCACAAGGATATTATTTCACATTGTTTGGCCGATTTAGATAAGGTCACCAGGGCCAGATGCAAAAGCATATGAACGTAGAATTAAGAGACAATCTGAAAATAGAGTTTATTGCATTAATTCTTAGTTAGAAACAGAAATTAAATAATTATTATTATATCTGTGTGTTTTATTGTTTTAAGAAACACACACATATATACAATGTACTGTATATGTGTTTATATAGTATATACAGTATGTAGTATATACACACACCCATACATACACAAACTATTTCTGTACATACTGTTAGTACTAGACATGTGCGCCGTCAATAAATTTGTTTTGTTTTGTTCCGTTCCATTTCGTATTCACTGCTAATTCGTAATTTGTGTCCAAAATTAAATTTGGATCTGTACGAAATACGAATGTTTGTTAAATTTTTGTAACAATTACGAACGTTTTTTTATGATGAATTTAAAAAGCAAAAAATACCTTTCTCAATATGGCAGGCGTCAACTCATTATGCTCATTATGAGGGGCTCCCACCATTCCTGTGCTGTGCTTCCTCCTGGGGCTGTACCCCTGCTGTGCTCATTATGAGGGGCTCCCACCATCCCTGTGCTGTGCTTCCTCCTGGAGCTGTACCCCTGCTGTGCTCATTATGAGGGGCTCCCACCATCCCTGTGCTGTGCTCATTATGAGGGGCTCCCACCATCCCTGTGCTGTGCTCATTATGAGGGGCTCCCACCATCCCTGTGCTGTGCTCATTATGAGGGGCTCCCACCATCCCTGTGCTGTGCTCATTATGAGGGGCTCCCACCATCCCTGTGCTGTGCTCATTATAAGTGGCTCCCACCATCCCTGTGCTGTGCTCATTATGAGGGGCTCCCACCATCCTTGTGCTGTGCTCATTATTAGGGGCTCCCACCAACCCTTTAAATTAAAAAATAGTTAAAAAAAAACTGCATCTTCGATTCACTCGGGTTGTTTTGCGTAATATTAAAATTAGTTTGAGGATCGGAATCATTCAAGTGTGAGAAATATGCAAAAATCAGGAAGGGGGCAAATGCTTTTTCACACAAGTGTATACAAAGGTGGATATACAGCACATTGCAGTAACCAGTGGACAAGTAATAATAAAATAATTGACGATGTAGTCTAGATGGAACTACAGATAAGTATACATGGTAGCATCCTAGTGTTCAATGCATTTTTTGGACAATGCCACTTCGTCAGGAGCAGATGCATCCAAAAATCTATAGAAAAATGAAGCTTATCCAGTACTGGAACTACAGTATCACATGTTCCTATATCCTAGTCCTATGTGAGTAGTTAGGACTAGGACCATTCTTTTCCCCTACTATTACTTTTTTGACACAGTAGTTACTATTAGATTATATTGATATCTACATTTTTCTACAGATTTTTGGATCCATCTTCTCCTGACAAAGTGGCCATGTCCACGAAATGCATTGAGCACTAGGATACTGCCATGTTTTAGTATGCTTACCTGTAGTTCCATCTAGACTACATTGTCAATTATTTTATTGTTTTTACCAATTTTACTATATGAAGTACTCTTACCTTGTACACTGGTTACTGCAATTTGCTGTATAGCCACCTTTGTATATGTATGGACACCAGTTACTGCTATGTACCGTTTATCCACATATGTATATCTACGAATACTCATTACTACCATGTGCTGCTTAATTAGTTATGTATATATATGAACTGCTACGTTTTATGACTTGTACATATATGAAATAGTTCCACATATGCATTAATTTGCAATGTGATATGATATAATAAATAATAATGAAAGTGTTACTATTATTCTTACCTAGTTTCTATTGTAAGCCTCATATAAAGTCCCAAACTTTTTTCCTTTGTGACCGAATAAAGGTATCACAAGGCTGTATGTGGTTAACGTTCTTGACTTGAAATCCTCAATTAATAACATGGCTCTTCATTGGTCGCAGACCCCAACACTGCTCCAACAGTAATAAGGAACACTGTTCAAACTAGCCTGGCCCTGTGTGAAAAAGTAAATGCCCCCTCCCATGCTGAATCATGAATGAACTGAGATTAACCACAATTTTTTGGAAAGCTGAGTTAAATTTCACTTGCCACACCCAGGCCTGATTACTACCAGACCTGCTGAATCAAGAAATCACAAAAAAAATAGAAGCTGTCTGACAAAGTGAAGCACGCTAACAGATCACAAACAGCCACACATCATGCCACGATCTAAAAAAATCAAGAACAGATTAGAAAGTAATGTACATGTATTGGTCTAGGAAGGGTTTCAAAGCCATTTCTAAGGCCAGCACTCCAGTGAACCACGGGGAGAGCCATTATGCACAAATGGAGATAACTTGGAACAGTGGTCAATCTTCCCAGGAGTGGCCGGCCTACAAAAATTGCTCCAAGACCATGACTATGACTCATCTAGGAGCGCATAAAAAAAAAAAAAACAGAACGTCTAAAGAACTGCAGGCCTCACTTGCCTCAGCTAAGATCAGTGTTCATGATTCAACAATAAGAAAGAGACTGGGCAAAATTGGCATCTGTAGGAGAGTTTCAAGGCCAAAGCCACTGCTGACAAAAAAGAACACAAAGGCTCATCTCACATTTACCCAAAAAAATCTTGATTATCCCCAAGACTTTTAGGCAAATATTCTGTGGACTGATGAGACAAACATTTTACTTTTTGGAAGGCGTGCGTTTCATAAGAAGAATATCATACCAACAGTCAGACATGGTGGTTGTAGTATGATGGTCTGGGGCTGCTTTGTAGCTTCAGGACCTGAACGACCTACCATAATTGATGGAACCATGAATTCTGAGCTCTACCAGAAAATCCTGAAGGAGAATGTCCGGCCATCAGTTTGTGACCTCAAGCTTAAGTGCACTTGGGTTATGCAGCAGGACAATGATCTGAAAAACAACCACAAAGTCCACCTCCAAATTGTTCAAACAAAGCAAAATATAGGTTTTGGAGTGGCCAAGTCAAAGCCTGGACTTAAATCCAATTGAGATGCTGTATCATGACCTTACACAGGCCGTTCATGCTGGAAAACTCTCCAATGTGTCTGAATTAAA